>NW_019154092.1:24459075-24587356 GCF_002288905.1 Enhydra lutris kenyoni
TTTTTTTTTTTTTTTTTTTTTTTTTTTTTTGGAGAGAAAGAGCTTGAGTGGAGGGGAGGGGCAAGAGGGAGAGAGAAAATCTTAAGCAGGCTCCATACCCAGTGTGCAGCTCCATGCAGGGTTTGGTCTTACCACCCTGAGATCATGACCTGAGATGAAATAAAGAGTTGGATGCTTTTGATTTCAACTGAGCCACCCAGGCATCCCAGAAAATATATTTTTATTTTATTTTTTTTAAATTTTTTATTAACATATAATGTATTATTAGCCCCAGAGTAGAAAATACATTTTAATGCTAGTAAATATAAACTGCAGTATTGACAAATAAATTGTAAAATGTTGTATTTTTAGTTAAGACCACCAAAGATCTTTATTTTAACTCATATTTATAGTGCAGTAAATAATATGAGTATCATTACCATTTTATTCCAAATATTTTCAAAATCATTTAGTGATATTCTTACCAGATGATGTTATAGAGAGCTGTTGTAGCAATGTTTCATCTTATTGTTAAAATTCTTATAAAATAAGAATTATTTATTATTTTATTTATTTATTTATTTAATATTATTATTATTATTTTTTATTATTTTAGTGGTTTTGATATGTTCAGAACAAGACTTCTAACTAATATCTTGGTAAATTAAAAAAAAAAAAAGAAAAGGAGAGAGAGAAAGAGAGAGATAATAATCCCATGACAACAATTATGTAATATTGTTAATTTCAATATCTCACTCACACAAGTTTTAGGATCTCTTCTGCTGCCTATGTTAGAGATTTGTGACTAACTCATCATGATGGACTTAGAGACAAAAAGCCTAAATAAATTGGATAAAAGCATTTCAGTAATTAATCCTATCTTTATCCTTTTTTTTTTAAGTATGAGCCCTTTTATTTTTTTATTTTTAAAAGATTTTATTTTTTTTAAATTTTTTATTTTTTCAGCGTAACAGTATTCATTATTTTTGCACCACACCCAGTGGTCCATGCAATCCGTGCCCTCTCCAATACCCACCACCTGGATACCCCAAGCTCCCACACCCCGCCCCTTCAAAACCCTCAGATTGTTTTTCAGAGTCCATAGTCAACCCATGGAATGGGAGAAGATATTTGCAAATGACAGTACAGACAAAAGGTTGATATCCAGGATCTATAAAGAACTCCTGAAACTCAACACACACAAAACAGACAATCATATCAGAAAATGGGCAGAAGATATGAACAGACACTTCTCCAATGAAGACATACAAATGGCTATCAGACACATGAAAAAATGTTCGTCATCACTAGCCATCAGAGAGATTCAAATTAAAACCACATTGAGATACCACCTTACACCAGTTAGAATGGCCAAAATTAGCAAGACAGGAAACAACATGTGTTAGAGAGGATGTGGAGAAAGGGGGACCCTCTTACACTGTTGGTGGGAATGCAAGTTGGTGCAGCCACTTTGGAGAACAGTGTGGAGATTCCTCAAGAAATTAAAAATAGAGCTTCCCTATGACCCTGCCATTGCACTACTGGGTATTTACCCCAAAGATACAGATGTAGTGAAAAGAAGGGCCATCTGTACCCCAATGTTCATAGCAGCAATGGCCACAGTCGCCAAACTGTGGAAAGAACCAAGATGCCCTTCAACGGATGAATAGATAAGGAAGATGTGGTCCATATACACTATGGAGTATTATGCCTCCATCAGAAAGGATGAATACCCAACTTTTGTAGCAACATGGACAGGACTGGAAGAGATTATGCTGAGTGAAATAAGTCAAGCAGAGAAAGTCAATTATCATATGGTTTCACTTATTTGTGGAGCATAACAAATAGCATGGAGGACAAGGGGAGATGGAGAGGAGAAGGGAGTTGAGGGAAATTGGAAGGGGAGATGAACCATCTTTATCTTTTTAACACAGTTACAGTATTAAATATGAGAAAATAATGTGCTTTTCCTTCTCGATGTCAAAGTCATCAGACAGACATGTCTTCAGTGCTTTGTTTCCTATATAAGTAAGAATTGATTATTCAAATATCTATTTATCTCTCTATCTAGCTATCTATCTATTCAAGTATATATTTGAATGCTTGTAGCTATTTATAGTGATACACACACACACACTATAAACTAGCAATAGTCAATGATTCATATAGTCAATGAATCTTATAGTCAATGATTGATAGAAAGATAGATGGATAGATAGATAGATAGATATCACTGGGTATATTCTGCCACTCAGAATCTTAAGTCAAACCTTGGGGTGCATGGGTGGCTCAGTCAGTTAAAAATCAAACCTCTACAGTCGATTTATATATTAACATAAATAAAGTCAGAAATATAAATATCTAATCAAAGATTATATGACACCCAGTAAAAAAAGGAATTAATGAATTTAATTTTTAATTAAAAAATTTAAAAAAACAAAGAATATACATGATTTATGCTAAAACCCAATGAAAATGACTTTATTTTTTATTAGCCAGGATAATCACAAATCAACTGTCATACAGAATGCAAGAGAGTAATGTATTTGTTTAAATATTTATGTAACATACTTCCTTAAAATTATTTTGCAGTAGTCCAAAAAAAAAAAAGTTCCTTCCTATTGCATCAGAGTTAAAACATTTATTTTCATAGTATGTCTGTATTTTTCCAAGTGGCACATGAAATCAATTTTCCAAAAGAGCAATGTTTTTACTTTTGTTTATTTGAAGGAATCTGAGACTAAAAATATTTCTCTGTGATTCTTCCATTAAACCAACCCTATTAGCCATACTTCCATTCTTTGTTTATATATACAGATCCACAATTTTCTAAACAAACCCATTCTCCATTTCCTTTTCTTTTGTTAACATTAATTTTGGTCCCAATTCCAGTCAGCATCTTTCTGCAAGCCTGAGATCCTACCAGTGTTCACATTTGTTTCCACATTATTAACTCAGAACATCATTTGGACTTACTGATTTCTAGAGACTAATTCAGGTCATTTCCTTTTGTGTTATTTCCTCAAGCAACGTGTCCACTGTGAATCATTTCTGAGACAGAGATTTGGCTATGGCTTCACTATCAAATATATATAAGAATACTCTGAAGCACCTCAATGACATTTTTCCCCCTTAGAATCTGTCAAATTTAGGGAAAATACAGTTCACTTCAGAGTACTGTCAAGTCTTTAAAATGGAATGTTTCCATTTATCATCTATCTATCTATATCATCTATCAGACACAGGGAGAGCGTGCCCAAGCAGGGGGAGAGGCAGGCAGAGGGAAAAGCAGGCACACTGCTGAGCAGGGAGCCTCATGTGGGACTTGGTCCCAGGACCCTGGGATTATGACCTGAGTGAAAGGCAGAATTCTTAACTGACTGAGGCACCCAGGTGTCCTGGAACGTTTCCCTTTAAAGTTAAAATTTGCTAAACACTGAATGTGGTTCATTAAAATGATATTATTTTAACTTTGTTCATTTTGGTAGAAATTTAGAAAACACTGCCCTATGCCAAGGCAGGTATAAAACTTTAAGTGCATATATACACTTCATATAGTTTCCTTTGCAGTCTTCTTATAACACCAGATCACAGAAAGACAATGAACACATTGTAGCTATTTGAACTATTATCGAAAAGAGAACACTGTCTACAAGGTTTATTTTGAGAATAAGAAGAACCAAGTTCTAGTTCTGACTCTGTAAAGAAAGATGATATCTGAAGATTTTTAAGCATCACATTCAATGTTTATGAGTTTTAGAACACATGGATTTGCAAAAGGAGAAAGTTCAACTGTTAAGTATCTAGCTAAGCCTGTAATAAATATTTCAATTATATTATAGTTTAGACTTTAATATCAACCACCTAAAGTTCCACCAAATCTAAAGGTTCTATTCTATTTTTTCCAAAAATGTTTCAATGTCAAAAACCTAATTATATTTGTTTCTCTTAATTTTAAATGTTGTCTTCTTAGAATATTTAAGCAAACACAAAGTATTACAGACCTTCAGAAATATTTATTTTATTAAGTACACTAGTATGTGTGTTGATTCTTACTTTTGCACTTGTGCTTGGAAAAGTTCTTTTTTTTTTTAATTTATTTATTTGAGAGAGAGAGAGAGGGTGAGAGAATGCAAGCAGGGGGCATACAGAGGGAGAGGGAGAAGCAGGCTCCATGCTGAGCAGGGAGCCCAACATGGGTCTGACCTCAGGACCCTGGGGTTCATGACCTGAGATAAAGGCAGACACTTAACCAACTGAGCCACCAAGATGCCCCTGAAGTAGTTATTTTTTAAATCAGAAATTATATCTATTATCATTTTGGTAAAGTTTGACTCACAGTAATTAAATTTAGGTCTCCTTACTAATTGGTAAAGTGGATATTCAATTGAAATTACAGATTTACTGATGTTCTAAGGAAAAAAAATAAGATTTTATTTATTTATTTATTTGTCAGAGAGAGAGAGACTAAGTAGGCAGGCAGAGGGAGAAGGAGACTTTCCTGCTAGCAGGGAGCCCGATATGGGACTCAATCCCAGGACCCTGGGATCATGATCTGAGCCAAAGGCAGATGCTTAACCAACTGAGCCACCCAGGCATCCCGAAAAATGTTTTTTTAATAGCCGTGAATTAAAAGAGTTTAAACATTCATAATCTAAAAATTCCTCTGAAAGCAATCAACACATTATATTAAGAAGTTGACTTGATACTTTCTCTGTCCCTGAAAAGAAGTGACTACATATTTGTAATTAACAACTGAGCAGATGCCATATTGCCTTGTGTATTAAAAAAAAAAAATTCAAAGGAATATTTTTCCATTAATCTTGTAATTTAATGCAACAAAACACTGCAATAATTTAAATACATTTTAAGAAGTATTTGTTTTATATTTTTAAATTGAACATTTTGAAATAGAAGATACAGATGAACCATGAGAGACCATGGACTCTGAAAAACAATCTGAGGGTATTGAAGGGGCGAGGGGTGGGAAGTTGGGTGAGCCTGGTGGTGGGTATTATGGAGGGCACGTACTGCATGGAGCACTGGGTGTGGTACATAAACAGTGAATTCTGGTACACTGAAAAGAAATTTTAAAAAAATAAAAAAAAAAAGAGAGAGAGAATGGACCTCAGGTCTGAGAACAGTGCTATAAATAAGGATCCTCTCCAAATGTTTCAAATTACTTTCTTGTTCCATTGATTAAGGCATATTAATGTATATTTATACTGAAGTACATTCAATTTTCTGAGTTACTTTTTAGACAAATGATTATTGTTGGAAAAACATAAAGAGGTTTTTCTGAACCTTCCCACTTTTAGAGAAATTTTCTCTGTTTAAAACCTGGAAAAGTGTTTAATGATAGCTCTTGTCTTCTCTTACTTTGGAATTCTGTGTAACTTCAGTTTAGTCTTATAATCATTGTCTGGTATAATTAAAAAGGGAATTCCAACATTCAAGTGAGGTAGAAAAAGTACTTTTGCTCTGCCATCTGTTATGTCATAGTTTTCATCATTATTCTTATTGTCAAATAACTGAAAGATCATCACGAAGCCAGGAATAAGACACAGAAGTCTAATATCACTCCACTAATTTATCCAGTCATTCATGTAACAAAAAGATGTTTTGTGGAACATAGTCTCCTTATGCCATGGAACTGTTTTGGAAATTCTAGAAGTAACACAAGGCAGGTAATTCATATTATAAGCTTAATTCTGGAAATCGGGTACCAAAATATTTGCAGATACTTTAGTCATCTACCCACAAAACTCAAAAGAATGAATAAAACACTATTACAAAGGTTAAGAAGTTTAAACTGACAACTCAAATAAGCAATATTAAAAATTTTATTGATAAAATTATATCCTAATTATCTGTTTTCTCTTTATTTTTTATATTTTGAATCTTTTATATAATGGAGAACTTCAAAATACAAAGAAGTACTCAGACTGTAATAAATCCTTATCTGCATCAAATTAAAATCTATTTTGTCCCACTTATATCCCCACACATCCTTTCCCCATACTGCAAGGGAGTTTATCTGTTTATTCACAAAAAATTTAGTACATATTTTTAAAGATTACTCCTTTTAATTAGCTGAATTGCAAACAGCATTATCACACTTGAAAAAAAATTTCTCAATAGACCAAATATTCAGTTAGTCAGATAACCAAAATCAGAATATATTTCAAAGTTCTCTTTTCTATAGTGAACATAATTTTCATATTTAATTTTCACCTTCAGTTTTTCTGTATATTCACCTGTAAGTCTACTTGTTACTCAGATATTCTCCTCCATAACTTAGTTTACAAATTGTAACTTAATTATTCAATATACTCAATAAATAAGAAGTAGTAATTGACCACAATTGCAAAAACTGCAGGAGATACTTTGTAGGAAAAGATAATCAAGTCACAGATTTTAGCCTCTAGAAATAAACAGTATTTGTGATTGCTGTATGTAACTTGGGGCAAGGCCTTCCAACTGATTTTTGGAGAACACTGTCCTAATTTACAATTTCTTTGGCATTCATATAACTCCTTCTGAATCTTCTTCCAGAGGTTTTTGCTATTCCTCATTCTAAAGTGATATACACATTTTTTTTTCCCCTGGAGCTAGAAATGTATGACTGTAATAGTATAGTACTTCCAAAAGTGGCATTCAGAGAAAAAAGATACTGATGCAACCAGAGGTCTACATCTTGTGCTAAGCTCTGCAGCTTTTAGAATTTGAAAATACGCTCCCTTACGGTTTCTGGTGATGTTAGATTTCAGATGCAGAAAACTGTGATAGACAATGTGTCTTATAATCTCTTCTAGGCTGCATTTGATAGAATTTAGTTCATCCCCCTAAATAGTTTGAATTACATTTTCCAAATACCTTTTTTTTTGTATTTCCTATCATGGGCAAATCATCTGTGAGTTATTAGTTTTTTCCCCACTCCTCCCACTCCTGTAAATATAAGAACTAGACTTTATTTCCATCAGCTGTCCACTGAGTATGGATAATTTATAAGACATTGTTGTTGTTTTTTTTCTATACAGCTATGTGTGACACAATCCTGTTTTGACATAGGAGATATTCATAAAAATGTATAATAATACAGGGTTCTGCATAATAAATGTATCTACACTGGTTTGACATTTCAAAAAATTTAAATAACTTATGTATTATTTAACAAATTGAAGGATTATAATTTAAAGTTAATATATAGAGTTCATTGATTTAATGAATTTTCAATAAATATTATTAAAACATTGGGGTTTTATTCATTGAAAAAGTAACAATTCCCTGAAAGCAGCCCAGTTTTGTTGCTCAAAGTGACCATCATGTACAGCATTCAGATGTTTAAATATCCACATACAGTTTTATCAAACATTTTTTTTTAATGTTCACTTAGTACTATGACACTTAATCCTTATAAAAATTTCACAACCACACTGAAGAGGCAAATGGACAAATATAACTAATAATATAAATCAGTATACTCAAGATATGTGTACTGGATTTGGGGAGTGCACATACTTGATGGAGTTTAAAGGAGGGAGTTGATAGTACTTGCTACGGTCATAAAGATTTAAAGAGGAGATGATCCATAAATAAATTCTTAAAAAAATTTAAAAATTAAACCCATAGGGAAATATACTAATTTCTCAAGTGTATTTATGAATTAGAGACCTTCAAAACAATGTATACATAGTGTTTATATCAATATATATAAATATATCAATATATATAAATATATCAACATATATATCAATATATATCAATATATAAATATATCAATATACATAAATATGTATATTCATATATATATTTATTTATAACATCATCAGGTAATGATACAGGAAACATACATATTTTCAAGCATATTCTTTCACTCCTGCTGTTACTGAAAATCTCCTGTTTTTCCTATGGCAAAACTATAATTCACGCTCTAGTGAATCCCCACTCTAGCAATGTTATATAGTGAAGAGCTCAAAAATTCTTTAGGATTTTTTTCTTCTTAATTCTCACAACCCCATAAGGCAGGTGGAAAGAATTTCTGTCCTCATTAAATAAACTGACAAGCTAGGACACTAAGTATTTGAATGGTTACAAAGACTACAAGGCTACAAAGATCTTTGTGTATTGAAGATACCCAATCTAATAAATCTACTAACTACAATACTTCTAACTTTATGATTTTATTTTTTTATTTATTTATTTTTGTTTGGTGGAATTTAAAAAAAAATTTTATTTTTTTTATTTTTTATTAACATATAATGTATTATTAGCCCCAGGGGTACAGGTCTGTGAATCGCCAGGTTTACACACTTCACAGCACTCACCATATCACATACCCTCCCCAATGTCCATAACCCAACCACCCTCTCCCTATCCTCCTTCCCCAGAAACCCTCAGTTTGTTTTGCAAGATTAAGAGTCTCTTATGGTTTGTCTCCCTCCTGATCCCATCTTGTTTCATTTATTCTTTTCCTACCCCCCAAACCCCCCACGTTGTTTCTCGACTTCCTCATATCAGGGAGATCATATGATAGTTATCTTTCTCTGATTGACTTATTTTGCTAAGCATAATACCCTCTAGTTCCATCCATGTCATTGCAAATGTCAAGACTCCATTTCTTTTGATGGCTATATAGTATTCCATTGTATATATAGACCACATCTTCTTTATCCATTCATCTGTTGATGGACATCTAGGTTCTTCCCATAGTTTGGCTATTTTGGACATTGTGCTGTAAACATTGGGCTGCACATGACCCTTTGGATCACTACATTTGTAACTTTAGGGTAAACACCCAGTAGTAAAATAGCTGGGTCATAGGGTAGCTCTATTTTCAACTTTTTGAGGAACCTCCATGTTGTTTTCAAGAGTGGTTGCACCAGCTTGCATTCCCACCAACAGTTAACTTTACGATTTTATGTTGACTTTATTTTTCTCTATCAAACATTTGCCAGTCATGGATGTGGAGAAAGGGGAACACTCCTACATTGTTGGTGGGAATGCAAGCTGGTGCAGCCACTCTGGAAAACAGCATGGAGGTTCCTCAAAAAGTTGAAAATAGAGCTACCCTACAACCCAGCAATCACACTACTGGGTATTTACCCTAAGGATACAAATGTAGTGATCCAAAGGGGGACATGCACCCGAATGTTTATAGCAGTAATGTCCACAATAGCCAAACTGTGGGAAGAACCTAGATGCCCATCAACAGATGAATAGATAAAGAAGATGTGGTCTATATATACAATGGAATACCATGCAGCCATCAAAAGAAATGAAATCTTGCCATTTGCAATGACGTGGATGGAACTAGAGGGTATTATGCTTAGCAAAATAAGTCAATCAGAGAAAGACAATTATCATATCTCTCTGATATGAGGAATTTGAGAGGCAGGGTGGGGGGGGTGGAGGGTAGGGAAAGAAAAAAAATGAAACAAGATGGGATTGTGAGGGAGACAAACCATAAGAGACTCTTAATCTTGCAAAACAAATTGAGGGTTGCTGGGCAAGGATTAGGGAGACGGTGGTTGGGTTATGGACATTGGGGAGGGGATGTGATATGGTGAGTGCTGTGAAGTATGTAAACCTGGCAATTCACAGACCTGTACCCCTGGGGCAAATAATACATTATAGGTTGATAAAAATAATTTTTAAAAATTGCCAGTTGGGGCGCCTGGGTGGCTCAGTGGGTTAAGCCTTTGCCTGCGGCTCAGGGCATGATCTCAGAGTCCTGGGATCGAGCCCTGTGTCAGGCTCTCTGCTCAGTGGGGAGCCTGCTTCCCCCTCTCTCTCTGCCTGCCTCTCTGCCTACTTGTGATCTCTTTCTCTCTGTCAAATAACTAAATAAAATCTTAAAAAAAAAAATTGCCAGTAAATATCCCCTGAGTGATCAGACTTAAACCCTGCTTCTATCCCTTGTTCTCTTCTCCTCTTTCTCCATCACCATGATTCCATGACATTCTCTAATCAATATCTTCTTATCCATCCTACTGATACCAACCTTATAATTTCATACCCAAACTGCCATAATACTCTCCCAATCAATCTATGTTGTGGCAGTCCCTATCCCAAATATTCCTATATGTACACATTAAATTTTCTCCAAAAGCACTCTATTAAGAATTTTACTAACATATGTACAAATAATCTCAATATATTTAGAATTTAAGGAATTTCCTCCTCTGACTCCAAGTACAGTGGTACAACATTGTGCATATCTTCAACTTATCAAACTCTACTGAGGGGCACCTGGGTGGCTCAGTTAGTTGGGCATCTGACTTGGACTCAGGTCAGGATCTCAGGATCCTGGGATCATCATTTTCAGTTTTTGTGCTCAGTAGGGAGTCTGCCTGTCCCTCTGTCCCTCTCCCTGTTTGAGCTCTCTCTCTCTTTTTCCAAATAAAGAAACATTTTTTTTTTTAAAGAATTCTACTGAATGCCATGAAAAAACCAAAGAGAAAACCCCTGCCATTCTATCCACAGAGTAAGTAAGAACAATTACAGGGAGGATGCCTCACATCTTGCCAATCCTCAGTGTTCTCAGTTTGTGCTTTTTCCAGGCAAAAGCATATCTTAATAGGAAACCAAATTCCAAAATTTTAATAAATGTGTTTGTACAACATATCCTCTAAACTCATGCCAACCATTTTATTAGAAGCTGTACAGTAAAATAGTTCTCAAAGACTATTTCTTTCAATACAGTTTTTATAATCTTTTTAGATTTACATAAAAGTTGTGGAGATAGCACAGAGAATTCTCATATACAGCTACCCCCGCCCCCGCACAGTTTCCCCTACTGTTAACATCTTACATTAGTATGGTACTTTGGTCATAATTAATGAATCAAATTGGTACATTAGTATTAACTAAAGTCAACACAGTATTCATATTCCTTTAGTTTTTACCAAAGTCTTTGTATTGGTCCAGGATCTCATCCAGAATACCATACTACATTTATTTGTCAGATCCCCTTAACCTTCTCTTGGCTATAGTAATTCTTCAGACTTTCCTTGTTTATAATGACTTTGACAGTTTTTAGGAATATTAATCAGGGATTTTGTGGAGTGCTTCTCAATTTAGACTTGTCTGATAATTTTCCATTATTGGGTTCAGGTTATTTTTTAAGAGATTGGGAAAAGTGTGAAAACCACAGAGGTAAAGTACTATCCCCATTTCATTACATGTTTTCCTTTTTTGGTATTGTTTTTGTTTGTTTGTTGTTGTTTTGTTTTCTTTTTTTTTGTTTCTAAGTTCTCTTAGAAAATTTAAATTACACAATACAGTGTTATTAATTATAATTACCAAGTTATACAGTAGATCCTCAGACCTTTTTCATTTTATAACTGAAAGTTTGTATGAAGGGTAATTTTTGATTTGCTATTTTTTTGTTTCATACATTAGAAGAATAACATCAGTACAAGTCCAACTAATCATGGTGGAAATCTCATTTTTAGCCACTCTGGTTAGCATTTTTTTTTCAGCTATATACTAATGAAAATATTATGGTTCATAAGGAGAATAATATGGTTCAACATAATCTTTTTCATTTCATTTATGTATAGGTGAAAATGATTAGCTTGTAGTTTAAAAGAGGAGTATGTTTTGCAAATAAAGAATTAAATTGTCTTTTATTTACATGAAATGAAGCCATGATATATAAATAATCATTTAAAGATTATAGTTCCAATCTTACATATCTATAACTACCCCGAGTTTGTAGTAAATGTCCATTCCTGTTTCTCACTCTCAAAGATTTTGATACAGAATAACAGGGTGGTGGTCAGATCCATACAACAACAGTCCATGGAATTCTGATGGTTCAGCATATCATATTTGAGAAACAATCTTGTAAAAAAAAAAAAAAACACTCACTGTCTAACTCCCATTCTTCTAGTAATAGAATATCCCTCATCATCCACATCCACATTTTAATAGATCTGATAACTAGTAGGCTACATATGGCCATATGACTAAGCTCTTGTTACTGAAGTGAAAGTAGAAATAAAGTATTCAATTTTTTGTCACTTCCTTAAAAGCTAAGTACTTTGTATCTCATTTCACAGTCTGGAATAGGGTCTTGCTGCTGGTAAGCCGCATTTAACCAAGGAAAGCAAGAAAACTAAGGGGATGTTGAACGAAGAAATAGATCTTCCTGGGTATTCTGACCACCTGCAGTTCTTTGTGCTGTTCTGTAAGAGTCTCTGTATTTTATTGCCTGGTTTGTCACGCAGCTTAGCCAATACTTTAATAACAATTTTGAGGAACTGAGCCAACTCCTACCAATAGTCATATTATGTGTATTTGTTAATATTTCAGTTTTAGAGTGACCATATATCCTAGTCTGACCAGAGCTTTCTTTCATCTTCAAAAGTGGCCTTGTTGAAATAATAAGTTAGATAGCCACCTTAGTTTTAAGGAACTTGGATTGACCAATGATATATCAGGATTTTAAAAGGATCCTACTGAAAGCTAAATTCCAATTCAAGTATAGTTTAAAATTATGGTGACTTTATAAGCTTTAAGCAGAAGGATAGAACAATCTATACTAACGCTATTTTACTACTATGTACATGTAATATTATAATCCATGTGTGATTAGAGGGTAAAAAAGATAAACAGGCAAATCTAGTCTGGAATGATTTACTTCTTTATTTCTACTCAAATCATGTCACAGCCTCTCCAATCTCCTCTGGCATCTAAAAATCAATGAGCCAGGAATTCTACAGTCCATTGGCAAGTGCCTATCACTCTTCCAAATTCCTGAATAAGTGAAATGACTTAATTCATTTAAATGTATTGCCCAGGGAATATCAGGGGTGACAGATACTTTTCTCAATAGTGATTTACACTGAGAAGGAAATAAAAATCCTGACTATATTTTAATTAAGTGAATGCACCACTAAATCCAAGACCCTTTCCATTGCAATTTCTTTAAGGAGCAAAAGTGCTCTTAGCCTGTTTTTTTTTGTTTCTATTTGGTGGCATACATTTTTGCCACTTCTTTTCCTTGCCTTAATGGGGTTGATATCCCTAAAGATTCCTGCCTCAGAAACTGATTAATCTCTGGTTATTAAAGCTCTTTACTGACATTGCAGAAAAGCAGTTGGGATATCTTCATTAGCCTCGAGATGGGAAGCTTTAGTAAGCACAACTAAACAACTCTAACACCATCGTCAGGGCATATTAACAATACCAGCTTTTATAGCATTTTAAGATTAATATTTTCTTCATTCAGATATGTTTTCATCAGAGAGATTTGCAGGTCTATATACATCCATCTTACTAATACTCAAAACTGCTCACATAAGCCCTGGGAATATTATGCAATTGGAGCTTGTTTGCAGTAACTTCTTCCTACATTTTTTGGTGATTGAAAGTGATATGGCTTTAAGAGATGTACCACCTTGATTCATTATTCTTTTTCTGTAAATCACACTCAAATCGGAAGTACGATCTGTGATTTAAGAATTTTCATTTAAATTACTATATTCCAGGGTGCCCAGGTGGCTCAGTTGGTTACCTGTCTGCCTTCAGCTCAGGTCTGAGATTGAGCCCCGCCTCTGGCTCCTTGCTCAGCCGAGAGTCTGCTTCTCCTTCTACCCCTCCCACTGCTCATGATCTCTCTCTCATGCTCTCTCTTCTCACTCACTCTCTCAAATAAATAAATATAATATTTTTGATAAATAAATTACTATATTCCAGTCTTCTTTTTTTTTAATTTATTTATTTGACAGACAGAGATCACAAGTAGGCAGAGAGGCAGACAGAGAGAAAGGGGGAAGCAGGCTCCCTGCTGAGCAGAGAGCCCGATGCGGGGCTTGATCCCAGGACCCTGGGATCATGACCTGAGCTGAAGGCAGAGGCTTTAACCCACTGAGCCACCCAGGCGCCCCCTCCCTTTTTTTTTTTTCCAGTCTGTTTTTTTTTTTTTTTTTTTTAAGTTAACAAACAATCAAACAAACCAAACTTAGGGTTTATTTGTTTGCCTGAAACTTGTTAGTTAACTAACAGTACCAGTCTTCTCACATAACTGCAGCTATCTTACCAAGCTAAATTTGAGACTCTGAATTATTAGTATAGTGCTCTGTAATGACACTGCTTAAAATTTCACTTAAATATAAGCATATAAATATTATGTCCTATCAACTTTCTTATTTTCTCCAAATTTATAAAGTTAGATGTCTAAAAAGGGACTGAGTAATATTCTACAAAATTTTCATTGGCTTATGCCTTACATATTATCACCCTACATACCAATATCCACCTTTTCTTTACCTCTTCTTATTCAAATTGGAGAAATGACAACAGTTTTATGTGCAGTTACTATTCTTTTTCCCAAATGTGAAATTCAATCACAACAAGGAAGGAAAAAAAGGTATTGACATAATTCAATTTCATTTCTACTCATCCTATGTCTTACTAGGCTTATAGTTCTAATATATTTTAAATCAAAATAAGATGTCAGAAGTTATTTCAGTGTCTCTTTATATTTACCTTATTTTCTTCTATGTCTATTTCTTAATAAAATTATATGATAAAGTAAGTATTAGGAAAATAAAAACTAAAAATTAGTTAGAAGACATAACTAGCAAAGCACATATATCACTTGCTTTTCAGAGTAACTCAACATCTTTATTGAGCACTTCTTAGTTCAAGGCACTATTTATAGTAAAATATATATGGTATTACAAGAGAAACTGTGACTAGCACACAAATACATTTCCATGGAAATGTGGGAAAAGGGGAGAGTAAAATCATATTAAAATCTGTAAGAATTGTTCTGAAACACATTCCAGAACTTTCTAGTTTTGGAAGTATAAACATGCCAGATAAAAATGTGGAAATTGCTTGAAGAAGACCATCTCATACAGCAGGATGTCTCCAGAGAATGGTAAGTGCTAAGCAGAGCTAGACCCAGGTAATGCACTGATGGATAATATAGGGGAGACAGCTGGGACTGAATTACAGCTGCAATGTTTTTCTACAATACAATGCCTCGACTTAATTTGAGTGAGTATTCCTTTTTTTTTGAGAAAGGATAGACATTATCAGAGATGTAATGTGTATTTAGATATGTAAAAAGAGTCTGGAATTCATCTAATCTGAACTATCACACTTGAGATGATAAGACAGATTGACATATCCAAGAATTCACAGCTGGTTGGTGACAAATTTCTATTTCACCTAAAGCACCTTACACAGGGCAGATATACTACATATATCTAAGCAATATTTTAATATAAATGGATTTTTTTCCAAGGCACCTGGGTGGCTCAGTCAGTTAAGCATCTACCTTTGGCTCAGGTCATGATCCCATGGTCCTGGGATTGAACTCTGCATCATGTCTGGCTCCCTGTTCAGTAGGGAGTCTGCTTCTCCTTCTCCCCTCCTCGTGCTCTCTCTCTCTCTCTCTCACTCACTCTTTTTTTCTTTCAAATAAAAAGAAAAAAATCTTTTTAAAAAATGGATTTTTTCCCAAACTTTTCTCAAACTTTCCTTCCTATTTCATTTTTTATTTTGATGATACATTTTTGTATCATATATAACATAAAATTTTCCATTTTGACAAATTTAAAGTATACAGTTTAGTGGTGATTGTTGTGCACCATTACCACCATCCATCTGAGAGTTTTTCATCTACTTAAACTGAAAATCCATACCCATTAAATAATAACTCTCCATTTGTTCCTCCTATCCTCCTAGACCCTGGAAACCACCATTTTATTTTCTGTCTCTATGAATTTGACTAACCTGAGTACTTCACATAAATGGAATTATACACTGCTTGTCCTTTTGTAACTGCCTTGTTTAATTTAGTATAATGTCTTCAAGGTTCATCCATGTTGTAGGATGTGTCAAAATTATTTTCCTTTTTAAGGCTGAATAATACTGCATTGTATGAACATATTACATTTTATTTATCCTTTCACTCTTCTATGAATCCTTAGGTTCCTTCCATCTTTGGGGTTTTGTGAATAATACTGCTATGTAAATGGGTATACAAATATTGTTCAGTCTCTGCTTTTAATTCATCCCATCTTGTTTTGATAATTGTTATTTTATGATCTTGGTTCATATTTCTCATTATTCTTATGCTTGGCAAAGATCTTTGCCATAACTCATCTCCATCATAACCATCAGCTCTATGAAGTCTATTTTAACCACAACAGAGTCTTACACTGCCACAAAACTCACAAAGGGATTGATACCCATATCATTAACCAGCACCCATTACATGAACCTCCATAGGTAAAGCTCCCTAGATAGAATGTGATTGGATTTTGTCAACATACAGCTCTGCTGTCAATTTAAGTACACTAAATCCTCCTTGGAAATCACATTCAATAGTTACCCCAGTTGTGCATCAATTAACCTGTGACTTCGTAGATTTATGTCCCATGGGTTGAACTTTTACCAGTGGAAATTAGAGACTGGAACGATCCGTCAGGTAACCTGTTCCCTCTTGATATTCTTGATCAAATGTTCTCTTCCATAGTGATTCCATATAGTCTCTCTATGGATGTTTCAAGCGTCCAGTCAACAGCCAATGATTTCTTGAACAGTTGCAGGCAACTCTCATGTATTCTACTCTGTATTTGTTTTCCTCCTTCTCAGATCACTTTTCTTTTTTCATCACTCTCACCAGCAAAGGGGCTCTTACTTCCTTCAGCCAGTGGGCAATAAACTCCAAAATGCTACCCAGAATATCTACTTCAAGTCTACTCCAGGTACCAAATGTCATAGCCCTAAATTCCTGAAAAACAGAGCCATAAGTAAGGTTTTATTTGAGGGGTTTATTATGCATTATATTATTAATAAAATAAGGACATTTTAAAAATGCATGGTTCTCCAGATGTCTCTTGTGGTTTCTACACTTTCGTGATTCAGTTCTGTGTTTTACCCCCCACCACTGTTTTTTTGTTTGTTTGTTTGTTTGTTTTTGAGGATTCAAAAACTTAGAAAGGCTTACAGTTTTTAGGCACTGAATCATTTCCTGGAATCAATCATGTAATCTCTAAGTTTGCAACTCTCAAGGTACCCACCCAGCTATGTTAATTGCTCTTCCAAAAGGCTCACTTGTAGAATGCGTTTGTGTGTATAGCAGCCCTTGCAGAATCTTTAGGATGATGTAGATTGTATTTTATTTTTTAATTATTATTATGTTCAGTTAGCCAACTTATAGTACGTCATTAGTTTTTGATGTAGTGTTCAATGATTCATTAGTTGTGTATAACACCCAGTGATCATCACAACATGTGCCCTCCTTAATACCCATCACCTGGTTACCCTGTTCCCTCAACCCTCCCTTCTGTAACCCTCAGTTTGTTTCCTGGAGTCCAGAATCTCTCCCATCAACATGGATGGAACTGGAGGATGATAAAGATTTTCACATTGCTATCCTGCTTGCTGCCATTGCTTCCTCTATATAATCGCTGACTCCTAATTTTTCAAATCTCTATCTCTCTGGTTTTTGTCAGAAACACAAATTTCCTGATATTGTTTTACAGAAGTTTAGCTCTCCAAAAATCTACCTTCATGAATGGGACTTCTGGATATGCTCTGCTAACCAACAGGTTACAAGCCTATGTGAGTGTACTGAAGTGGCAGAGATTTTTTTTTTTAAGATTTTATTTATTTATTTGATAGCCAGAGATTACAAGTAGACAGAGAGGCAGGCAGAGAGAGAGGAAGGGAAGCAAGCTCCCTGCTGAGCAGAGAGCCTGATGCAGGGCTTGATCCCAGGACCCTGGGATCGTGACCTGAGCCGAAGGCAGAGGCTTTAACCCACTGAGCCACCCAGGTGCCCCTATTTTTTTTTTTTTAATTTTTTTTTGGCAGAGATTTTTAAATTCCTCTATTCCTCCCTTCCAAATTGTTTTCAGTAAGTTTAAATGAGGAGAGTATTAGTTGATTTCCACACTGATTTTAAACATTTTTATATTTAAAAATAAATTTATATTTATATTTAAAATTAATATTCAAAATAATTTCTTCTGTTATAAATAAGAATTGGGGGGAAAATAGAGCAGGACTGGGCTTTTGGTTTTGGTTCATAAGATAATCTTTTTTCTCCACCCATGTATGTTTTATATATATAGTTATAACTGATGTGGTTATTGTGAAATATCTATTGGCTTGGTTCATTCTGTTAGCTATTCTCCCTCTCTACATACCTAGACCACCATCATGGCTCCAGGGCAGAAAGGGGGAATGACAAGTATGTTATCTCACAAAGGATAAGGATAGGACACAGGGACTATTCAGACACGAAGAGTAGGATGAAATCTCAGGCAGGCATGGAGTCAGGGAATAAAACCTTGATAGGGTTTACCTCACTATGGATTCCTAAGGCAAGTGTACTGCCCCTTTTCCATGGCCCTTTTGTTCCTTCAATGCCAAGGGACCATGCAAGACTCTCACTCACAAACCTAGAAGCCATCTTAAGGAAGAGGGAGAGGAAAGTAATCTGAAAAGGTATTTTATAATTTTGGAGATCAGGTCAATATGTACCTGATAAAATTATTTTTGTTTTATTTTACTTATTTCCAGAAGTTGACAGATAGAAGGAAGGACTAAAATAAGTTTAAAAAAAATAAAATAATTTTCTGCACATACATCAGTGGTTGTAATGTGAATTACAATGTAACCCAGCTACATGTGTGTTATACTGAAGCCAGTTATATATCCACACTTAAACTTAGCCAGGTATGTATTTTGGACCTGTGAGAAATAAGTAGTAAATACCAGTGTTGATGACACTTAATATATCCTACAGTTCCAAAGTAATACTAATTTTAAAAATTTCTAGACTGTAACATTTATAAATAAAACATATCACCACTGAAACATTTCAAATGCATGCTTACTTATTCAAGTCACTTATGCTTTTTTTTTTTTTAAAGATTTTATTTATTTATTTGACAGAGAGAGATCACAAGTAGATGGAAAGGCAGGCAGAGAGAGAGAGAGAGAGAGAGGGAAGCAGGCTCCCTGCTGAGCAGAGAGCCCGATGTGGAACTCGATCCCAGGACTCTGAGATCATGACCTGAGCCAAAGGCAGCGGCTTAACCCACTGAGCCACCCAGGTGCCCCACTTATGCTTATTTTTAATGCAGTTGTATTTTCCATGTAGTAAATATAAGATACTTGAAAGCAACAACAACAACAATAAAGTAATGAGTTATATCTAAGAGGCCAGTACTATTCAGTTATCAGTTCTTTTCCTTTCTTTTTCTCTCTACACAGCTGCAAATATCAATTAAATAGCTCCTGTAATAGAATAAAGCAATCAAAATTGTTTATAATATTTCTCTCAAGAAACTTTCTTTGGAAGTTCCATCATACCAAATTTTTCAAGTTAACCTTAAAAATTTTTTAAATATCAAATGGTTAGCCAATATTTGATAAAAAGAAGTAAATTCTTAGGTTAGCCAAAGAAACCATTCAAAAGGGAGAAAGTACCTGGAGTATGTAAACAAGAGTTTATTAAGAAACAAAATGAACTTATTATTATAACATTAAAAATATAAACTATTTCTTAAATTTCACAATCCAAAAACTTTAAGTGAACAAACCATTTAATATTGTTACTGATTTCATTTCCATTGACTCTTCTTTTGACAAAGCACTGCCAAGTCCCAAACATAGGCTATTTTGTGATAACAGACTACTAATTTATGTTTTTTGTTTGTTTTGAGGCCATAAGTAATATTCTATATGATAAGCCATCCAATCCTGAGGTTTAACATTTCTAAGTTAATCATGTGTTCTAAGCACATTAGATATTTTTAGCATCCAATCAAATTAAATTCAGCCTTCATTAAGCCATATAAATAGAAAATACACAGTAGTTTATGAATTAACCCAATTTCGCCTTGTTAAACATTTTCTTTTTTTTTTTTTTTAAGATTATATTTATTTATTTGACAGAGGGGGAGAGATCACAAGTAGGCAGAGCAACAGGCAGAGAGAGGAGGGGAAGCAGGCTCCCCACTGAGCAGAGAGCCAGATTCAGGGCTGGATCCCAGGATCCTGAGATCATGACCTGGGCTGAAGACAGAGGCTTAACTCACTGAGCCACCCAGGCACCCCAACATTTCCTAATAAATATTTTTTTTCTATAAGTACTTATGGAAGCTGCTAATATGTACTAGGCACTGTGCTTTAAAAACAACATAATTAATCCTTATAAGGAATAATTAAGATGAATACCATAATCACTATTCTATTTTTTTAAAGATTTTATTTATTTACTTATTTATTTGAGAGAGAGAGAGAGACAGAGAGAGCGAACACATGAGTGGGGGGAGAGGAAGAGGGAGAGGGATAAGCAGACTCCCTGCTGAGCAGTGGGCCCAATGTGGGGCTTGATCCCAGAACCCTGAGATTATGATCTGGGCTGAGCAGATACTTAACTGACTGAACCACCCAGGTGCCCTACCATAATCGCTATTTTACAGTTGGGAAAGTTGAAGTTGATAGATGTTAAGAATTGGGCCACAGGTGCATGAGGCTGGGTATAGTACAATAAAAAGGAAGGTGGAATTTTCAAAGAGGCAAGACCAAGGATTTTCTGTTTGATTAAAGACATCAATTCTTAAATCAAGGAAACCTAGCAAATCCAAAGTTGGAGAATAAAAATAAATTTAACCTTAGAGGCATAATAGTAAAACTATATGCAAGTTAATTCATTGGTTAATTAACTAAAGATAAGGCAAGACAGATCTTGAAAGCAACCTGCAGGAAATCTCAGATTATGGGACATGAGAACAATAACAGACTGATACCTAACACTCAATGAAAACAATTAGAATGAGGGGTTCCTGGGTGGCTCAGTGGATTAAATCTCTGCCTTCAGCTCAGGTCATGGTCCTGGGGTCCTGGTATTGAGCCCCACATCAGGCTCTCTGCTTGGTGGGGAGCCTGCTTCCTCCATCCCCCCCGCCTGCCTCTCTGCCTACTTGTGATCTCTGTCTGTCAAATAAATAAAATCTTAAAAAAGAAAAGAAAAACAGTTAGAATGAGAAAACGATGCAATATTATCTTTAATATGTAGAGAGAAAAGAACAGGCATTTAGAATTCTATACATAAAATTGAATTTATTTTTCAAGTTATAGAATAAAATAAAGATATTTTTTAGACAAATCTTGAAAAGTTTTCATCAACAAATCTTACCTAAGGGAAATGATAAAAGATGCTTAATCTACAGAAAAGAATGATCCCTACCAGAAGATGTAAAATGAAAGAAATGGTGAGCAACACTATTGGTAAGTATTTCCAGTAAAAGTGCATGTATCAACACAATGATTGTATACAACAATAATATAAAAATGGCTAACACAAAGGAAGAAACAAGATAGACAACAGTCACTCAAAATAGCATATAATGTAGATAGTAGGTAATATGGTTCAAAAGTTTATCAAGTAACTGATTAGAAAACCATAAATTAGCCTTTGCTAAAATTAATCAGACAAGACTAATTATAGAGTATAAAACTTGCATGAAAATTTTTTTGAAAAAAAATGGCATAAAAAATTAAAAAGAAATTTAATCCTTGCAAAAGAAGTTTAAAAAGATGGCAGTGGGTAACAGCAACCAAATTTAAACATAAATAAAAAGAAAAAGCAAATGCATGGTAAAAGACTATCAAGGCAAATGTCAGTATTATGAAAAAATATAAGTGGATTAAATTCACAAAACTACCTTAGAAAACAAAACAAAATTTAAATGCATTATTTACAAGGACAATTTCTAAAACATTAAATTGCAGGAAGGTGAAAAGTTAAAAAATGGAAAAAAAATAAGCTGGTGAAAGATATTAAACAGCCAAAATGCCAAATAACTTAGCTTAATAATACATAAAATAGGTAGGACTTTACAAATCCAATTGTAGTAGGAATTGGCTAATCTAAGAACATACTGGAATATTTGAGCACAATTTTTAGAAATAAATGGACCAAATAAATAAAGGTGACATTAGAAACAAAATTTGAATTGAGCAATTTATATGCTCAATTTATCAGGAAAATTTTGGGTACCTTTGGAATATAATATTTAAGAATTGAGCAACAGACTTCTCAAGCACAAATCGAACATTTATTTTAAAAAAGAACATTTCTGAAAACTCTGTTCACATTAGACAATATAATTTATCTAATTTATATGCCCTTGGTTTCATATAAACTAAATTTCTCATCAAAATGCAATTAAGTTAGAAATCAATAGCAACACCAACAAAAATCCATGTGATTGGGAATTAGAAAAAAGATGTTTAAAATCGCTGGGCAAAGAACTAATTATCACAAAAAGTCTACAATTTAACTTGACTATTCTAATAAAAATATTACATGAAAAAACAAATATCTTACCACTGGAATGAAAAAGTACAAAAACTCAAATTTAGTATTAGAAAGGCAAAAAAATGAGGATTATTAAACCACAAGATGACTTTTTTTTGTTTCGATGTATTTGACACACAATGTTATATTAATTTCTAGTATGCAACTTGTTCTAATTTCATTCCTTAAAAAAAAAGGTCCACAGCTGAGTTTTATCTACTTTAAATAATTCCAGTTGTTTGCAATAGTTATTTAAATTAAAAGGCTAAAAAAATAAAAAATTAAGGCTATGGGGGAAAAAAAAGGTTAAATTCATGAATTTACTTTAGGGAAACCAGTTAAGGTTTTTTTGTTTGTTTTTGTTTTGTTTTGTTTTGTTTTAGATTTTTATTTATTTATTTAACAGAGAGAGAGACTGCGAGAGAGGGAGCACAAGCAGGGGGAGTGGGAGAGGGAGAAGCAGGCTTCCTACTGAGCAGGAAGCCTGATGCAGGGCTGGATCCTAGGACTCTGGGATCATGACTTGAACTGAAGGCAGCTTAATGACTGAGCCATCCAGGTGCCCTGGAAACTAGTTAAGTTTTACTACCAAATCTGTTAATATTTAAAAAAGAAAGATTTGTCTATCTGTAATTCTATCTATCTACCCTACTTACTAATGCAGGTATAAATACTCACTGCTATTCACAAAAAAAGTATATAGCAAATAAAGTTATGAAACAAAATCCAGGACATACTGAAAGGCTCATACTTAATAAGAAGCAGATTTTATTTGTGAAATGCATGGGGATTTTAATACAATGGGAAAGTAACTCAAATAGCTTAAAAATACATGAAAATATATAGAAATTCAGTTGTAAGATGTTCATGTAGGTTGTGAATGAAATGAGTCAAGGAAGTTAACTGCAGAGAAGTCAGAGGAATTAGAGAGCCAAACCAAAAAAGGAACAAAATATATACATAAAGTAAACATGAAGAAATGTATATTTATATTCTAACAATAAATTTTATATATTCATAAAGCAATATGTATGTTAAGTTTAAAGAATCTGAATAATTAAATAAAATGGAAATAGTTTCAGAAAATAAAATATGTATGATTTATAAATATTATTCCATATTAAATTTATGATTAAATGATATACCAAAGTTCACCCTGTATTTCATGATCCAGAAATTCCCATGAAGGTTATTTTCACTCTGATAACTACAATTCCTCAAATTATAGTCAAGACAATGCTTTGAAAAATCAAAGGCCATTGTCATATATATATATATATATATATATATATATATATATATATATATGAAAAGTAAGGCTTTTTTTTTAATTTATTTTTTATTTTTTATTGTTTATAAACATATAATGTATTTTTATCCCCAGGGGTAAGGTCTGTGAATCGCCAGGTTTAGACACTTCACAGCACTCACCTTAGCACATACCCTCCCCAATGTCCATACCTCCACCCCCCTCTCCTAACCCCCTTCCCCCCAGCAACCCTCAGTTTGTTTTGTGAGATTACGAGTCACTTATGGTTTGTCTCCCTCCCAATCCCATCTTGTTTCATTTACTCTTCTCCTACCCCCTTAAACCCCCATGTTGCATCTCAACTTCCTCATATCAGGGAGGTCATACGATAGTTGTCTTTCTCCGATTGACTTATTTCGCTAAGCATGATACCCTCTAGTTCCATCCACATCGTCGCAAATGGCAAGATTTCATTTCTTTTGATGGCTGCATAGTATTCCATTGTGTATATATACCACATCTTCTTTATCCATTCATCTGTTGATGGACATCTAGGTTCTTTCCATAGTTTGGCTATTGTAGACATTGCTGCTATAAACATTCGGGTGCACGTGCCCCTTCGGATCACTACATTTGTATCTTTAGGGTAAATACCCAGTAGTGCAATTGCAGGGTCATAGGGTAGCTCTATTTTCAACATTTTGAGGAACCTCCATGCTGTTTTCCAGAGTGGTTGCACCAGCTTGCATTCCCACCAACAGTGTAGGAGGGTTCCCCTTTCTCCACATCCTTGCCAGCATCTGTCATTTCCTGACTTGTTAATTTTAGCCATTCTGTGAGGCTTTTAATGTAAGTTCTGTTTTCAACATATATTGAACTCCTATTTGATATCTACAAAGAACAAATAAATATTAAATAAAGTAAAATATTCATAGAAAGTTTACTAAGTTTAAGACAGGAATGACAGGACTAAATCTTTCTCTGTTACACAAAATCTTTGTCACACAAAAGGTCTCTTAGCCTTTCAGATTCTTCATATATATGTATATATATATGTACATATATATATGTACATATATATACATATGTATACACATACATACACACCTTAGGCATGAAGAAGGAATATTTATAAAGTCACATATCTATATTAGGAACAAAACAAGACAATGTATATGCGAATATATGGTATAGAGTAAATAGCTGGAATTGCAATCAGCGTGGTCATTTTAAAATATCAGAAATTTGAGATAGGAGGCTTCCAAGGTAAATTTTTACCTTTCTTAATTTTAGACTGAGTTTTATATAGGTTCATAGAATCTATCATTAATACATTTGACATCCCATCAATTAAAACAATACTTGATGCAATAAATAATAAAATAAACTTTTATGAGGTAGGAAACCTTGTCCCCAAAGAATCAAAACAAAGACATAATCTACCTACATATACAAAATTAGGAATGATGTGAAGAACCCAAGATCTTCAGGAAGATGTATTCTCTACGACTGGCAAATCCACATATTGTAAGATCCATATGATTGATATATATGTATACATGTATATCAATACATAATCTATCTATGTATTGATCTATATAAAATCAATGTACATTGTCAATCTATAGGTGGCCTCCTGAAAGCACTGTGCTAATAGCAGAGCAGTCTTATGACACCAGTGGAGTCAAGGAAAACAGTAGAAGTCAGAAGCAAGTGAACATGCAATTTATAAAAATATTATAATAGACAATCAGTGCTTCTCTTGACCTGTCATACTAAGATGTGTCACTACTCTTTTCCAACCATCGATCACTGCTACTCAATTTAGTTACCTCATAATATCCCAAAGTACCATTTTACCTGAGTTAACATTCATCAGTAACCTTCTGGATGGTAACACATTTTTTAAAACTGCACCTTCATACATATGTACTTCAGAGCACATTTATTCCCACTTAAAGTTAATTTATTCATAAAACAGAGAAAATAATGCAAGTATCTCCTATGAGTATTAAATGAAATAGTGTTGTAAATGGACCTATTCTGCAAATGTTAGTAATATAATAATTCCATATACTTCTAACTTTATTTTTGGTAATGACTACACAGATTTTTATTAGCACAGGTCTATAGTTTAAGACAAGTGACAACTGCACATATTACTAAAAATGGATGAAGTAATGTTTTGGTTAGTAGTAGTCATATTCATTAGTGCTTGATTATAATAAGGAAGGAAAATTATAAAAATTATTTTGGGGCCTGTCAAGTTGAATAAAAATTTCATATTACAGGTGATCGTTGCCAAGATTCAACAACTTCTTGACTTTTAAGCAAGACATCATGCTCAGTTAATTGTATTTTCCCCTGGGACGCCTGGGTGGCTCAGTTGGTTAAGTGTCTGCCTTTGGCTCAGGTCATGATCCCTGGTCCTGGGATTAAGCCCAGCATCAGGCTCTCTATTCAGCGGCAAGCCTGCTTCTCCCTCTCCCACTCTTACTGCTTGTGTTCCCTCTCTCGCTGTGTCTTTCTGTGTCAAGTAAATATATAGATCTGTAAAAAATATATATTTTCTCCTGTTAACATGTATTTAATTTAACTCATGGGAGGATTGTTTTAGCCATACTGATGACAAACATGAACATGATAGTTTCCCATATTTCGAGATATGTATTACACTTTAAATTACACATGTGACAACACATCCTCCACCTTTAGAAAATTTTAGCTTAGGGTATACTGGAAGATTTTTACTTTATACATCCTAGATAGGTAAGAAAACTAGAAAAGCTAGGGAAAGTCTTTACATTTGTAGGAGTCAGATAGGAATACTCCATTTCATTCTTAAGCAACAACCATCTTCCAGATGTATGGCAGTAAAATAGGTTAAGATGAAACTCAAATCTGAACTGGTCACCTAGAAGACATAACTAGAAGTAAATAACTGCATATGCCGTTATAAAATTATCCAACAGGCTTCTCTAGTTTATATTTTAAATATTTTACATATAAGAAATTTTATGACACCATTTAAATTTTTTTCCGCTAAGGTGTCATTACTATGTTTAATTTGTAGTTATTATTAATACATAGTATTTCCCAGAAATTAAATGCATAAATATATAAGTATATACATACATATAATTTTCATGAATTTTCCCAAGAGGTTTTTGCAGATTCTCAATCATTTTTGTAGCTTTAGGGAATTCTAATCAGTATTGTCACATCATGCAGATAAAGCCAGCACCTTCTTAAATAATACATAGGGTGCTAACTGTATATGGCTGACTTTTCTATTAGTGATTAGCTCTGGTTTACGGCATCTTTCACGGTTGTGTGAAACCACTTCCTTCATCAGGTTAGCATAATGAATGTAAATTGTGTTTACTCCCACCAATGCTATTGGTGATTAAGTACAGCTAAGCTTCACCCTGAGTATTTCTTTCAAGTTAAAAACACAATTTATAAATGTAGATACCTTCTGATGGCAATAGAAAGGCTGTTTGGAACTGAGATTTAATTTGTTTCTGAAAAAAAGTGTAGTTTGAATGGAAACTGTTTCAGATTGGGACGCTTCAGCGCCCTCTATTTTGCAATGTTTAGAAGGAAACAGACTAGGTGCGTACCCTATTATATTAGTAGAAACAAATGTGATCAAAGTCACCAAGTACATACACTATTCTTTCAAAATACTGACTCAGGAATGTATTTATATAGTTTCTTTTCCTCCATCTCTTCCTTCTTTTTCTCCTCCTCTTCCTCTGCCTTCTTATTTTCCTCCTGTGCATAATGGTGAGTAAAGGGCAATCACTCTCCCACTGAAATTATTTGTAATAAACAACTCAGGAAGAGAACAGTCTTATTATCATTAACGATGTATCTAAGAATTTCTGGGATTCGGGCATTTACAGAATAGTATGTATGTGTGTGTGTACATATGTGTGTATCCATGCACATAAATGTTTCTAGGGTGCTACTAGAAACTTTCCTTTCCATCCATAGACCAATTATTCTAAAATAAATGTGTGATGTATTGCTAAATTTAATATATTTCAAGTTTTCTTCAAAATCATTAAGCTTTGGAACTTCTTATAAAGGAATTGCAGATACCTACGGTATTAGCAATTCTCTATAAATGAGATTTTTCTTCTACTTAAAAATTTTGGGGCAATTATATCTTTATGGCAATACTAACTAAGAAGAATAAGGTTAGAACGAGAAATTGTATCTTTTTGGTATAATCCCAAGTAAGTGTATCTCTAATTCTTAGAAAGATTGTTAAAGTTATATATCCCCCCTCAATAAAAACAACTCCAGAATTCTAATAAAAATCAGTAAACACTTTCTAATTTGGCTTGATTATCTCATGTACAATAGAGACAAAATAACCAAGAACCACTGTCACAGAAACAACAACAACAAAAAATGAATACAAATATCATACTTGCATATGCTGGTGTACAGCAAAGCAAAAAATTGGTAGTTAGTGATTCTGTATATCTCATTTTTTGTTAACAGTACACATTTATATTCATTTCTGAACTTAAAAGTTATGTATCTGAAAGTTAAGGCAGAGACTCATTATTAAAATTATAGTTATGGGGATAAAAATATATGTTTATAAAAAAAATTATAGTTAGCCCACTTTTATGTGTTCTGTTATATTAAAAAAATGACTACTCTTTTTGTGTATACAATGCCATATATATACTGTGTGATATAAATTATGGAAAGCCCCTTAAAGATTCTTGGTATTTAGAATTAAGTTTGCCTTCATAGAAAAACAACAACAACAAAGATATTCTGTCTCAAGCACGTGGAAGAAAAAAATGGATGAGACCAGAGAAAAATTATAGCATTATTATATTGGGCACCTAAGGGCCAAAGTTGACTGAAACAGAAAATATTATATTTGTTCCAATGAAAACAATAAATCTTTAATTAGGTTGAAGGGAAGCAGTAGCAATCAGCATAGCTGACAGTTGGGTTTCTGTCAGAAGATTGTCAAGTACTCTATTACTCAAGAGTGACATGGAATTGGAAACTGAATGACAACAGTTGACAGAAATATAATTTTTTCAAGAAATATATCTTTAAAGCTCTAATTAAGCATAATGACAAAGAAAAACAAGGATAACCTGCTGAGAAACAGGGGATGTATGTTCTCATTCTAATTTCACCTTATTTGGGATATTTAAGTACATTAGTAGTACTCTTTGAAATAACTTAGATGTTTATTCATGTTTTGCCTGGGCCTTAAATTGACGAATCTCAGATAAAACCCTGCCAATAAAAAATAAAACTCTGTCAATAACTCTTTTATAGTTAAATTGTGTAACATAATCATTCAATTTATGAAATCTTTAAACTGCAAGAAAGAAATATTTACTGGAATCAAGCATATGGATTATAAAAACTTTAAGACTCTGTCTAGAACATTGTATGTAATATAAAATTACTGTGAAGACTACTACTACTACCACTTCAACTAGGATTATTTATCATTCTATCCTCATCACAATAAATCAAGACTGTATCGTCCTCATTTTGTAGAAATGGACATTGAAGTTAGTCACAATGAATGCATATCACTGTTACACTCACTCACTTTAGTATTCATATATCTGTTGTGCCTGTAACTTTTTAGCAGTCATTCTCTTGTTAAATGAAATAAGCACCAGTAGGTTCCCAGAGGACATTTAGCATGTTTCCTTCATCTTCCTGGCTATCGATCATTAATTAAAAAATTTTCCAAAGTCCCATATGCACTTATGTACTTTTGGTGTTATTTTTAGTAATATAAGTGTTCATGGTTATGAGTTTCTCTTGAACACAATGAATTAACCTGTATAATCAATTCAAATAAAGAACTTAGAAAAATAACAACAATAAGAAGAGTAGAAGGAAACAATAATAAGGATAAGAGCAAAATTGAATTAGTTTTTTGAATTCATATAAGCTAAATTTTAAGAGAAAAGTAAAACAAATTATGAAAATGAGAGACAATATAAGCAATACAAGCACACAATATTGGAAATATCAAAGATGAAACAACAAAAATGAGATAATTTTTTTTAAATTTTGAGAGTAATCTGCCAAATTATATGGAAGTATATATGACTACTTAAAAATATTAATAATTCACTAAAGAATCATTCACTTTTGTCAAAAGAAATGGAAGCCTAAAATGGAATACTAAAAAATACACAAACCATATAAGCCAGGAAATGAGAAAAAATGAGGGAAAAAAACAAACAAAAAAAAGCATGAACAAACATACATGGTCCATTTAGAAAAAAATAGCAAGAGACTTACTTCAAACTTATCACTAGTTATGTTAATGTACATCTTCAGAACTCCCAAGCAAAAGGCTAAAAGTGTAAGACTGTATAAGAAAAGAATGTCCAATTACAGTTATCAAAAAGAAACATGTTTTAAATGTCCTTTCAATTAAGAGGACACAGGTTACAAGCATAAGAATTTAAAATTTAATGTATAAACATATCAATGTATAAATATGCATATCTGTACATATTTGGAAGCTTTAATAATACAATTAAAAAGTCAATAGTATCCTGGATATGTTTTAACAGTTTGCTCTCTGGGGGAAAATAAAAACTATGACAACTCCAATTAATGTAGATATTACAGTTCTTAACAAAATATTAGCAAATTAAATTGAATGTTACACAAGAATGCTAATACATCATAACAATGAGTACTTACTAAAAGCACATAGGTTGGTTTAACATTCAAAAACCAATTGATGTAATACACTATCTCTCAAAACAAAAGAAAATATGTATGATCTAAATGTATGACTGAAGAAGTGTATCACCCATGCATGATTTGAAAACAGAACAGAACAAAACAAAACCATCAAACAAACAGAAAATAAAACTTTTTCAGCAAACTGAAAATGAAAGGGAACTTCCCTGACCTGATAAAGGGCAACTATGAATAATTGATAGCCTTCATTATATATAATGCTGAAGGCCTGAATGTGTTATCTATAAGAGCAGTTAACAAGCCAAGAACGTCTGCTCACACTACTTTCCTTTTCTATTATACTGAAGGGCATAGCCAGAGAAATAAAGCAAGAAAATTTAGGACTAAAAGATATGAAAGGAGAAAATAAAACTTTCATTACTGACAGGTGACATAAAATATGCATAGAAATCCTAAGATCCTAGAACTCATAAATACCTTCATCTAGTTCATTTTGTATAAGGTCAATATATAAAAGTGTCCAATTATATTACTGTAAACTAGCAACAGATAACTGAAAATAAATATTTAAGGTACCAAATGCAATATCTTGACAAACTTGAAATACTGAAGTTCAATATATAAAAGACAGTTATGACTACTTTATTAAAAAATGACAAAGTCACAAGCAAATGACAACAAAAAAAAGCAGAAACAGACCCAAAAATATAGAGAACAAACTGGGCATTGCCAGAGGAGTGCAAAGAGGTGGGGAGATGGGGTGGGGGAAGACAAAATGTCACTGACAGCTATTTAAGAAATAAATAAATAGACAAATATATAAATTTCATGGAATGGAAAGTTCTATATTAAGCTGTTAATTCTACTAAAATTGTTCTATGGATTTAACAAGATTCATTCAAATTACCAGGGGGTATTTTTGTAGAAATCAATGTGGTACCTTGTGCAAAGCACTTCAACTCCCAAAACAATTTTTAAGACAAGGAATAATGTTAGAGGATTTCTACAACCTGAAGTGAAGACATGCTATACAGCTACATTAATCAAATGAATGTGGTAGCTGTGTTAGGATAGGCATACAGATCAATAATATAGAATAAAGAACACAGAAATAGAGTCAGGCACACATTTTTTTTAAAGATTTTATCTATTTATTTGTCAGAGAGAGAGGCAGAGAGAGAGAGAGAAAGAGAGAGTGAGCACAAAGAGGGGGAGTGGCAGGCAGAGAAGAAGCAGACTCCCCACCAAGCAAGGAGCCCATCATCACAGGGCTCAATCCCAGAACCCTGGGACCACTACCTGAGCCAAAGACAGCGCTTAAGGGATTGAGCCACCCAGGTTTCCCCCAAGGCACATATTTTTAATTAATTTTGAAAAAAGCACCAACATCAGGGAGAAATTGTTTTTCAAGAAATAATGCTGGCTGAACTGAATATTCATATAAAAATTTAACATTATCTCTTATCTCACACTGTATATAGAAATAACGCTCACTGAATAGAGACCTACACATAAATCATGAATAAAGGCTAAAGCCATAGATAATTTAAATAAAGGAAAACTTTACAGAGGAAAAGTCTTTACAGTTTGAGGGTAAGTGAAAATTTCTTAGGAAAAAAAAACCCCACCAAAAAAAAAAAAAAAGAAAAAATGACATATAAAAGAAAAAAATAAAAACAGGTAAATTGGATTTCATTGAAACTAAAAGTGCTCTTCAAATAGCACCATTTAGAAAATGAAAAGGCACACAAGACAATGGAAGAAAAAATATATATGTCAAAAGGCCTTGTATCTTAAAAACAGAAAGAAGTCTTACAACTCAATCTAAAGAAGACAATTCTTAAAAGCGGCCAAAATATGTGAAAAGAACGTCATGAAAGAAGGTATGCAAGTGACCAATAAGCACATAAAAAAGATATTCAACATCAATAGCAGGAAAATGCAAATTGAAACCATAATGAAATAGCATTATACATCAACTAGATTGACTACAATTTGAAAAGACTGACAATAACAAGTTTTAGAGTGGTTGTGAAGCAACAGGAATCTTCACACATTACTAGTAGGAATATAAAATGTCACACTCAATTTAGAATACAATTTGGTGATTTCTTATGAAGTCACAAATGCACATACTATATAACCCTAAATATCCTTTTCTTAGTATCCATCTAAGAAGCATAAAAACATATAACCGGAAGACGTGTACAAGAACTCCCATAGAAACTTTACTCACGATAGCCAAAAGTAAACAACGCAAGTGTCTGTCAACATATAAATGGGCAATCAAATCTTGAAATGGCCATACAATGAAGTTCATTAGATCACTGATACGACATGAACTATAGATCAACAAAACACAGATGTAACTGAAAAACATAACTGAAAAAGAATGAAGCCATGAATAAACAGAATGCATACTTTATGTTTCCACTTGACTTTTGGAAATTCAAGAGCCGGCAAAAGTAATCCATGGTAACAAAAAGCATATCAGTGATATTCTAACACCGGAATTGGGGGGATTTACTTATAGAGGAATATGGGGAAACATTTTTGGGATGATAGAATTATTCCATTTCTTCATTATGGTGATGGTTCCAAAGCATATACCTATGTTCCAAAGCATATAGCTGTACAGTTACAGTTGATGCATTCTATCATACAAAATTATAACTCAAAAGGTTGCTTAAAAATTGATGATGTAGGGCACCTGGGTGGCTTAGTGGGTTAAAGCCTCTGCCTTCAACTCAGGTCATGATCCAGGGTCTGGCTCTCTACTCAGCAGGGGGCCTGCTTCCCTTCCTCTCTCTCTGCCTGCCTCTCTGCCTGCTTATGATCTCTGTCAAATAAATAAATAAAATCTTTAAAAAAAAAATTGATGACGTGTATGGAGCAGTATAAAATGTAAAGAGTGATATCTTGGGTAGTTAAAGGTGTTGGGATCCAAGTGACAGGTTTGGCTTTAGTGGAAAAAAAGCATAATTTATCTTTTATAAACATAAACATGAATAAATAGCTATGGGTTAAAATGAAACTATTATAGTATTTTCTAAATTGCATTATTTTATTAATGAAATAAGATGAGAGGACTTTGGTGAAGGAATATAGGAAGATTGTGAAAGGAGGACACAAGAGAATGGAACTATAAATTAACAAGAGAAGTGTAGAGTAGCCAATCAGAACCAATGGTCCACTATAAGTTTAGGAGTCATGGGCTTAACATGAAGATAAGTCAGCTGGTTGTATGTCTTGTAGAGCCACACTGAAATTCTTTTTTTATGCGGAGTTCTGGAGTAAGGAGCCATTAAGAGGTAACCCGCATTTAGTGTATAGTTTAGTTATTGTTTCTTTGTTTTTTCAGGTGAATAAACAAAGGAGAGAAATTGGCCTTTTTGAAGGAAGCACAATTTGCTGCAACCAATGCAAGAGGTGAGAATGACTTCTTTGAGAAGAGTTGAAGCAGAGAAAGAAATCAAAGAATGAATATCCAATGGCAGCTTAATAAACAAACAAAACAAAACAAAAATACAACCAGCAGATAGATTTAGAACAGATTTGAATAAAAGGCACTGAAAGAGGAGTAAGGGGGAAAATGAACTTTTTTAAAGGATAGTTCCTCGAAGATCCATCAGAAATTAAGTCAGCAAAAAACATATAGGGGAACTACTTCCAACTTTCAGAAAGGTTTCAGAGGAGATGTTGGCCCCTTCTTAAACTCCGGGACCTGTCTCTCCACTTGTGCTCTGTATTTCTTCTGGTTGAAGACCCTGAACCACCTATAATCTTACTATCCTCTTCTTTTTTATCTTCTATTTTCTCTCACCACCAGTTCCTTCCTACCAATGTACCAGTGTGCTAATGCCTTTTTCATCTTAACAACAATAGAAACTTCCTTCAGTTTGTAACTCGCCAACAAACTGACCTATTTTTGTCTTTCCTTTCAAAGACAACCCCGGCTTCCCCAAAATACACAGTCTTTCCTTATCCGCATTGTGGTCCTCCGAGCAGCAGTGTCATTACCTGGAAGCTTCTCGAAAATGCAGAATCCCAAGCCTTCTCCAATTTACCCCATCTTTCTGATTTCTTCCAGGCTTTGATCAAGGAATTGATATCATTCCATAAATTTTCTCTGCCTAAACTATAGTTCAGAGCTATCTTCCTGGATTCACTTTACTTTCACCAAATTTATTCTAAAAAAATACATTTCAAGATATCGGGGGATCCAAAATTAAATCCAGAATCCTTATAAAAAAGCAGCATAGTTTATCTATTAGAAAAATGAATTGAGGATATAAGCATGGCAGTGATTATAATTATGAACTATAAAATGTACAACCTAACTGGCTGAGTTAGGAAGTGATACACAAATACACAGACAGTGAAAACTTGTTAGGGTCAATAGGTGGTGTATCTTATTGCAGTCCAGTTGGTAAATTAGCAAAAGTAGTTAAAATAGAGAAGATGACATACAGTAGAATATCTGAATTTGAAAGGGATGAAATGACAAGTGAATAAGTGCTCCAACATTTGTGATAGTGCAAGGCTGTAGCTCCAATGTTAATAGGCTAGGTAATAAATAGTCCAAACCTGCTATCCATGAGTTTTTTCACCTTATTTTTTCCCTATTTTCCTCTGATCCTTAGTATCTTCATGTTATGACCATAATAACTGTGTGTAAATCTTAGCTTTGTTGTGATTACTAAATAAGGTGAAGAATGCAGGGTACTTTGCACATAGTCGGAGCTTTGTTAGTCTTCAGATTGCTAGGTATGTTTTCTTTTTATCCTTTCACTCCTCTGTCTCCTCCCTCACTTCATTCTCCTACTTCTTAGTACCAGTACTAGTATTCTGGCCATCTTTACTATTCTTTTTATCATAATTATGCTACTCTTCCATATTGCTTAAAATTTGGCAGGATTTCTACTAAGTTGATAGTATATGCCAATGTCATTATACAGAACACATGTTTGGAACCAAGTAAATGTATTCCTAATGGCTTAGCATGCTGCAATTGCTCATTTATTAGCACTGCCATATGTGCACTATGTTTATGTAAGGGAGACTTGTTCTTACAGCTGATAGGCAAACACCACATAATAATGAAGAATGACAAGTGATAAGGACTCAACTATACTATGTTAATGGTTTGTCACTCTTGTTAATACAACAGTCAATAAACTATAACAGTATTAAAGAAATATTAGTAAAGAAATAGTTGAAGTACATTATAAATATTTGGAATATCACATGGTTTTTCCAATGCTAATTCTTCCGATCAAAGATTACAGTGTGATAGCTAACTTTTGGGGTGACTTCTATGCACAAGCTAGATGCTCAGTTATAAATGTTGGCAGAGCTATTATATTAGTCAATATATTACAATTATATATAATTATAGATATTATATATAATTAGCTTAGCTATATTTATATATATATAACATGTAGCTAATTATATTAGTCAATATATTGACTTTTATATTGACTAATATATTAGCATAAAACAGAATGCATACTCAAAAAAATGATACAGCAGATTTAATGGGGTGGCAAAGATAATTTAACATAGAAAATATTTACATAGGTGTGGTCAGGAATAAATAAACTAATAAGAGGCAGTGAGATGCAATGGCAGGGAGCCTTTAGAAGCCCTCCCTTTGAAGTGGCAAAGGAAAGACAATAGTTACAAGAACCCAGTTGAAAGATGGTGCCATGGAAAAGACTTCCAAACAGGAGAGATAACTCTAGTGCAATGCAGTAACTGGAAGCGTTGTATTGCCATAGATAAAGAAAGAAGATTATAAAATGCCTCACTTCTTTTCACTGTCCTCTGACTTCCTCCTAATGTCTTCCATTGGCCAAATCTAAAAGGAAAACAAAGTGTATATAGTCCAAGAAGTGGAACCCACGGTTGTCATCTCCAGCATAATAGAGTAAGGCAGAGAAATAAGAGAATGTTTCTGAGAGGCAAACATAAAAGACACATTAAGACAAAAATAATATTTTATCAGTCAAAACTGGCATGCACAGAATTTTCCAAAGCAGGCCCATACTGTTATTAACTTTTACCTATGTTACCCTGGGAAGCATGTTATTTTTATTTGACCAAACTTATATAGTATTATATATTGTAATATAAATTATATCTCAATTAAGGAAGGAGATATATATTTATCAAAACCAATTTATAAATGTTTCTGCATGGTAGTCAACCTAGGAAGAGTGGCTATGAAGTACAATATGCAAAAAACCTAATTGTTTCTTTTCTTTGTCAGTGGCTAAAGGGCTGGCTAGATACAAAGGAAAAGAAAGGTTGAGGATTGTTAAAAGTGTATCAGAGAAAAGCTAATGATGCATATTTCAAAATAGACCCAACACATGAAAATATCCAAATCCATAAAAATGCTCATCAGAAGTACCTTACTGAAAAATATATTCTGCATAATGTTAGGCAGAATGACCACTCTGTAAATATTAGTTGTCCACCTTCACTCTATAACACAGTATGACAGTGTGTCGTTTACTGTGGTCGAATATAAAGCAGTAATGGTGTAAGACTGGGGGTCATCCATCGTCTTGGAAGCACAGACATCCCCTAATGAAGTCCTTCATTCTGAAGTCTCTTGTAACAGCAACCAACCCCATTCCTGGTCATGGCACCATACAGAAAGGAAACTTGCTCTCTGGGGAAAAATAACTTTAGTGACATTACATCATATTTTGGCCAGCAGTTCATTCTTATAAAATAATGACTTAAAGTCTTCAACAAGCATAAAAAGATTTACATCATACCATGCATATTTTCTGACCACAATACTATGAAACTGGAAGTCAACCACAAGAAAAAAAATTTGTGAAGATCAGATACATGAAGGTTAAAGAACATCCTATTAAAATGGGTGAACCAGGAAATTAAAAAAAGAAATAAAAAATACATGAAGGGGCACCTGGGTGGTGTAGTCAATTAAGCATCTGACTCTTGGTTTCAGTTCCGGTCATGATCTCAGGGTCAAGACTAAGCCCCTCATCAGGCTGCATGATCATTGCAGTCTGCTTGAGATTCTCTTTCTCTCCCTCGCTCTCTGCCCCACCACTGCTCACTTGCTCTCTCTCACTAAAATAAACAAATATTTTAAAAATATGTATATGGAAACAAATGAAAATGAAAACAAGATGATCCAAAACTTTTGGGATGCAGCAAAAGCAATCATAAGAGGAAAGTATATAGCAATGCAGGCCTACCTCAAGAAGCAAGAAAAATCTCAAATACACAACCTACCCTTACATTTAAAGGAGCTAGGAAAAGAATAACAAATGAAGCCTAAAATCATCATCAGAAGAGAAATAATAAAGATGCCAGCAGAAATAAATGATACAGAAACAAACAAAAAAACAGTATAGAAGATCAATGAAACCAGGTGCTGGTGTTTGAAAGAATTCATGAAATTGATAAACCCCTAGGCAGACTTATGAAAAAGAAAAGATGGGATGAATTTTTTTTCAATGTGTTGTTGGATTCTGTTTGCTAATATTTTGTTAAGAAGTTTTGCATCTATGTTCATCAGAGATATTGACCTGTAGTTCTCTTTTTTAAAAGTGTCTTTATCTGGGGCGCCCGGGTGGCTCAGTGGATTAAGCCACTGCCTTCGGCTCGGGTAGTGATCTCAGGGTCCTGGGATCGAGTCCCGCATCGGGCTCTCTGCTCGGCAGGGAGCCTGCTTCCTCCTCTCTCTCTCTCTGCCTGCCTCTCTGCCTACTTGTGATCTCTCTGTCAAATAAATAAATAAATAAATAAATAAATAAAAGTGTCTTTATCTGGTTTTGGTATCAGGGTAATGCTAGTATCATGGAATGAATTTGAAAGCTTGCTTTCTTCTTCTATTTTTTGGAATAGTTTGAGAACAGATAATTCTGTAATTTTGTTTTGTTCTTTCATTTAGAACATAATCCTGTCTCCTCGTTTTCTTGACTCTGTGTCTGTTTCTATGTATTAAGAAAGTCAGCTGGGTCTTCTGCTCTTGAAGTGGTGGCCTTCTAAAGATGTCCTGTAGTGCCCTGCAGCGCAATGTCTCCTGTTCACCAGAACATGGAGCTTCAGGGGTGTCCCTGATGTGTACTTTGTGTGCCCTACTGTTGTGGCTGAGCCATATTTGCCTTCAGTCCAGTCATCTGCAATGGCTCTTTGCCTGTCTTGGGTAGGGTTTGGTCCCCGAGTTGTTAGTAGGGCAGTCTGGGGCTACCCTGGGCTTGAGTTGAGTCAGACTAGGCATTTACCAGAGGTGTGGTAGCACTGAACGGCAGGGAGCTCTTCCTCTGTTGTCCCTTAAGAGACTTTCATGGTACCTTGAGATGTCTGCCCCAAGCCCACGCTAACATGCAGTTGTACTGGTGTGTGTGGTTATCTTACCCTCTTCGCAGGGCAGGAGTCACTTTGGAGTGGTGTTGGCTCCTGTGGCTATTTTCAGGCTGCCAGGCTTGTGACATCACTTTGAATGAATGAACTGCCAAAAGTGTGCTGGAGGGTATGTCTGCAAAATGTGAGGGGTGGGATGAGTGGTACAGCAAGGTCTGAGTTGTCTCCTGTGGGAGGGAAACTATAGCCACCTGGGAAAACTCCTGGCCAGGCCAGGTGAGAGGGGGTGGATCTGCAGAAGAGCAGAGGGGTGGTCTTGGCTATTAGCAAGCTAGATGGAGAGTGTTCCTGCTTCCCTGGTTCTTGTAGGTGTCTGCATATCCAGGCTGGGGGGCGGGGGAGGGAAATGATGACAGCCACGCTCTTTGCTCTTGGAAGAAATTTCCAAAAGATCCCTGCCCCTCCAGCACAAGCTCCAAGATTATGAAATAAACCATCTTGCATACCTGGGTGTTTTTCAAACTGCTGCTCTGTCCCGTATTTCAGTGGGGCTGTTTGTTGTACTTTCTCTCGAAAGTCAGGGACTCAGTTTTCTATTGCCCTAGTGTTTCTCCCAGAGCAGAGCCTGCTGATTTTTAAAGTTCCAGGTGTTAAGCCCCTCTGACACTAAAAACTCATGAAGCCAAGCCACTGTGATTTTCAAAGCCAAATATTATGGGGATTCCTCTTCCCATTGTGGGTCCCCCATCCCTGGGGTGCCTGGCATGGGGTCTGCTCCTCTCCCCTCTCCACACCTGTAACATCCTTCCCTCCTCTGGACATTCCCCCAGGTCCACAGTTCTCCTGTCTCTGTCCTTATATCATCTTCAATGTGGCTTCTTCTCTACATTTAGCTACAGTCTGTTCTGCCAGTCTTTGGGCTGTTTTTCTGTTGTTGTTTTTTGTTGTTGTTGTTCGTTTTTGTGTTTGTTTTTTGTTTTTACACTGATGTGGGTGTTATTTAGTTGTATCCATGGGACAAGGTAAGCCTAGGATCCTCCAACTTTTCCCAAGAAGCTTATAAGAAGAAAACTTTTATACTTTCTCTTAGTTATTGCTGATTGATTCATGTGAGGCTATCAAACTCCAAATCTGAAACACAGATTCTCACATCCTGGAACTTGGAATTTGCACAAAGAACTCCAAAAGTTAGGTGTTGCTGAGGTTGATTTAGGCTTATGGCTGTGCTTAAATGAAAAGATACATTAACTATTGCTGCTGTTAGGGTTCTGATATAGCTCATCACCTCCCCTTCCAAAACCTATCTTTCCCTTGTGTTCCCTCCTCTTCCCAAAGCTAATACTGGTATGCAATTAATGAGGAATCTGATGATCTTCCAAAAAATATGTGGTTTTTGCTCCAAGAAAATGTGTAAGTCTTTTACCTGCAACTAAAAAATTTTAACTGGTGAAAAAATAGAATACAGCTGTATTGTTTCAATTTAACCAGCTCTCAAGAATTCTATCAAATGAGAAAATATTTGCAAAGTAGAAATAATTTTGCAAAGTAGAAAATTCTAATAAAATTATTTTTATTGTATTTGTTTTATTATTACATTTGAGAAAAAAAACATGGTATTTGGGAAAAAAAACTCTAATAGTAGTTATATGTAAAAAACTGATGCTTGAAACCAAAAGAAAATAAGTATATTGACATTCCATGCTGTTGTAACAAGGGATAATTTGTTAAGAAAATAACCTATAAATCCCACATAGTCATATTCTAGCCACAGTAAATAAATGAAAAAGAGAGTACACCTGATGTTTTGGAGGAAATGATTTCATGTATTATGTTCAAATTACAGCAAGGTAGACTCAAATTAGTTGAAATGAATGCTAAATTCAATTGTAAAATAGTTTGATCAAATGACAGTTATAAACATTAATAGGTGTTACTTAAAGCTATACTTCATTAGAAAATGATTTGAAAATAACATTCAATAACCATTTTTATATATTTATTGTCAAATTAGCAAAATGCCAGATAAAACTAAGGGTTATTGTATATATACTGTATAGAATATAGTATTTAAATTTTACACAATATTTTATAGATAAGAAATAAAAGTATTAGTTTGATTTTTACTTTAATTTTCCATCAACTGGATCCTAAATAATATTGTGTACTTATATTTCTCTTCCTCATTTTAATACCAATATATCCATTAGCTGTACTTATTATATTACTGACAGTTCATGTTACAAGCAGTTAAGGATGCATATTATGTGATATTATAAACTAATACCTGATATAAGGTATATATAGATAAACTTTTTTTTTAAGATTTTATTTATTATTTGACAGAGAAAGACCTAGTGAGAGAGGGAACACAAGCAGGGGGAGTGGGAGAGGGAGAAGCAGGCCTCCCACTGGGCAGGGAGCCTGACACGGGGCTCTATCCGAGTACCCTGGGATCATGACCTGAGCTGTAGGCAGATGCTTAATGCCTGAGCCGCCCAGGTGCCCCTATATAGATAAACTTTTAAACATATAATTTTCATTTGCTAGTGAGACACAAGTTAACAGCATAATAAGTAAGCTACGGAAGAAGCTCCTATAGGTAATGAAGAACAATGGAAAGATTTTGAGTAAGGGAGTATAAGGTACAATTTACCCTTTGGAAGTATCTCCCTGCCAGTAGAGTAAACTGCGGATAAGAGGGCTACAACAATGGACATGATAAAGAAGTGTGCAGAGTCTAGAATTTTACTTTATTTACAAAATCAAATAGATCAAATAAGCTACTCTATTTAGTTTATTACTGTCTCATGGATCACAGCAGAAGACACGAGAGACCTGGATGAGAGGCAGAGAATTTTAGAACTTATGGCAAAATCAATATGCAGAACTTCCAGTTCATTTACAATGGTCCCCACACTCCCTCCTCACCTTCTTCTTGTCCCAAAGAGGAGACACACAGGGCCTGCAAATATGGAGCTGCATTACAGAAGAGAACTACTGAGCTGGAGAGATTCACCATATGTTAATGGAAGCAAGCCATCTCATCTCTCAAACACAATCCTTAGAAATGTCTTGGGTAGAGTAGTCTGAGCTTTGTATTGTTGGCTTATGTAGCAAGAACATGAAAGGATGTTCAGTCTGTGGCAGATTCCCTCCCCTAAGAGAGCACTTAGGAATTAGTTCTTTGTTCCTAAACTAGGACAATGGTGAGGCTGAGGATAAAAGAATAACGCTGACAAGAAGAAAAGTTCTAACTATGAATACATACAAAATTATATTTACACACATATATGTGTATATATGTGTTTGTGCAGGTGTCCAATTCCATTTAGTCTTCAAAATATACCTACAAAGAATATATCATCCACATCTCCCATCAAGGAAATACCATTTAAACCCAGACTTGCCTGACCTGAAACTTGTCTTTTTTTAATTTAACAAATGGAAAAGGTTTTTCTGCAGCAAAAACCAAAATGTGTAACACAATGCTAAACATTAATACTATTTCATAGTGAATTTAATATAAATAGAAATAACAAAAACATTACTACTTATTAATGTTGGTAACATTCAACTAAGAGATTTTGATTGTTTTAGAAGTTGAAAAGGATTTCATAATTAAGTCTGCAGATGTCAAGAAGACAATATGCCTTTAATCATTTAATAAAGTTAATAGAATTCAAAACAGATGACGGGCAAATATTAAAAGAAAATTGTCATCAATATAGGCTACTGTACCCTATGATTGTTCATTTAAGCTTTTATTAGCAAATTTGATTTTCCTGAAATCTTATCATTTTCCTTCATTCATAGAGCAAAATCTAACTTTAGAAATCTTTTTTCTCCATTACTTACCCAATCAGTCAAAATTTGCTGGGGGAAAATAATCAATGAACATTACCAATTTGTACACCTAAAACTGTCTCCAACTTAAGTGTATTACATCAGGGCCACCCATTCTTTTGCTTATACTTTGTATGCCTTTTCCATTCCTGACTCTCCCTGATCTTCACTATGCCTTTATGGCTCCCAACTACTAAGTCCCTGTCTCACTTTTAGCAAATAACATTAATCTCTATTTTTGCAATAAATTTGACACTATTATTTTTTACTGTCTTTCTTTTTTCCCTTACATGAAGTCTTATCTAAAACATCAGGTACTTCCTTTCTTCACATTTCAGAAGATGAAGGAACCTCTTCTTTTTAGGTGAAATTATCAATTTTTGCCCTTTGAACTTAACTCATTTTCTTCTTACTTCCACCTCCTCTAAAATCTTGCCTTATCAATCATTTTCTTTCTTTACACTGTTACTCAACTAAGCAAATTGTTTTCTTTTCCCTCTACAAAGAGAAGGGTAGTGTGTGTGTGTGTGTGTGTGTGTGTGTGTGTGCGCGTGTGTGTGCTGTGTGTCCTGACCCCAAAATACCTACTAGATATGATCTGTTTATCTGTTAACTTTTCCACCTGCACTTCTTAAAATTAATCTACATTTCCCAGATTTACCACCACATAGTTTATTTCCTCCTCAACTCACTGCTGTCTGATTGTTGAATCACTAGTTTGTTACACCTGTTCTCCTAAGGCCAACAATATAGCATTTTCTCTTTCCACATCTCACCAGTCCTGCAGTTACATTTCAAGCATTTGTTAAACTTTGTCTCTCAGTAGCACTCAGCAATGCTAAAAACAGTTTTTTTCCCTTGATATTGCTTTCTAACTGACTTCCATGACACCACATATTTTTTATTCCCTACCTGCATTTCTGATGGCTTCTGCTCTGTCTTCTACCTGAGCACATCTTCTCTGACAAATGCTGGTCCTCTTCCCAATTTCCATACCCCTTCTGGGAGACTGCATCTACCACCTTGGCTTCAACTATTTTTATATAAAAAGAACTACTAAATATATATTTTAGGCCAAGGACCGCCCCACCCCCAAGCTCCGACTGCTAAAGGTTTATTGAATATCTCCACTTGGAAGGTCTATAGGAAACACAAACTTGGAAAATCCAAAAATGCCTCATTTTCCTTTCATAACTCCTCCTCCCTTAAAAAAAAAAAAAAAGAAAAAAACCTTATACAAATCTAATTTTATTTTTTGGCACTGCTATACAATGAGTGGAAGAAGACAGAGACTTAGACTTTGGAGTTGTCCCTTTCCTATTTCCTTACCCACCATATGCTCTCTTTTATTAAGTTCATATCTCTTCCACTGCCCTAGTTCAGTCACTCATCATTTCTTACTTTATATCATGGAACAGCTTCTAATTCAGTTTTCTATACTCGGTCATATTCTCAAATCCATCACCTATACAATTGACTTAAATGCTAGTCAAACACATTGCTTCGCTTCTATGAATTCTTCAGTGACTCCCACCATGAACAGGATTAACATTCAGACTCTAATATGTCTCATTGTACAATTAGGCCTCTGACCATGCTTCCTTCTACTGCATTAATTTTTGCCACTTTGGCCAATCATGCCATTGATGATTCACCAAACTGAACTGCTTATGCATCTTGCTTCCCTGTTTGTCTCATGTCTGTTTGTCCTGGAATGTTTTCCCCATTTTCATCCATTAAGACCAACCTCCCTTCTCACCACCCATAGAAGCATTTTCCAAGCTATTCTTTCTAGTTTGAGTAAATGTCCTTCTCTAATTGTTTAGTAATACCCTAAAAACTTACTGCAACTGGTAAAAGCACTCTAGTTTCCCCTACATTATTCTAGGATTATGTTCTCATGTGATCCTATATCTGATCAGTGATCTCCAATGTGTGGTGTCTACCCCCTAAGGAACACAGAAGTAATGGGTGGAACATTCATAGACTCTTCTAATGCTTTTTGCTTTTTCCCTTGGTTTCTCCATTTCTATTTGTTTCTCTAAAATATACATAACCTGTTATATAAGGCATTATGTATGTTTTATAAGTAAATTAAAAGACACATATTAAGGACATAAGCTCAAAATTTTCATACTGGAGATGATATCACTCCACTTGGAGCACTCTCCCCCACCCCCACTCCCAACGACATTTTCCATGAGACCAGGGCTGCAGTATTTAAACTTGGCATTTCTAAGCTTGTGGCTGAGGGATTTCTTTCATTTAAACCAGTATTTCTTGAATAGTTATGCTTAGTTCACTTGGGAAAGATTTCCCTGATAATCTGGTTAAAAATGCAGCTTTTGGGGTCTCCCAAATCAAAACCTGTGATTGCGTGGCTTACAAATTTCTTTCTAACCAGAGTCTAAAATGATCCTTATGGGTATTACAGTTTTAAATCAATCACAACTGCTAAGTCTCAATACACCCTTATGTAGAATTAAAAAGTTTGCATATACAGAGGAGTTCAGTTTGTAACAGAGCTATTGCTGGCTCCACAGGCAAACTTGGACTGGAGATGTGCTGGGAACTGGAGAGGCAATAAACAGAATCTTACAGAACAGTGGCCTGCAAAAGCATGGAAGCATGGACAGATAAGGATTTGAAATATTTTTAAGGATGAAAATAATGAGAAGAATAGATGAAATTAATACTTTGCTGAAACTCTTGAGTTTTTTCTGTAGGAGTTGGTACTTTTGTAAATCCGTGTTCCAGATGCTCATATAACATGGAGAACACATCAAAAATGACAAATAATTGTGCAATATGTATTATAATTAACCAGTATTATCAACTCTAAAAATCATCACCCCCAAAAACATTAATGAAAGAATTTATGTTGCACACAGCATTTGCTCTTGGAAAGATACATAGGAATTTGTACACTCAAATCCTTGCATTTCCAGGAGTCTTCACAGATGAGGTCTTGGATCAATATCACTTGGAGCTACCAATTAATCCCAACTTGATTAAAATTTAAAATATGAGAGAGAACACAATTCTAGTGTGACATTAAAATCAATGCCTTTATTGATGTGAGAACACAGAAAGTGAAGTTGGCATTATTTATTCTTCCTTTGGGCTTTTCTAGAGCCTGATGAGAAGTTCTCTATGAGTATATTATCTGTTTGGATATCCACATATCTCTCAAATACGTTTTCTTCAGGAAAATGGATATCTCACTCTTTAGAATACAGTGTACATTTTGAATTAGAAATATAATTCTTAGATAAAGGGTTCAAAAGTTATTCAATATTTTGGGGGCTTATATTATATGGAGTGCTGTATCAGTCACAATCCAAACAGGAAACAAAAACCATCTCAAGCATTTAAAATAGAATTAAAGCCTGAAAATTGTTAATATAATTTGGCATCTATTTTTTTCTTCTACTCATATGTAATCCCCATTTAACACATTCATGTATCTGTCTTCATAAAAATAATCTTAAATTTCTCCTCAATAAAATGGATAGATGAAGTCTCATCGAGTGTTTGCTTTCTCAGATCCTGAATTCCCTGAGAATAAGAAATTCTGCCTATCAGTCTAGGGTGTCTCCTCCACATTTGGTCAGTGTTCTTCAAATGTAAAATATTTTATGTCTTTCACACACACACACATACACACACACACACACACACACACACACACACACACCATAAATATACACACTATATATACTTATATATACACTATATATACACAAATTATACATATTATATATACATATATTACATATAGATTATATAAATGATTATGCATATGCATTTAATACATATGCATGTGTTCAGCTGTACTTTCAATATTGTTTTCCAAATACTATATAAATAAAACTGTCATTTTGAAACATAGCCAGCATTAAATAGAACAATATTGGAACTCTATTTTCCACTTGAGATATAAATGAATAACTTGGATAGTTCAGAAAGAGATACACAAAATAACTAAACTTGATGAAAATTCTTCAAGATGAGCCAAAGTTACTGGATTTATATATAATGTGTACAATATTTATATCTATGAGGATACTGCATGAGATTTAGTGGAACAGCTCCTGCGATTTCATAAAGAAATAGAAGATAAAAATGAGTCTTAACTAAAAAACATACAGAGTAGACACAGAAGCATACATCTTCATGGTTTTTAAAAGCTGACCTAGATAAGCCCCCCTGCTTTTCTTCAGGTAAGGAATTGTTCCCATTGAACAATAACAGTCCTGAGGCTCAAGGAACTAAATGATTCATCAAGGTCTTGCAGCTATTAAGTAACAGAGGAGAATATGCTTCTGCTTACTTAAGAACTACTCTTAATTATATTTTTTCTCTTGCTAAAAATATATGACTTGTTTATAAATGCAATTTACCCTGATATATATATATATATATATACATATATATATATATATATATATATGGAAGAGAGAGAATACAGAGTATAAAAATGAATACAGAGTATAAATATATACAGAGTATAAATATATAAAATATAATTAAATATATTTTATAAATATAAATATATTTTATAAATATAAAAATAAAAATACAGAGTATAAAAATAAATATATATGTACATATATATATGGACAAGAGAGAAAGAATACAGAGTATAAAAATAAATTAAAATCATTTGTTCAGTAATAAACATGGATACAATGTTGGTATAATCTGTCAGTTATTTTGATTATGTGTGCTTCACCTTACTATGTTTTGGATCATGGCACATGGATGGTTTCATATCAACTTTTATTGTTAAGCACAGTATCATGATCTCTGTATGACTCAAGTCATTTATTAGTTTTATAAACATAATTTTAATAGGTACATGTATTAATTATAATAATTAATGTTAGCTGCTCAAGCTGGTAAACTTAAATCTGAATAATAAAGACAATTATTAACACAAAAAAGATTTACTAATTTATTGGTTAGATATAGTCTGATGGTGTAAAGGTGTCTCACTCGGTTGGTGGCTGTACCATATGGAAAGCTTGGCTTTGAAATTATAATAGTGGGGCTGAAAGTAAATGAGGAACATATCGTCTCTTACCTGCTTCAAACCAAAAAATGCCACACTTCATTTATGCTCAGAGGAATTAGACCAAAACAACTTTCATAACCCAACTTCATTGCATGAGAGGACAGTAAACATAGGGGCACATTAAACATTCAATGAATGCTAACAGATACTGCTAGTACATGACATTTAATTTTGGTAATACGAACCCTACTCTTAACTCTTTTCAAAGTGTGTGTGTGTGCATGTGTATTTTGCTTACAAATTTTAGCTTCTTTGCCAGTCTTTTTTTTTAGTTGCCTCTTTCCTCCCTTGTTCCCTCAAATTCCATTCTTCACAATCGAAGCATACATTTAAAAGATATAAATCAGATCACGTCACTCTCCTATTTAAAAATAATCTAAAGGTTTACAGTAGCACTTTAAAAACTCAATTATCTTTTTTTTTAAGGGTCAAGAGCCATGACTAGTAACTTCTTACCCATGTGACTCCATCTCATATTTCTCTACACATCGCCTTCCACGCTGTAATCATGTTGACCTTTTTTCTTTTCTCATACACACCCTGTTAGTTACAGTCTTAAGGATTTATACTAGTTTTTCTTTTTATTTGATGTTCATCCCTTTATTATTAGAGGGCTCACTGTTTTTTGACACACCATATATAGAATATACTTTTCTGCCCAAACTCTCAGTAATCAAACAAAATCATTCTCTATAGCCAATCACTTGCTATCACATCACTGTATATGAATTTTTGGCATACATTTCCATATCCATTTATTTTTAGATTTGTGATGCCAGTTTTCTAAATTTCTCTTCTGCAGTAATTAATTATAAAAGCATGCTCTTATTCTGTTGTGTTTTTTTTTTCAGCATGATTCTCCTGTTTTCTAATTCTGTAGTATTAGATTTAATGCACCATATATTCTTTTCTCTTATTGTCCTTGAAAATGTGAAGATTAAAAAACAAAGGTATAACCTTTATAGATACTGGAACCAAGCAGTCCAATCTCAGCAGTGAAGTACTTTTGAGGAAACATAGTTCAAACTAATATTAAGTCCAATCTATACTTTCTTTTCCTAAAAAACATTAAAATCTGTATAGTCCAGAAAATTCAGTAACATTCATATTACGCTTTCTTTTCTATTTTGCCCAACATCCTCACTCTAATTTTGTCTTTCTCATGTTTAATTCTCCAGTATGTTTTTCTCTTTTTCTTGCCATCTTTTTATATATTTCTTTGTTCTTGTAATTCTCTGCTATGATTTAAATTTTGTGCTTTGAAAAAAAAATCTAGGGGTGTCTGGGTGGCTCAGTTAGTTAAGTGGTGGCCTTCAGCTCAGGTCATGGTCCCAGGGTCCTGGGATCAAGCCCCGCATTGGGCTCCCTGCTTGGTGGAGAACCTGCTTCTCCCTCTCCCTCTGCCTGCTGCTCTGCCTATTTGTGCTCTCTCTCTCTTTCTGTCAAATAAATAAAATCTTTTTTAAAAAATCTAAGAAACTATTTAAAAAGGGCAAAACTTTTTTTTATAATGTAAAAGGAAATTTATTCTGCAAGTAGTCAGACTAAAATTCTTAGAGTTACCCTCAATGTTTTTTGTTTGTTTCTTTTATATCACACAGCAAATTATCTTGAATCCTGTCATTACTTAAAACATTTTAAAAATTTAGAATAATTGTAGATTTCATAAAAGTCACAGCTAGTTGGCATATTTCTTGTATATCCTTCACCTCTTTCCCAGAATGTTAATATCTTGCATTATCATGGTTCATTTGTTAAGACTAAAATCATCATTGGAATAATAACATAAATTTCAGACTGGATATAAATTATACCAGGTTTTGTAATAATGCCATTTTTCCCTTCCAGGATCCAAACTAGGATCTCACATCGAATGTAGTCATCATTTTTCCTTAAATTTTTTTTTTTTTTTTTTTTTTTTTTTTTTAGGTTGGTGACAGTTTTTCAGTCTTTCCTTGTTTTCCCTGACTTTTGAGGCACATTCGTCAAGGTTTTTGTTTTTGTTTTTGTTTTTTTAATGTCCCTCAATTTGGGTTTGTCTGATGTTTTCTCATGGTTAGACTGGAGTTCTGGGGAAGAATACCATGGAAGTGAGGTACCTTTCCCATTAAGTCATAGAGGGATGGAGGGAGTACAAGATTTTTCAAAAGTACCTAGAATCAGGGCACCTGGGTGGCTCAGTTGGTTAAGTGACTGCCTTTGGCTCAGGTCATGATCCTGGAGTCCCAGGATCAAGTCCCACATCAGGCTCCCTGCTTGGTGGGGAGTCTGCTTCTTCCCTATGACCCTCCCCCTTTTCATGCTCTCTCTCTCTCTCAAATAAATAAATAAAATCTTTAAAAAAAAAAAGTACCTAGAATCGAATTTCTTCATCTCATCTCTGTTATTAGCAGGACTTTTGAGCTACTACCTTCTTTCTCCTGAATCACTACATTATCTTCCTAATGGTTCCCCTGCTTATTCCTTATTCCATTTATAGTGTATTAATAAAAGTAGCCAAGAATCTCCATCTTAAAGGACGTTAGATCAGGTCATCCCTTGACTCAAAATCTTTAGTTTGCCATCTGACTCAGTACTCGTGTGTAGATGCTACATAGCAAAAACTGTGTTCCAAATCCCTGGTCTTCAAACCCCTACCTCTCTGAGTGTCTGTTCTTAGTCCCTTTTTGCTCACTTTACTCCAGCCATCAGGACCTCCTTGCTTTTACAGACATGTTAATAACCTCCCACTTTAGAACTCTGTATCTGCTCTTTTCTCAGTTGCAAATGTTACTCTTTCAAAAATGCTCATGGTTTGTACTTTTGCCATTTTAGGTCTATGCTTGATGTCACCTTCTCAGTGATATTTTCTTTGAATCCTCCATTTAAAATAGTATTTTTTGGGTGTCTCGGTGTCTCAGTCAGTTGGCCAGCTTCTTTCTGCTCTGGTCATAATCCTGGAGTCTTGGGACTGAGTCCTGCAACGGGTTCCCTGCTCAGTGGGAGCCTGCTTCTCCCTCTGCCCCTCATCATGTTTGTGCTCTCTTTCTCCTTCATTCTCTCTCTCAAATAAGTAAATAAAATCTTTTTAAAATATAGTATTTTCCCCTCTACATTCACTGTTTATCTCTTCCTGTTTTATTCTTTTATCATAACACTTACCACTTTCTTTGTTTACTTATTTATTTTGTATCATGTATGTCTCTCACCACTAAAATGTAAACTGCATGGAAACATGAGTTCTTGTGTGTGGTTATCTTCAGTATCTCGTATATAAGAGGAGCTCAGCGAATAACCTTTAAATGAATGCATGGCCTGAGAGAGAAGATGTTGAGTTTTGCTTTGTTTTGATTCTGTTCTCTATTTATCTAGTTTCCCCTCATCTCTATATCTGATGAATGGTTTGATATATATAGGTCCATGTACAATTTCCATTATTTCCCTTAATGTAGCACTATGATAACCATCTGGAATAGGTTGCTAGCCCCTCTGCCTGTCTCTTGGAATATCCCATGAGAAGAACTGACGTGAAACCAAAAGCTTACCACATAGTGCTCTTTTTGTTATCCTTTACTTCCCCAACTTCCCTCTACTTCTTTTAAGCCATCAACACAACACTTCATTAAAGAAATTTGCAAAATTAAAGAATAAAATGTGTCACCTGCCATTCTCTCTTCTTCTTTCACTGCTGTTTCCTCAGAGTTACAGTCTGAACTTTGTTTTTAAACTGGAGAGGATGGAAATTAATACTATGCCTGCCCTAAACACACAGCGCCAACATTGCCCCACAATGATTTCCACATTTTAGTACGCAACCAAAGCAGCTTATGTCTCCAAGAAAGATGTGTATCTCTAAGCCACACAACATGTAAGATTCAGGAGGTCTTGATAATGTCTGTGAATATGAATTTTAACAAACACTCCCAAGTAAATCTGACATTAAGAGGTTTGCTGGTATGTAACTCAAACAGGAGGAAATTTGACAGCAAATTCCAAAAGTTTAAGACAATTTCCTACCTTTCAGATATCTTATTGGTCATGTTTTTATTCACTTGGGTTCACAGTTGATAAAATTCCTCCTCAGTTCAAGTAATAATTTCCTTCAGAGATTGCCCCTGGCAGTGGTGATGTTACGAATGCTAATTTTAATATGTGTGTCCTTCTTTACATGTGAGAACATGCACATATGTGAGTACATATGTACAAATGTACACTTGTGTCTGTGTGTTCTAACATGTGTGCATGTGCCTACATATGTCTCTGCATGCCTGTCTTTGTGTGCACATGTGTCTACATGCGTTTTTATTAAGTTTTTATTTATTAAGCATTTTCATAAACACTTAGAAAAGAATATTAAAAATGTTATTTTAATCAGAATGCTCAAATATTTCTATTGAAAATTCAATATTTCTATTGAAAAAAAATAGGACATTCAGAAATAAACTTAACGTAGACAAATACCTAATCTGGTCTTAAATCAAGACAAGTAGACTGCTATGTAACTTCTTAGCATTTTCTAGTGACATGAAAGATATTCCTCCTTCCAATAGGCACCAATATAAAATAAAGCCTCAAATATGCCATTTTGGAGATTACTTTTGAACGACAAAATCTCCTTAATGAAACCAGTTAGGTTTAATGACTTTGTATTGGAAAATATAATAAACAATGGTGTTCTGTATTAGATAGGTTGTTCAAAATGATTTGTCTTTTTAAATGATATTACAAATTAAAGCTAACTGACACAAAATGACACTGTATAATCATTAAAGATAGTCATAATTTGATTGGTTTTTAAGTTTAACAATAGTGTTTTGTGGGCAACTTGAGGAAACTTTATAAAATAATTTAAAAATGGAAGCTGAAGTACAGAGTGTGAAAAAAAAAAGTACAAAATAATAAGGACACAGTTGACAAATTTGGATTGCTACTTAAAATCATCATCCTCCCTTCTCTTTTTTCCAGCAACACACTGAAAGAGCAGACTGCCAAAGTCTAATGCAGAGTCATTTTCATCTGCTCGTTTTATTTCTATTGCCAATTATCCTTAATTATTGAAAACTTTTTTTCAGTGTGTAATGGATGCTGAAATGTTAGTATGCTCATTAAACTGAAACTCTAGATAGAGCAATAGATTCTGATAAGCACTGGTTTGTTATAGTTCTGAAATTTCAAGTATTACTTACTCTATTAACTTTGAATTCATACTCCACAAAACATTTACTCAAAATTAATAACTATCATTTTTTAAAGCCAAAGATCCCTCACAAAATGACTTAACTGATAAAAATATAAGAAAAATTTAAATTGGCTTTCATGAAGGACAATCAAACCAAATTTGCCCTCATCTGAGCAGCAGCCCTTTAGAAAGAAGCAAAATCCTAACAGGTTGCCACTAACTCCTTTGTTAGAATGCCCTTACTTCATAAGTATGCTCTGTCTATATTTCTATAAATTGGCATTAACTGATAAGAACCATGCCAAATGATAAATCCATACAGAGTATTCTGAAGGTTAAAGATTATATTGTAGATGTGAATATATGTGTTTGCCTCCACTAGATTCAAAACCCAACTAAATATTTCCAGCATTTCGTTTTCTGTATGGCATCAGGTTAATATTAGCCACAAGAAACGTTCTGCATTAGATTTGGAAGGGCAGGCACATAGGTATCTCTGTGTTAATGGGCAATATTTTCTTCTGCAAGCAACCCACAACATCAAGGTAGGAAGGGACAGAAAACAATTCTAGTATGCCCTTGCATGTTCCAGTAGCCCTCCTGATTCCAATTTATCTTTGTTCTGCACATTCAGTTTTCCTTCTTAACTGCCAATCCAACTGACCTATAGTGACTTTAGGCTCTACACCAGATGTAAAAATACCAGCTTACAAAAGATGTTCCACCATTGCCTACAACTATGGAAAGACTGAGGCCTATAGAAAATCTTTATGTTAAACACCAATAATAGTTTGGCTTTTCTTATTAAAGTTTGGCTAATTCACCTGTCATCCACCCATTCTCTGGAAGCTACTAAAAGATACACCCTATACCAAGGAGACAGTAAATGTGAAGATGTAGAGTCCCTAAAATGGGGATCCAATAAAACGAAAGTCGATAATACGAAAGTGGATAAAGATGAAATCCCAAAAGAACAGCATCCAGAAAATCCAGATAGCAAATACAAAGACTGGAATGGAAGAGCAAGGGACTAGACTAGAAAGGCCCCCAGTATACAAAAAAAAATTAGATATATGAGTTCGTGTTGTTAAAAACATTTAAGAGTGAGGGGTGCCTGGGTGGCTCAGTGGGTTAAAGCCTCTGCCTTCGGCTCAGGTCATGATCCCAGTGTTCTGGGATCGAGTCCTACATCGGGCTCTCTGCTCAGCCAGGAGCCTGCTTCCTCCTCTCTCTCTGCCTGCCTCCCTGCCTACTTGTTATCTCTGTCTGTCAAATAAATAAATAAATTCTTTAAAAAAAATTTTAAGAGTGAAATTTTCTGTATTGGCAGAAAGATTTAGGATCAATTAGTAGTAAACACATTTAGAAAATTAAAGAAAAGTAGGCAATAATTAATTCATGTACTTTCCACCTGCAAAATACTTTCCATCATGTTATCCCCAAAGTCAACCTATTCTAGCATCAACTAGGTTCAAAAACCTTACCTAAGAATAATTAACTCAAAAGCAAAAGATCCCAAATCTCATATAATAAATCATATTAAGTCAGGTATGGGTGAGTCTATAGATATGCTTAATTATGAGGTAAAATTTCCCTCCAGCCATGTACCTGTGAAACCTAAAAAATAAGTTATCTGCTTCCAAAATACAATGGTAGGTCAAATGCAGAATAAACACTCTCATTTCATAAAGGAGAAAAAGTAATAAAGGAGTCACTCATCTAAAGCAAGTCTGCAGCCCAGTAAAAACTTTCTACTGTATTTTCAGACCTGAAAATAATCCTGGACAGTTTGATGCTTCCTTCTCTGGGACTGCTGGGGTGGCAGCTCTACCCACTTGCACACCAGGCAGTGCAAGCCTGTACATTCATCACTCTACTTTGTAAGTAAGTTGCCTTCATTCTGTTTCATGTCAGTCCCTTTCAGTATAGGTTGACAATGCTTTAGTGGGTACAAAATTCTTAAAAACCTTGTCATTCTCTCCTGCAATTCATGGTGGCCCCAACCATCAGACAAGAGTCCTCCACAGACTTTTCCTGAATAACTGCATAACTATTTCTAGTTTCTGTTGTGAAGGTTGATTGGATCCAGGAACCACACACCTGATCCCTTTAGCAAATGTATGTCCAGCTATAATCTTGCCCTGTTTGCAGAGCATGTTACCTAGACAGGCTAAGAATTTTCCAAATTATCAAAAGCTGGTTTTTTGTTGCTTAACAACCCCTTCTTTTATCATTTTTCCACTCACATTTTATTATAAGTACAATAAGGAGAAACAAGGTTGCACATTCCTCACTTTGCTTGGAAATTTCCTCTGCTAAATATACAAATACATTGCATAAAAGTTCCGCCTTTCAGCTAATACAAGAAGCCAATTCAGTTAAATGCTCTTCACTTTACATCAAGGATCACCTTACCTCCGGTGTTCACTAACAGATTCCTCAATGCCTTGAGACTTCACCAGAAGCATCTTTAATATTCACATTTGTAGCAATACCCTGTTCATGACAATATATGAATTCTCTAAGACAATAATTCCTTTCTCTATTGCTCTTCTTTGCTGTTTTTCAGTCTTTACCAGAACTGCCTCTAACATCCTTATTTCTACCAAGAGTTTCTTTAAGACAAACCACTTTTTCTATTAAATGCCTCAAAATTCTTCCTGCCACTACCCTTACCCAATTTCAAGCCATTTCCACATTTTTAAGTACTTCTTACAGCAGAACCTCACTTTCTGGTACTAAGCTCTGTAGCAGTTGTAGAGACTACCTTAACCAAATACCACATCTGAAGGGCTTAACATAATATAAATTTATTATCTCACAGTTCTGGAAGCTTGAAGTCTGAAATCTCTGTCAGCAAGACCATACTTCCATTGGAACCTGTAGGACAGAGGAACCTGTAGGACAGAACCCTTCCTTGCCATCTCCTAGCTTCTGATGGAAATCATCCGTAATTGATATTCCTTCACTTGAAGATACGTCACTCCAATCTCTGCCTCTTCCACCAAGACCATCTCCAGTGTGTCTCTGTGTTCAAATGTTCTTCTTATTATAAAAACACCAGTCATATTGAATTAGGGCCTACCCTAATGAAGTCATCTTGACTATATCTTCAAAGAACCTATTTCCAAATAAGATAATTCACTGGTGGGTTAGGACTTCAACATATCTTGAAAAAAACTGAAATTCAATTCATAACATTGTTATAATAAACAAACAAAATAAAGCAAAGCAAACTCAACTAAAATTAAGATATACCTAGATTCTAGTACCTTTCTGTTTCCATTTTTGTCCTCATCCTGATTTTCATTCTGTCCTGTATGAAATGCAGTGGTAGATTAGGTGCTATCTAATTACCCACTATTTTATCATTTTATAGATCTTTGTAACCTTAAGGTTAAAGATCTGTCTATAGGAGCAGAACCTCACAAAGATTGTAAAAATAAATCCACCAGCATTCCAGGTGTATGACACATTTTGATCTAATTATATTATTTTCTCCTAACATATATAAAGTTTTTATTTTTGTTCTTTTGTTACCAAAATGAAATCTTCAGTAAATGAAATCTTTAAGGATCTCTCTAATTTGAACAAAATACATACATTTCTTCTTGGGAGGTAGTGGGCATTCTGTAAATCAACCTAGACTACAGATAATATCTCAGTTTAAAAATGCACTGTAAGTGAAAAATATAGAATAAATTTATTTATTTGGTTACTCTTTGATTTCACAGGAACTTTAAAGCAGTCAAAAAAATGCTACTGATGATCAGTACATTGGTATTACTAACAGAAACACTAACTCTCAAAAGAAGATAAAATGTAGTTTCGTAGGTTGAAACTGAGAAGATAGAAATCCATTCCCCTTTCTTACACAACATTAGATTTTAAACTTCTGGGAATTGAATTTATAAATTCCTGCAATGCATGAAGCTCACTTTTAGAGATGGACAAGCCTAATGTCTTCTCACTTTTACTCTTTTATTCCCCACTTTTATCTTGTTCCTTTCCTTCTCATGCAATTTACTGTAAGCTCCTCCAAGTGTTTTCAGACATTTACTGCTCAATCCTGTGACCTGATGGGCTAAAACATTATCCCAAGTTTATCTCTGCCTGCATTCCTAATACCCAACAGGATCAAATTTCATAGTATTTCATCTCCCTGCCTTTTTATGATGCTGAAATTTTAATGTTTAAGCCTCTCCCAAAAGGCAAATTTATCAGTAATAGTTTCCTTTCCACCTTCAGACTCTTTTTGTCTTCATTCTGAGGGAACACACAAAGACTTGATGAATTAAATCAGTTATTCAATAAATTTTGCTTTAGGAAATACTACTTGTTAGTCACCCTCTTAAGTGATAGAAATATCAAAAATTGATTTCTAAATCTGTGCCATAAATCTTAACAAATGCATTAAAATCAATACCTCTCTATGTCTAGCATTTCACAATGTATTCTTTCCTATTTTTCTGATTATTTTTCTAAAAAATCTCTTGTACTAAAAAGTAATTAAGCCATGCCTTTTACATACTCTTCTAATATAGACTGATATAATGCTTCCTTTCCAGTAATTAGTCAAAGTTATTCTGATTTTTTAAAGGATTTACAAATAAGAGTATTATATAAGAAATTTCAGTTGGAACATTTTATCAAAACATTAAACTAAATAAAGCAATTTTAGTGCTTTAGCAATTGTTATTTGATATCTAACTGGAAATATGACATTCATTCTGCTCTTAAATAGCACAATCAAAGGGTTATTGCAGAAGATAGATGTCCTAAGAGAGACTGTTCTTAGAGTAATTTTAGTCTCATTCTGGAAGATCAGAAAACCACAGTTCTCCACTCATGGTATTTAAATATCAGGGTTTTATATTCAACAGGTTCTGATAGTATAGAATAAAACATTTAGAATTCCAATTTCTTTTTTTTTTATTTATTTTTTTTTAATTTTTATTTTTATTTTTTTTAAAGATTTTATTTATTTATTTGACAGAGAGAAATCACAAGTAGGCAGAGAGGCAGGCAGAGAGAGAGAGGAGGAAGCAGGCTCCCTGTTGAGCAGAAAGCCCGATGTGGGGCTTGAACCCAGGACCTGGGATCATGACCTGAGCCGAAGGCAGCGGCTTAACCCACTGAGCCACCCAGGCGCCCCTTCTTTTTTTTTTTAAGAAGAGTATTCCATTAATTCTTGTGACTTGACTAGCAATAAAAATTCAATATTTTCAACCTCAAACCCCCAAAGTGATTTAAGTGTTTTAAATTTAATCTCCATATAATTTTTTCCCACTCTTAGGTCATTTTCATATGATATAATGAGACTGTATCACAAAGCTCTCCCTGTTAATTAAGAGTAGCTGAAAATCTTAATATCTGAATGACAGGGAGCTGACAGTTTTTGATAAAATGGTTAGAGAATGGGGGTTACATTTTTAGTAATCATAAATTAAATCCAAACTTGTATTCAAAATTACATCTCTAATTTGTTTTCATAACTTGTTCAATTACTTTAGAAAAATCCTTTAATTGTTTTTAGATATGCTACTTATTGATAATGTCTATATATTCTTAAATAAGTAATTGAAAAAAAATAAAGCATAGCCATTCTCCACAGCTTGATGTGATGATTTTAGAGATTGGTCCTATAGTTATGTTTCCACATTTATTGAGATATATACAACATTATGTAAATCAGATTCATTTTGAATACCTAATATATATTCATTAAAATACAGCAATCTCTTTTTCTAGAATGTACTATTTTAGTATTGTTTTATAGCTAGTTCTAAGAATGGATTCTTACATGTCCATAATTTTCATTTCAAACTGTCTTATTTGGCCTTGTATTCTTTGTTTCCAACTCTTAATTTAGTGCTAAGTTTGAATGTAAACTCACTGAGCATCTCAAACTTTTTGAATTGAAGTCTTTGTCCATTTTTTTATTCAAAAAAAGTTTGTTAAACTCTGAAACCAGCAATTTGCTCAGTTCTTAGGGAATATAAAATACATGAGAAGATTACAATTCGCTTAAGAACTTATATCTTACTTATAAAATCATGTTTTGCTTGAAATATGGCATCAGAAATAAACATGATTGATTGTATAATTATATTATAGATCAACATGTAGTTGACACTTGATGATTTGAAAATTTTAGATTAAAATTAGCAAGAAAAATGATACTTGTAAAAGTTGACTCTTGAATTATATTAAATAAGAAAGTAGTACATTTCAAAAGGAGACCTTAAGGAGGTAGGGATAGTAGAAAATTAATGGAAAACTTTTCTCTGAGAGGCATGATTTTATAGAATGGTATGGTAAAGGGATAGTGATGCATCAACTTTAGTATAGTGACAGGGCCAATTTATGGAGAACTTTGAATAATCCAATGAATTACTCAGACTTGATTTACTTCATGAATGGCAGACAATACAATTGTCTGTCATCTGTTCATCTGACTTTGCTCTTAAAATATGTAAATGTTTAATGTATTTTTTTACCAAAATGCATAGAAATAATAAATGGACTTGGTAAAATCAATGCAAAATTTGAGAAATGCATGACTGATGTTCAAAACTAAATAAAAAAATAAATACTTGATGTAATAGGCCAGGAAATTGTAAACTTTTCTACAAATGGTCATAAAATAAATATTTTAGCCTTTATAGGTCATTCTCTGTCTCTATTATTCAACTCTGTCATTGTAGCACAAACACATCTATGGGCAATATGTAAATAAATAAGCATTGCTGTATTCTAATGAATTTAATTAGAAAACAGTAACAATAACAATAAAAAACAGGTGGCAGGCAGGATTTGGCCTGTGGACAAGTTTGCAAACTTGTGTTTGTTGTAGGCAGACAGATCATGCATATATGGAACACCAATGATCATTAAACACAGTAAGACCAAGAGCTACTCCAAAAAATTGTAACTTTAAGAAAGATTTAGTAGTTCTTACAGATCTCAGTGGCAACTTCTCCAGCTCCAAAACATTTAAATTGAACATGGCTACAAATTAACCCATTAAACAATGATTAAATTAGAAGAATTGGGACCTGGTCTGGAAATAGGAGTTTACTTAGAAAAAGATCTAGTCTTTATATTAATTGGTAAGAAGATATTGGTGGGGCCATGTTCCATGCCAGCATGCTGAGATGGCATTCTAGTTAAATTAACCAAGTATCCTGTGACTGAATACCTATCTGGTGATAAAACCACATGTACCTTAAGGTTAATGAATATTCTTTAGATGTAAGGATGTGGAAAAATATTATGATAAAATGTGAATATTTAAATTAGGTATAGCTTCATTCAGTTTTAAACACTAATGTTTTCAACACTAATTAAAAATTCAGCTAAAAAGAAAGTGATGTGAATTAATGATCTATTCCTATAATTATGGTCAGTAAAACATCCTAAAGCTTAGTGCCCCAAGTTAATAAGTATTCATTTAGTCCACAAATCTATAGTTTGCCAATTTAGTCTAGGCTCATCACTCATGCGTCTGAGGGTCAGCTACAGACTGGCCTTATGTGAGTAGATCTGTCTCCCCCATTTACCTCATTATTTAACAGGCCATCACTAGAATATGCTCATGATGAAGGCGGAGGAACACAAAAGCAAGTGGAAAGGCAAAATTATATGACAAATAACATGGATATAGAAAAGAATAAAGAAATAAGGCTTTTGATATGATTGCTTTATCCATTAGAATACTTTCATAGGTAGATGCATATTTTGCAATTTCTGCAAACGTTACTGTTGGGGACATTGATTAGCTTCAGATTCTGGGAGTTAATCTCTGATATAAGACTGAAATTTTCCACCCTGGACTTCAGGCATAATATAATAATAAATTCAAAGTGATGGAATGATTTTGAATAGAAGTGATGATTAGAAGATTTCTCTAGAAATAAAGGTGATGTGTTTCAGGGTAAATAATTTAATTTGATATTTTAGAACAAACTAGATTTTTTTCACATAAAATAAGAATACTTTAGAAATCCAACTATCTTAATCTTCGTTCTGCTACTTTTAATATAACCCCTAAAGTACTTCCTATTAAAAACTTTTGTATGTACCACCAGTTCATTGACAGTTTTGATTGAAAACACACTAATGATGTCTTTAATAATTATGTTAATTATCATATTATAAAGCAAAAAATCTATAATTTTTTAAGTGAGTGAAGGATTACAATTTGATTTTGTCTTCTGTTCATCAACATTTTGGTCTAAGGTTCATCATTAATGTTAAAGAAAATCAAGTAGGAAACTTGCGGTATGTTAGGAAAATCAGCACAGTGTGCCCCATGCATTCACATTTGTATTTGATCCTCTATGCTGACAGCTAGAACAATCGGGCTTTGTCTGTAAAGTTAACACGTATAATTAAAGCACATGTGGGATAAATTTTCATAATGCTGCATGGGGCTTTAGCCTTGCATCTGTCATTAAAGTCCTTAGAAGCAGAATTGCTAAAGCCTTTCGATACTCTCTGACATTTTATTCCATGTAAAGCATAAAAAAGAAGCAACACACTGTTACTATTTTCTTTCTCAATTAAATAGTTTGTACGTGGGTTACATTTGAGTCTTGAAGATGACAGATCCTATTCTTACAGGTAACAGCATTCCAATTTGACTCATTATATACAAACAGGCACATATACACTCTGCAGATTCAAAATTATATGCCTTCAAAAATAAACCTCTTTTATGTAAATGTCCAATTTATAGATATTCATTCAAGAATTCCAAACAACTTCCAATGCTTCCCCTAGAATCAGAAGCACTTAACATTTGAATTCAAATTATGCTCTTTGTATACTTTGTTTTAAAAATGTCTGTGTAGATTGAATTTTAAAGGAGTAATAGAATATTTAACAATGAAATGGCTTTTCTCATTTTAATGTTGATAGTAATTGGTCATGTTATATTCTTTGCAGGTTCTAAATTACATTTTGAGAATACAAGAGTTATTTTGGTTTAGTAGGGTACCAGTTATTTCATTAACCTTACATTTTATTACATTATTTAGAATCTGACAGAGCTGCACTCCAGTCTCTATCTATATGACCTTAACGATCTGAAGCTTCAGTTTGCTCCTCAGTGAAATGGCAACCCCATTGGTTAGTCATGAGAATTAAAGAAGACAAAAAAAAAAAGACAAAAAAAAAAAAAAGGAAAGAAGACACAAGCACTTCACCTTATGTTTATCACAGAGCTAGCACTCAATGTGCAGTGATTAATATTAATATTTTGTTAATTTTAATTTACATAATTATATGTTAATTCTACAATTCATATAACCCCAGATCCTCTGAAATGTGAAGGACCTTACTGATAGTAAGATGAAGAGGACAAAAGCAGGAACTCTAAGAAAGGTCTTCCTGGATTATACATAACTTGTTTCATGTGACCTAAACCACATTAGTAATTAAGTTTAGAGAATTTTAAAAAACTGATGCTGTGTATAAATATAATGTTTCAGCAGAATTTAAGATGTGAAGACCTTTCTAAGTGGTTTAGGTAGTTTTTTGTCCTTATAAAGAATAGTAGAAAAATTGTTACATTTCAGAATAAGCTGTGGATAATTATAACAAGGCAAGAATAATTTAGAGTGAGTACTCCATTAGGGCCATAAAGCTGAATAACATTTTAAGTGTCTGATTTAAAACCCCTCCACAATGTGCTCCTTCTATAATCTGCCTCTTAAATAACTCTATAGCTTCACCTTTGGCTGTCTCCATTCACTCTGCAAACAATTCAGTTGCTACCCTGCTTGTATATACTCATTTATCTTTCTAAAACGACCACCTTTTCTTTTTCTACCTGTCAAACATAAGGCCATTCTTAAAGATTTAACTCAAATCTTATTTGTTTTTTAAGCTTTTTTCTGACAACAACTCAAAAAATAGTAACCACTACTTCCTCATTTTTCCTATCATGCACTAAATACAGGACTGCCAAAGCAACTGTCAAATTTTACCACACATACTCATTTGTAAGTCTCCCTCCACCTTAAATTCAGGTTCTTTGATATAATAGTTTTTGTCATCATCTGTATGTCAACTTTCAAGGTGGAAAAAAAGTGCTCATTAATGAATGATGACTTCTCAATTTAATGTCTAATTTCATGACTAAAGGCAGGTTCAGCCAAAAGTGTTATTAGTTTGCAGCAGTCTAAGAGTTATGAGGAACAGAGTAAAATTACTGTAACCAGACCAGATTGTTTAGATTGAGGGTGTTTAACAAGATAATAGTTACAAATAAAGCAGTATATATAAAGATAATATGTTCTGTTTTGATTGTCATATTGCAGTGCTGTTCTAAGGAGTAAAGGTAAGGGGTAAATCATGTTTAATAATTGATTTAATTGAATTAAACACTGGAAAATTCACTTGTCTCAATGTGATCAGGGAAGGTCAGATCCCTGGACTATTTTGCATGAATGTGGTTAGCATTTAATTTAGTTCAACCAATAAATATTTAGTATAAACTCCATGGCAAACAGCTTAAGCTCTCTGATTATTTCCTTCCTGAAGATACAGTTCTGAACCCATATAAAAATATACTGTAAGGAAAAGGGGTCATAGCAATCATCTATCACCTTCAAGCTTTCTTTTTTCTTTAAATCAGTTTATTGATGTGTTGACATACAATAGAATACATATATTTAGAGTGTATAACTTAGTAAGTTTTAATCATTGTATAGAACCATAAAACCATCACCAAAATAAAAACAATAAACATTTCCATTATCTTCAAATGCTTCAATATACCCTACTGTAATTCTGTCCCTCTGCCTCTCATTTCCTTCATTTTACTCAGTGATTACTAGGTTTGTTGTCATTACAGATTCATTTGCACTTTCTAGAGTTTTATATGAATGCAATCATAATTTATAAAATAATTTCCTCTGGCTTCTTTAACTCAGCATAATTAGTATGAGATTCATTCATATTTTGGTGTGATATATTTCTTATAATGCATTTTATTTTTAAATATAAATTTTAAAAATGTAATGTATTACATTTTTTATTTAAATAATCAAATATCTTTTTAAGAGTTTTAAAGAATAAAAAATATGATATATTTATTAATGTAGTTAAATTCTGGGATCGACATTTTCTATAGAGCCTATCTTGTGCCATCTTTATTCTATGTAAAGGAGCATTTTTAACGTTTCTTATAGTGTGGAACTTCTGGTGAAGTAATTTTTCAAAGCTTGTGTATCTGGAAAGAAGTCTTTATTTCACCCCATACATTTAAAATATATGTTAGCTGGGTATAGAATTCTAAAAACTTGCACTTCTTATCTGTCAGTTATTTTAGACAGATCTTCTGTCTACTTTATTGTATTGTTTCTACAAAAAGTATGCTGTAATACTTAAGTTTCTTCCTCTAAAGGTAATATTTTCCCCCTTTTGCTGCTTTTATGATTTTTTTCTGGGGTGCCTGGGTGGCTCAGTCATTAAGGGTCTGCCTTTGGCTCAGGTCATGATCTCAGGGTCCTAGAATCAAGCTCCACATCATGCTCCCTGCTCAGCGGGAGGCCTGCTTGTCCCTCTCCCCCTCCCCCTGCTGTATTCCCTCTCTTGCTGTCTCTCTCTTTGTCAAACAAATAAATAAAATCTTTTTTAAAAAGATTTTTTTCTTCATCATTCATTTGGACACAAGTTTCTTCCTCTGAAGGTAACATTTTTATCCCCTTTTGCTGCTTTTAAGATATTTTTTCTTCATCATTCATTTGGACAGTTGGATTATAAGATGACTTAAGTTTTTCTTAATGTTCCTTGTGGTTGGAATTCATTGAGCTTTTTGCATCAACTTCTATCAAATTCAAAAGGTTTTCAGACATTATTTCTTGAAATATGTTTTTATTCTCTCCCTTTAGAGACTCAAATTATACATTAGGTTGTTTAAAGTTCTCCCACAGTTCAGTTATGATTTTTAGATTATTGGTTGATTCCCTTTTCTTTGTATGTTTTATGTTTGTAATTTCAAATTCATTAATCTTTCTTTGATAGTGAAATATTTCCAATTATCTCATTGAGTGTGTTTTACATTTTAGATATTATAATTTTCTTTTTTTTTTTTTTAGATTTTATTTATTTATTTGAGAGAGAGAGAGAGAGAGAATGAGAGAGAGCATGAGAAGGGGTAGGGTTAGAGGGAGAAGCAGACTCCTGGCCAGCAGGGAGCCTGATGCGGGACTCAATCCTGGACTCCAGGATCATGACCTGAGCCGAAGGCAGTTGCTTAACCAACTGAGCCACCCAAGTGCCCTAGATATTCTAATTTTTAACTCTACACATTTGAATTGGGTCATTTTTATAGTTTCTGTACCACCTGAAACACAGTCTGTTTTTAACTATTTTTAATGGTCAAGAATCTGTTAATTCTAGTCATTTCTTGGCTGGCTTTAGCTATTTCATCTTTCTCCTCTTATGGGTCACAGTTTTCTGCTTCTTATCATCCTTACTAATCTTTGACTAACATATTAGACATTGTGAATTTCACACCATTGTATGCTGGGTATTTTTTATATTCATAAATATTTATGAAATTTATTCTAGGATGCAACTAAATTACTTAGAAACAATTTGAATCATGTGGTCAAGATATGTTAGGTGGCACAGAAGAGCATTTAGGACGGGTTTATTATTCCCTACTACAATGTCAAGACCCTTGAGTACTCTATCCAATACCCCAATTTTTATATTCTCCAGACTGAGGACAGGCTTGGAACAGACACATCTCAGGTATTCATTACCCAGGCTAAGGTAGTTTCCTCATGTGCATGGGCTTACAAGTACTCAGATGAATATTCAAGGAGACCCTTTTAAGGTTTGGAGTTCTCTGTGCAGCTCTCTCCTGTACTTTTCTATCCTATAACCTCTAACTGTCTTTGTTGCCCTGGATTTTCAGTTCTGTTTTACAAACTCTGGAGTTTGCCTGGATCTACATGAATTCCCTATCATGATGGCACAGTCTGGAAACACCCCCAAGGCAGTAAACTGGAGCAGTTATAGGACTGATCTTATTTCTCAGAAATTATTGATTGCCCCTTGTCTGATGCCCAATATCTTGTTTCAAATATTTGTGTGATGAAATGTATATGTGTTTTAATGTTTTAAGTGTGCAGGGGTGGATAATCTAGCTCCTGTTACTCTATCTTGACAGAAAGAGGAAGTTGAATCATAATCATCAAACCAGCTCATCACATGTATATTCAAAGTTCAGTAAGGCCAGTTGCAGATAGTTTAGTTTTATTGTCCATAATTGCTCAAATTTAATTGGTTTCATGCAAACATTGGCTTTACCTCTGATTTCCTGCTTTAATACTTATAGAATAATTGACCAATTATGCTCGGTTTCCATTTGATAAGATACAGCTCCAAGACTTTTGATTCTCTTGTCGAATGCTAGGCCCACAATGTGAAGGGTCTATTCACAATTTGAATTTGATGGGAGACAATTTGGGCATTCAAAGACAGAACCAATGCTCCTCATAAGTTGCTTAGCTCTTAGGTCCTTAATCGTTTTCACAAATTAGGAATTGAGATAAGAATAAAATGATATTATGTCGACCTCTGAGTAAGGATCTTAAGGCACCTAAAAATTTCAGGCTCTTGGTATTACTGTTGCTCTTTGAATAAGAGCCACCCCTATACCAAAATTCAACAGTGAAGGTATATTAGGGGAAGCCAGGGTTTATTAAAAACCTACTATGTAATGCCCCTGGTATATTTCTATATTGTTTATATATATTTTTATTTGGACATGAATCTTTATAACAAGTTAGTAGTTCTTACATTTTACTGAGGAAGTTTAGAATTATTATGTATTCAACAAGTACTTATTGACTACCTGTCAAATTCAAGGCACAATGTTAGACATCAGAAAATTTAGGTCACCTAATATAATTTGCAAGGTACATAATTCCTGAACTTGAATCCATATTTAACTTTTTGTGTAAAGGACCACATCATAAATTAGTCTTCATGGGCAATGGAGGTTGTCACAATTTACCTCTACCATTGTGCTATGAAATCAGCTAGGGATAATAGGCAAACAAATGAGTGTGGCCATTTTCCAATAAAATATTATTTAAACAAAACAAAAATAGGCAGTGGACTCCCATGAGCCATTGTTTGCTGAGCCCTGTACTTGACAAAGCTGCAACACGGCCATTTTAAAATGGATATAAAGGAACAAGGTAAATCACAACCATCCCAACTAAGAATATTCTAAATAATCAAATGCTTTTTTTTTTTTTTGCAGAGTTTAAAAGAGCCTGTGAATAGCATTTTAAATTAAAACTTTTTCTCATAAAACCAGTTTTACTTTTCCTCTGAATTTCATCTTAAAAACATTTATTTTGGTGGGGCGCCTGGGTGGCTCAGTGGGTTAAGCCGCTGCCTTCGGCTCAGGTCATGATCCCAGGTCCTGGGTTCGAGCCCTACATCGGGCTTTCTGCTCAGCGGGGAGCCTGCTTCCTCCTCTCTCTCTGCCTGCCTCTCTGCTTACTTGTGATTTCTCTCTGTCAAATAAAAAAAAAAAATCTTAAAAAAAAAAAAAAAAAAAAAAAACATTTATTTTGGTATAGTTATTTTATATTGCCTGAAAACATGAGTAATGCAAATAGACAGATACAGAGGTAGATATAGATAAAATACACATATGGATATAGACAGATAAAGATGTAAATAGATAACATATTTCCTAGAAAAATAACCAAGCTCAGAGATGATGTGGAAAAATTATAATGAGGTCTAAGGAAAGCTTCAGAAACAGATAATGTTAAAAAAAAAATACAGTATTTGAGAACACTCTATAATATCCACTCCACTTATTACTACTCATAAAAGTTCCTCATTGGTGTATCTCATCCCAGTCTTACTTTTCATTTCTGTATTTGTTCTGTATGTGTTTGAAAATTCTAAAAGTTATGACAGAAAAATGTTCAGCTTATGGGTATTTTCCATTTGCCTAAATTACTTCTAAATGAAAGTTTATTTCCCAGATCTTTTACATATATATACGTGCACACACACACATACATCTTAACTTCACTAAGACTGGAAGATTAAAGTGTTTAATTAAAATGTTTTTAAAAATATTAAAAGCCCAATCTCATGGTTAGAACTTTACAGAAACATCAAACTACGTATTCACTCTTCCTCAAGTTTGTAGTACTGTTATTCCTTCAACATTTCTTCTCTTTTGCCCAAAGCATTAATGAGGCACTAAACAAAATGCAAGGGTACTGGCATAGTTGCACAAACTATTTAATTCTAGTTAGTAGCTTTAAGTTTAATTGGCAGAACAAATGTACATTAGAAAATAAAACATTGAAAAAACTAAAATGTTAAAAAATTATCTAGGAGTGTATAAAATATTGTTTGGCATTTAAAATTTAAAGATGTTAAAATAGGTCCTGCAAGTAGACCTATTAATAATAAATAAAAAAGGAAATGGCATACTTCAATTATAAACATACATGAACTGGTTAATTATGTCTGATGTCTAGGCTTAGAAGCACTAGGACTAAGAAACAGACATGCTCATGATATTAGGTAAGTCTTACTAAAGACCTATTTATTTATTTATTAAATACATTTTTCATGAAATTATGAACAGATAACTTACACAGAACACAGGGATTTCAGAGAAATGCTTCAGCTAAAAGGTGAACCCATGTGAGAAGCTGTATTTGGTTGTTCTTTTTTTTTTTAAGATTTTTATTTATTTATTTGTCAGAGAATGTGCACAAGCAGGGGGAGCTGCAGGCAGAGGGAGAAGCAAGCTCCCTGCTGATCAAGGAGCTCCATGAGGGACTTGATCCCAGGACTCTGGGATCATGACCTGAGCTGAAGGCAGACGCTTAACGGACTGAGCCACCCAGGTGTCCTGCTGTATTTGTTTTCTATTTTTACTTCAATGTATTATCACAAACTTAGCAGATTAAAGCCAAAAAATTTGATTTTTTTTGCAGTTCTTTATCATAAAAGTCTGACATAGGTATCACCAAACTAATCAAGGTGGTGGCACCGCTGTGTTCTTTCTGAAGGCTCTAGAAGAAAATTCATTAAAATGCCCTTTTCACCTTTTAAAGGCTACTTACATTCCTTGACTCCTGGCCCCTTTTCCCTATCTCCTTAGCCAGTAATATTATATCTTGCTGGTGCTTCTTCCATAGTCACATTCTGACTCTCTGTCACCCTCTTCCACTTTTAATGACCCGGTGATCACAGTGAGCCTGCCTGAAAAAAACAGGATAATGTCTATTTTAAAATCGGATGACTATGTAACTGAATTTCATCTGTAATTTTAATTTCTATTTGCCATATGACATAATATAATCATAGATTCCAGGAATTAGGTACAGACATCTTTGGGAGCCAATATTCTGGCCTCTTTTCTGAAGAAGAGAGTTCTAGAGAGGCAGGATGAGTAGTGGGGTAAAGAATTAAAAGTAGTTTCTAAAGTAAGACTTGATGCTGCATAAGGAATAGGTGTAAAGGTGAGAAGAGGGGAGATTCACTTATTTATTCATTGATTTACAATTTTTTTTTTAAACTAGGAGAATCTAGAAGTCATTTCTACGCAAATGGGAATGATGTAATAGAGAGGAAGTCATTGATAAAGCAAAAGGGAAGGCCACATCAGTGAAGCTCCTAGAGAAGATTTCCAGAATGGAATCTGGGTGCAAACAGAGAAACTGAGTTTTGAAGGAAGCAGATAAAACATCATTCATATTATTAAGAAGGAAGGAAGGAAGGAAGGAAAGGAGGGAGAGAGTGGAAAGAAAGGAAGGAAGAAAGAAGGACGAACAATCATGTCACAGAGGCAGTATGGCATAGCAATTCAAAGCATGCACTGAAATTATGTCACTGTACTGCCACCATGACTTAATCATCAGTAATTTTTTTAAGACTCCATTCATCTATTTGAAAGAGAGCTAAAGAGAGAGCACAAGTAGGCAGAAGAGCAGGCAGAGGGAGAGGGAGAAGAAGATGCCCAACTGACTGAGCCACCCAGGTGCTCCCCAAAAATGGTTCTAAAACAATACAAATGTTAGGAGTTTCTTGTGAAAATTATATATGTTCTATGAGAAAGCATGGTGAAGAATGAAGTAAGCCATAACATTGCACACTCAACAAATGTGAGTGGGTTTTATTGTTTATCACCAGTAGGAAGTCAAAAATACTAGGCTAGAATCATTGAATAGTCAAGCAACTTTGACTATTTGACTTTAGTTTCTAAAAATTTAAAGAATCCTCTAACTATATTTTCTCATTATTTTCCAATAGTTTTATTTTTTTTATTTTTTAATTATTATTTTTTGAGGGTGAATCATGAATATTCATATCATTTTTGAGATAACATTTTTGGCATAAGAAAAATTCTTAATGAAAAAGAAAAGTACCAGCAAGATACATTCTGCTCAGGGCACATAAGTGAGCATAAGGGCGTCAGAGTATCTGAGTGGTGAAACACATGTGGGAAACTCCACAAGATTGTTTTGCCTATAAGCTTACAAAGCATGTCTATTTTCACAGACACTTTACAATTTTTGTTATTATTATAAATAATGATCTTCTCACTTAAATATGTCTATCAACTTATCAGAATGGATAAAGAATGACAGAATCATTTCACTATTAGAAAGATTGACTACTTGACTTCATAGTTTTCACATATTTTTGGTTTAGTCACTATTCTTAGTAGGTAAATATAAATATCACATAATTATTTTATATAGTACAATTATATTTACACAGAATGATATATATTATGGTTAGAGGAAACTCAAGAATATTATAAACATAATTTATTCCTGAAATGAATAAAATGTTTACCCAGTCCATGTGCACATAACATCTGTCAAATCAAAATCAAATTACAACAATAAGTTGAGCATTTCCTTTTGAATCTTGGCAATTCCACTCATAAGCTACATGACATTAAGTTATATAAACTTAGTGGAATTTCCCAAAAAAACCCAAGCAAACAAGCAAAAAAATAGTTCAATTCTAATGCTGCAGAGAAGAAATCCACTTCCAAAACTTACAACATTTTTCCCCTAGATTTTATTCAACCATATTTCAAAAACTTAAAACAATACTTCCTTAATTATTATTGTAACAAGATGCAAATAAACCAAATAAAATTAGGGCACATGAAATCAATATAGCAGAACTTTCAAAGGTTCATATATTCAGAATTGACCTTAAAGTATATGCCAATTGACAATTTTGCTCATGAAAAATTCATGTAAAACTCAGACCCCTTTCTTAATAGTTGTGGAGAGAAGATACAACAGGAGCCTTGTGAAGGAAGAGAGAAGAAAGAGTATTGATAGGCCATTAGCTCCCCCTATTTAACAGTTATCCTAATTTTCATGAGGGGAAGCATCCTGATCTTAATAAAGGAGCAAGTAGGTGCCTGGGTGGCTCAGTAGGTTAAGCCGCTGCCTTCAGCTCAGGTCATGATCTCAGGGTCCTGGGATTGAGTCCCACATTGGGCTCTCTGCTCAGCGGGGAGCCTGCTTCCCTCTCTCTCTCTCTCTCTCTCTCTCTCTCTGCCTGCCTCTCTGTCTACTTGTGATCTCTATCTGTCAAATAAATAAATAAAATCTTTAAAAAAAATAAAAGAGCAAGTATGTTTTCTTTCATTTCAGGAAGAAAGAGTAGGTTTGGAGTATTCTAGCAATTGGAGTCTCCTTTTCCCTCAGGGGAGGAATGAAGTTAGACCCAGCAATTGCACTACTAACTATCTATCCCAAAGATACAAATCTAGTGATCCAAAGGGGCACCTGTGCCCCAATGTTCATAGCAGCAATGTCCACAATAACCAAACTGTGTAAAGATCTGAGGTGTCCATCGACAGTTGAATGGATAAAGAAAATGTGGTATATACATAAGATGGCATATTACATAGCCATCATAAAGGATGATTATTTACTATTTACATTGACATGGGTGGAAATGGAGGGTATTGTGCTGAGCAAAATTAGTCAGTCAGAGAAAGACAATTACCATATGGTTTCACTCATATGTAGAATGTAAGAAACAGTGCAGTGCATTATAGTGAAGGGGAGGAAAACTGAAAGGGGATCATTAGAGAAGGAGAAAAAACAAAAAACAAAAACAAAAACATGAGAGACTCCTAACTATAGGAAACAAACTGAGAGTTGCTGGAGGGGAGGTGGGTGGGAGATGGGATAATTGGATGATGGGCATTAAGGAGGGTACTTAAGGTAATGAGCACTGGGTGTTATATGCAACCAATAAATTATTGAACACTACATCTGAAACTAATGATGTACCATATATTGGCTAACTGAATTTAAATTTAAAAATTTTTTAAAAATATGTTAGTTGAAAAAAGAAAAGAAGAAAGAAAGAAAGAGAGAAAGAGAAAGAAAAAGGAAGGAAGGAAGGAAGGAAAGAAAGAAAGGCAGGTCTAATGTTCAACTGGTTGAATTCCTATGAGTTCAGATTGGATATGAAGCTATCTTATGAGGGCTGTCATCAGTTCCATCCTCTACATTTGCAAAATATTTTCAATTTTATCAAGTTACCAGAAAATATGTTCCACTAAAACATGTGAAAAACCAAAAACAGATCAACAAAAATCTGGAAGACATGAGATTCAGGAACCTCGGAATCCAATCCAGGGATCAGGCAAAGGAATTTAAGGATACCATCAAAGGGATGTCCTGAGATTACCATTATTCATCAGACCAAGGAAGTAACCAACCTTCGCAGGAGATACTGAGGAGGAATGTTACCAAGCAAAACTTGAAACTAATGAACTATTTGAGGAAATTGGCTTTGTGGAAAATTGAGAGGTTATTAAGAGTTTTAGCAACCATCAGCAATTAGAACAGAGAAAAGCAAATTAATGAAGAAGGTACTGATTATCTTCAGGAAAACATAAAGAATTGGTGATGATAGTTCAATAAGATGTTTAATTACAGATAACATTTGAAGAGGAATGTTATTTAAATATTGTTATTGACTTAATATGACCACATTGTGAGGAAAGGAAGTAGAAAATATGGTGGCCTAAAACAGCTAAATCTCATTCACCATAATAGCAAATCAAGACATACTATCTAAGGGGCTCCTGGGTGGCTCAGTGGGTTAAACCTCTGCCTTTGGCTCAGGTCACAGTCTCGGGGTCCTGGGATTGAGCCCCACATCGGGCTCTCTGCTGAGTGGGGAGCCTGCTTCCCCCTCTCTCTCTCTGCCTGCCTCTCTGCTTACTTGTGATCTCTATCTCTGTCAAATAAATAAAATCTTTAAAAAAAATCCAAGAAACTATCTAAAAAAGGCAAAACTTTTTTTTTTAATAATGTAAAAGCCTGTATTATAACATTAATAATATTGAGTATCTGTTTTCCAGGCTGAAGTGATTCATTCATTATATAGTCCTGCTTTAGTCCTTTGTAAATTGTGGTAATTATCTTTTTAAATAAAAAATATATAAAAATAAAAACTTGAAAAGGCAAAAAAACATTGGCAGAAGAAACATCTAAAACAATTCGCTTTGGGGGAGGAAGACTAATGAGAGTGAGGAAGGTGGAGAAAGAAAATGATATATTTCTCAAAAGAAAAAGAAACCATTAGTGTGATTTAACTTTATAAATAACGGGCACCATGATGTTAATAGAATAAATTAATTTAAAATAAATTATGCAATTAAGTGTTATCCTGAAAACTGAAAAAAGTGTACGTAAATATTTTAAATAGGAGAAGAAATTAGCACAAATTTACCTTTCATAATTCTACAATTTTGAGTTGAAATTTGTTTCATCTTGCTTTTTAAAATTATTAATCTCAACATTTGATTTAAAACATTATATGATCTCTTGGTTAATCATTTAAATTCATATATTTGTATATATAGACTGTTATGATAAACTCAGTCTCAAATTTTCTCCCAGTTGCATTTTAAATGTCTGCTAATTACATGTACTATAAGGTCAAATCAGTATGACAAATTCAGCTTTCCCAACTCCCAATTAAGATCCTATTATCATTATTATTATTGATTGTTAAAAATCATTCTGATTTGTTATTTTAATATTACACTTAATTTTATTTAAATTATATTGCCTACATTTATAGGCAATAAACAATAACCTATGGAATCATCTCCAGAAATGCCATTGTCACTGTTAATTCTGAACTTAGTTTTTCAAGTTTTAATGTTGTTTATGAGTCGTTTCAAACTTTACAATAAATTTATATTCTGCTTATGTTATGCAGCCTCTGCTTTTTTTTCAATTAAAGAAATTTTATGATTGGCAGAGTTAATATTCTAAGATCCAATTTGTTTATGCTAAAGACTTTCTCTATATCTATTTGTGAATAGTTTAACAACAAAGACTGAAATACTTAGCATATCATGTTCTACTACTAGTCTTAACCTACTTTTACATTATGTGTCCTATTCAGTTCTTGCTATACTCTGGAATGCTCATGATTCCCTGAAAACACACTATCTATTAATATCTTAATGTCTTCTCCCTTGTATATGTATATATACATACACTCACATTTACACACACACACACACACACACACACACACACACACACATCCATGCACAATGGTGTTTGATCACATTCAATTCTTGTTTTGGACTCAAAGTTAACTTTTCCACAATGACTTCAACAACAAAAAAGTTAAGAATGTCTATGAATATATAGTGTTTATTTGTGCCTGTTATATTCATTTTGTTATTTTGTGTTGTTTATATTTATTCCACTTGAATAGTCTTTTACTCAGAACAGGGATAATGCCTATATAATTTTTCATCTCCTACAATGGCTGGCATAATACCTTACACATAATAGAGACTAGATGATTTGTCCCTTCAATTGAACACTGAAATTATAGTCATACTAAGGTTAGTTTCTATTTCTTTTCTTTCACTTTTATATAATATGTATGATTAATAATAATTAATATTATTACAAGTGGAAAAAAGCCAAAAGTGGTTATAAAATTAAGGAAGGTACAGATAGTGATTATTTTCATAGTTCTGCCAATCAAATTCCAAACAAAATAATGGCTTCCCTTGGGTTCCCAGTAACCCAGAGGACATAATGTATATAATAATAGTATATTTTAAATATGATTCAGAAACAACGCTAAAGTTTGGAAATAGTGGTTGGGTTCACATTCCAAAATTAAAGAGTGCTATTATATAATTAGTATCACTGAATTTTTTTTATTTTACAAAATCAATTACAAACTATTGAAATTATTGCTCTTAAGCCTTACTGCACCAGAGTTTGCTGATGTATTTTTTACATGTCTTCAGTACAAGTATATGGTTTACTGGAAAGGAACTATGTTTCCCACTTATATACTATATAGAGGACTTAAGAATGCTTCAGAAATGGATAATTACAGACATTTCTCATTTGCAAAGAATTCTCATAAAACTTTTGACATGGAAGATAATATTTTCCTAGAGAGGAAGCTCAGATTTTTATTTCTCACTAAGATTAAGTTTATGCATATCCCCAATATCAGTTGTCTGGGTTTGGTGTACATGAGGAGGACTAGAGAATTTGGTTATAAGAGATGGAGAGTACTCAGTTGTCCAAACCAGCATTTGCAGAAGGGCTAATTCTTATATTTGGATGAAATAATAGCTGAGGAAAAGTGTAGAATTTACAGAAAAGAATTTCCCTTTATAGCTGATTTAACTGAACTTTCTATGTTGTGGGGAGATGAGATGTCATTGAAACTATTCCCAAGGTAGCCAAGAGCTTGGGAGAGAAAGAATTCTTCATAAAGTGAAGGAACTACTAAAGTAAGAGTTTTCTTTTTTTCTTTACTTTTAATTATTAAAACTTTCACACACACCCCCCCCTTTTTTTGGTAGTGTAGCAACACAATGACACAGGTTTTAATTTTAAAGCAGAGAAGCGGTAGTCTCTATATTTGTCCAATAAAGCAAGATTTTTGTGTCCTTCTGTGACTGACTTCTTTCACTTAGTATAATGACCCCAGGATTATCCATGCTGTCACATATAATGGGATTTTTTTTTAAGCTGAATGATATTCCAATATATGTATTTACCACATTTTCTTTATCTTTTCACCTGCAGATAGGGGCATCTAGATTGTTTCTATATCTTATCTAAGTATCTTATCTATTGTGAATAGACCTACAATGAACATGGGAGGTATTTCTTTGAAGTTCTAATTTCAAATAGTCAAATTCACAGAAGCAGAGAGTAGAATGAACCAGAATAATGGTAATCTGAGAGCTGAACGGGGAGAAGGAAATAGGGAGTAGTTGTTTAATGGGTATAAAATGTCAGTCATTCAAAGATGTGTGAGTTCTAGAGATCTACTATACAACAAAGTTCCTGTAGTGAACCATAAATACTCCATTGTACACTGAAAAATTAGTTAAGAGAGAAAATCTCAACTTAAGTGTTCTTACCACCACCAAAAAAAAAAAAAAAAAAAAAGGTGGCTGGCAGGAGGAAACTTTTGGAGGTGATAGATACATTTATTACCTGGATTGTGGTGATGATTTCACAGGTGTATGCATATGTTCAAACCCATCAAACTGTTTATATCACATTTGTGTGGATTTGTGTATCAAGCATACCTTAATAAAGTCGTTAAAAAATAAAATACAGGAAAAAATTAATGCTAATCAGAGAAAAATAATAAAAACACCACTAAGAAGAGAAATTTAAAAATAATTTTTTTTTTGGAAAAAAAGAGATAAAGGTTGTTAAAGTTTAAAGAACATTTATATCCTTGAATTTCATGTGGAGTTTAAATATACCTGCCACATATTCTCCTTAACATGACTTTGCTAGTCTTGATGCTATACTTTTCTAGACTGCATCTGATGTATTTTTTTTTCTAAAGTCAAGTGTCAGACTTTAGACTTTATTATACAAATTTAAATTTGTATAATACTGAGATATCATTTATTTTGATCAGTACATAAACATTAGTGCTTCCCATGGAAATGTCAAGCCAAGAGTTCACTGGCCCCCATATAATTACTATTTTTATTTTATTTAAAGATTTTATTTATTCATTTGGGAGAGAGAGAGAGCATGAGCAAAGGGAGGGGCAGAAGGAGAGGGACAAGTAGACTCCCCTGAGCAGGAAGCCTGACGTGTAGCTTGATCCCAGAACCCTAGGATCATAACCTCAGCCAAAGGGAGACACTCAACTGACTAAGCCACCCAGGTACCCCTAATTACTATTTTTAATATGTTCTAAATACCTCTAAGACATCATGAAAAATCCAAATGTGATCTTTGAAAATAAATGAGTTATCTTAAATATATATTTCAGAAGAAAATTCATGTGTTTAAAAAACTCATTTTTCAGGTAATGTTTTCTGTTATTTTCCAACTTAAAATATAGCTAGTATTTTTCTAGCTTTCTGACAATTTAGATAACAAAAGGTCAATGTGAGCCGAAAATTATAGAAGTAATGAGAAGCAAGAATTTAAGAGGATCAGGGAAGATGGAAAATATGATAAAATATGCAATTTTCTGATTATTAATTATATAAACTCTAAAAGTCTGTTAACATGGCCCTTTGGAAAATTTATTGTAAAAAATACAAGCAGTTTCTGGGTACCTGTGTTGCTCAGTCGGTTAAGCATCTGATTTCAGCTCAGCTCATCATCTCAGGGGCCTGGGATCAAGTTCTGCATCAGGTTTCCCACTCACCAGGAAGTCTGCTTAACTCCCTCCCTCTCTCTTTGCCCCCCCACTTGTGTTCTCTCTGTCTCTCTCTCTCAAATAAATAAATAAAATCTCAAAAATAATTAAAGCAGTTTTGACACCTATAGAAGAAAATTCCTTGAGGAGAATGAATTCAGATCTAAAATATATATATATATATATATATATATATATTTGCAGATCTTCTTCCTATACTAGATTAGTAGCTGAATGGTCATCAGTTGAAAATTGACATTGGTTTTAAATTCTGAACAAGGCTCCTGATCATGATGACCTAGAAAAAATTTGTAATAATAAAGGTAATAATACAGGGATTAAATGCTAGAAAACAAAAATACTGTGGGACACCCACCCATTGTAGCCAGACACTGGAGCTCAAATGCCACCTCTGCTATTAGAAATTTCACCAAGCTGAGTTGTAGTGTCTGCATCTGCAGCAAGAGCCTCAAGGTCTATGTTAGGTGGTTGGAGGGCTTAAATGAGATAAAATATGTAAAAATCCAGCCCTGGGAATAAACACTGGCTCTGACCATTATTTTTTAGTTTGTTGGTTTATTTTTATTGTTCTTCACTTTCCCAACAGATTATTATTTCTTTTTAAAGAAATGGATTTTGAGGGGAAAAAACGGGGCAGAGAAGTATGGAATAGAAAAAAAAAAAAATCAAATGTAAACTATTTGGCTAAGTATTTTATAACACAACAAATTAGTATAGAGAATGCCCTGTACAATACAACAAGATAAAGGTTCAAAGACTAAGGTTCTCTTTGAAGTAATGCTGCAGATTTCAGCCTCTGGTATTTGGAATTCAGGTTGCTGTCATTATTTTCTGGATGGATCACTAAGTAGGGCACAATCCATGCTTTTAACCAGATTTCAAAAGAAGAATGGCCAGTTGGCCCAGGAAAAAACAGAGGAAGTGTTTGGTTTCTTGTGGAAATCTGGCAAAAATTGTCATGTTTAATTCATACTCAGCATATTAGAAATAAGTGTGACTCTGTTTAGTTTCTTAACCAACCACTCCTAAATCTAGTATACTACCTGATGTCAGGAAATGAAAACTGAATTATTACTCCATTTGATTGCAGATACATACATGTAACATTTTATTATAATTTTATGATTTTAGAAGTAGAAATATTGACATGTAAAAGATGTGTTATAAAGCATCCCATTACTTTTTATGCGGCTATGAAACATCCCAACTCTCTGTCACTAATTTTTTTTTTCAAAAGAGTTAACATTAATTTAAAAGTAAATAGTTTTTCTCAGAAAAATGACAAAAAAATCCTTGATTCAACTTGACTGTTTACTGAAATTATAGATAATAATAATGATAACAAAAACAATAATAATCTTTTGGAGAAGTCAGAGTACTTAAAAAGATAATAAAACAATAATAATAACCCAAAGATACCCACATCCTGATCCTGAAACCTGTAAATGTTACTTTATACAGCAACAGGGACTTCCCTTACATATCAGATCAAATTAGGAATCTTGATGTGGGGAGATCATCTTGGGATTATCCAAGTGGATTTAAATATAATGACGTGTATCCTTATACACTAAGGGAGATCTGACTACAGAAGAGAAGGTATATGATGACAGATAAATAGATTGGAACATTGTGGCAATAAGCCAAGAAATGTCGGTAGCCTCCAGAAGCTGGAAGAGGCAAAGGAACAGATTCTCCCCTTGAGCCTCAGGAGGACAAACCCTGGTAACATCTTGACTTGAGCCCCATGAAACTGATTTCAGATTTCTGGCCTCCAGAACTGTGATAGGATAAATGTGTATTGTTCTATGACAATAAAATAAGCAATAATAATAAAATAATAAAATAAGTGTGCAATAATTTGTTACCATGGCCACAGAAAATTAAGAGCCTACCTTTTTTGGTTGTCTGCTCACGTGTTACCCTCCTAATTTTACTCTGATACATTTCCCTGCCCTTGAGAAAATCTTTAATAAGTCCTTTCTCTTGTTCTTTACTACTGCCAACTACTACTACTACTACTACTACTACTACTACTACTACTACTACTATTGCTACTGTTACTTCTCCTTCCAACAAGAACAATGGTAATAATAAATTACAGTTACATTCATTGAGTGATTATTATACAGAAGACACTATTCTAAGGGATTTCAAAGTTTATTTCACATAAAAGTCCTCCCAGTTAGGTTTGTTTTTGTTTGTTTTTTAAGATTTTATTTCATTTGAGAGAAAGAGCAGGAGGAGGAGCAGGAGAAGAGGGATAAGTAGACTCTGTGCTAAGTGGGGAGTTCAATGCACAGCTAGATTTCACAACTCTGAGATCATGACCTGAGCGAAAACCAAGAGCGGAATACTTCAGGGCACCGCCCAGTCCCCTTAGGTTTCATTAGCATCACATTGTAGGGATGAGAAATCAGAGGCATTGTAAGCTAAAGTAACTATCCTAAATTAAATAGATGGTGAAAGAGTTGGGACCTAGGATTGGGACCAAGATAGGCTGCTTCCCCTGTCCTCTGCTTCCAGTGAATCTAAGTCAGATTCAGCTTTTAAATAACAGGGAAAAACAAAGCCAATTCAAAACATAAAATATAGTCTTAATTGATTACTTATCATGTTCTGTTTGCTACCTTTCTTCTTATTTTCTGCTCAATATTTTTGTTTACAATTCTTAGGACATTATGAACTCCCATAATTTTATATTCTAGCATAATATTTTGAATATGAAATACACCCTCAAAATTTGATGATTTGTGCTCTCAAGCAGAAAATTTTATATATATATAATGTACAAAAATGTTAAATATTTGAGAGATTTGCTTCTTTCCAAGGTGGCACTCTTCCCATACACATATGTATTAATGAAAAACAAAACAAAACAAGCTGAAAAGGTTTTATAATGGTAAACAATGAAGTATGTCCTGAATTATCAAAAAGATTTTATTCTTTCTTCTGGAAAACGTAATCTTGAACTTCCCAATGTTATGCCCGAGTTCTTGCTTCCGAGAGACCACCAAGGAGCCAAGCACCGATGCAATCACATGAGGGTTTATTTGACAAGCCTAAGCTTGGGCCCAAGTACACCTGGCACAGTGAAGTAGGGACTTGGACCCCGAGGTGACATGCTTAAGCTTGGGCCCAAGTATACCCGATGCAGCAGAGTAGGGACTTGGATCCCGAACCAGATTACAGTCAGAGTTTTTAAAGGCAGAGTAGGGGTGGACTCGGTGGGGGGGTGAGAACAAAGGGGACTTTGGATGATGTAAGCCTCCAAGGATTTTCAGAAGCAAGGTCTCCAGGACCTTGAGGGGCTAGCTATTTTTGGGAGAAAGGTTATTTATTACCAGTAGTAAAATCTTCTCGTGAGACCCTTTAGATGTATATCAGTGGGCCATATGCTTGGGAATGACTCTTGACACTATCTTGGAGGTTTAGAGATAAAGTAGACTTACAGGATCCTGGTCGGACCTGTCGGGGTAGAGGGTAGGTCAGGCTAGGATTGTCCTTAGCAAAACCTCAAGGTGTGGGCAGTTAAGTCCCCAGGGGAGAGCCACTCTGTCTGTTTCAAGGGCTTGTCAGTAGGTAAGGAATTTTAATGATTTTCTTCTGCCTCTTTTTCCCACATCATCTAAACCTGAGGTGAGATGGCCTTAATTTTCTCGGCCTCTACATTTCCCCCTGAACAATTTTGACCCTTAAATCTTTAAGGTTATTAAAGGTGGAAGGTCTCATCTTCTGTAAATTTTCTCTGCTGAACAGGGGCGTAGAGTTTTCCCTACCAATCAGGTCAACACTGGTCAGTTGGGGAATGTGTAGGGGAGTTATGAAAGACAGAGACAGCTGAGTCCAGGGGAGACTAGGACTCAGGTGATCTTCCCAAGTGGAAAGGATCATCTGTGGAAGTTATGACAGTGGAGGAGTTGAAGTCAGGTGAGGAGACATGGGAGAAAATAGCAAAACATGATTAGTGTAACAAAAAGAAAATTAAATTCAAATAAGGTTTTTGCTATTTGACAAAAAAAACTTTTTCTAGTCCAGGAGTTTAAATCAATTATTAAAGGAGAGAGGGGCTGTTTAAAGTGCTAACCTGAGTAGCTCAGAACCCAAGAAATATTTTGTGATAATCTGGAACATCAAGATGGCTGCACTTATTTCAGGGCTAGACTTGAGGTGGGCACAGCCTTGTTTTTCTTGGCCTTCACACCCAACATCAGTTTGGGCACTATTTTTGTGAACTAAAGCATCTTTCCCAATTTTAAGAACTAAATCTTCTTAGGTTCTTCTGCAATTACATCTGTTATTTAAGCTGACTCTTTATAGTTTTTATTCACCCTCTGTTTTTGTTAGGATTAACAGATTCTTCTCAATGCCAGAGCAAAGGATTATTTATTAACCTAAGGGACAGATATCACTGATAAATGAATCTCATAATAGGCTTAGCTCTTTCTGACTATTCAAAAGATATTTAATCATTGTCATCCTGAATGGTTTTTGTTTGTCTGTATTTACATTAAATTAATGAGCAAGTGTGGGCCTAATGTTTATGTGTATATGAATTTTTATGTGTGCTTTTTAATTTTTAAGGTAAAATTCTTATAAACATATGCCTAAATTTTTCTGTACTTTTACAATTTGAATTTTCACAGTTTGCATTTTTATAGTTTATTATATAAATTACAATTATCTCATTGAGTATCAGAATTATTATAATGGCCATTTCTTTCAGAGACTATTCTTCAGCTTACTTACAATTATTTAATATTTGAAGACATAAAACTGTGGAATCCTAATGGTCTCATATTAAGCATTCTTTTTTTTTTGTAAGATTTATTTATTGGGGCACCTGGGTGGCTCAGTGAGTTGAGCCTCTGCCTTCGGCTCAGGTCATAATCTCAGGGTCCTGGGATCGAGTCCCATGTCAGGCTCTCTGCTCAGCAGGGAACCTGCTTCCCCACCCCCTTTCTGCCTGCTCTGCCTGCTTGTGATCTCTGTCTGTCAAATAAATAAATAAAATCTTTAAAAAAAAGATTTATTTATTTATTTGAGAGAGAGAGAGAGAGAGCAAGAGGGTGCTCATGCATGAGCCAGTGGGAGAAGGGGCAGAGAAAGAGGAAGAGAGAGAATCCCAAGCAGACTCCCTGCTGAGCAGGAAGCCTATATGGGGCTGGATCTCAGCACCCTGAGATCATGACCTGAGCCAAAATCAAAACTCAGATGCTTAACTGACTGAGATTCCCAGGCACCCCTTAATAATTCCTTTCTCCCTACTATTAATATCACAAATGTTAATATACAAAATGCCTGCCATGTTTAACTCTTTTTTTCTCAGTGATATTTGGGTTTTTCATTAAAGTTTAAAAAAAAAAAAGATGATTATAATTGTGGTAGAGTTGTTTTCATGTCCTCTCTATTTTACAATTTAGACAATGATTATTTCTCTATGGAACACTGAACAAAATAAGTCAAACATTAAATTAGCCATAATTTATATTTTACTATCCCATACATATAACTTTTTTCAAAGGACACTTTTTCTCCAATCACATTTTGGTATGTATTTTATTTTCTTCCTACTTGAGATTCTTTGAGGTTTTTGAAGACAAGGGATAAAAACATATGATTTAAAACATTTATCTTTATTAGACTATAATGACCTAAATAACATTCTGATTACCTATGGTGTTGATTCTCATTTCCTGAAAAAATCCTAAAAAAGCACACAAAAAACCAGAAAACATAACTTTACTACAACAGCATAGGAAAGTGTGAATCCTTTCACATAGAGTCTTCACATATTCATTAGTTCAATTAGAACAATTTGGCAATGATGATGTGTGAAAAGAACAGTGAATATGGAATGAAAGTAAAATATGTTGCAAACTACACTATGCTATATGTTAGCTTTGCAAGCTGGGAAAACTACTCAAGGTCAGTTTCCTTATATTTAAAATGTGACTAAAATAATTACTTTAGTGATTATTGAAATAATCAGATAACTGTAAAATCCCCAAGCACAGTGATTGAGATATAGTGAGTCTCATTTGAATATTTTCTTGCATTAGTCATTGCAGAAGTTTTTGACTCCTTTCTGTGCTTTTAAGTCCAGTAAATGCTAATATTTTATTGCTTTGAAGTATTTTCCTATACCCCAGTGTGGTTCCCTGGTGAGTTATGTTAAAATTCACAAAGGGCTCATATTGCTTAGGATATAGCCTATGCAGCCTTTTACTGTGTATACCTTAGGCACACAACAGAAACATATAAAGGAGAACAAGAAGGGTTGCATCATAGCCACATTCTTTAAAATAGTCCCTCTTCACCATCTAACATAACATTGTCATGACAATGTCTAATATTTTGATATGGGAAGTGTTAAGATTCTGATGAGAAAATATAAGAGAAAAGGCAGTGGGGAATGAATAACTGATTCAGAGTTAAAGACTGAATTGTGTAGAGATGGTAGGCAAAGAAAACTTCCTGTTGATGTACGTTCCTCCATTAACTAACCACTGACTCAACCTCTACACCATTCAAGGTAGACAGAAATTACTGAACCTTCATAATTACTGAACTACCCACTTGCTATAAAATAGGCAATTCATTGTTTATTCATCCCTTAGAATTCATAAATAATTCCTTAGTATCCCAAAATTTACATGCTTTTTTTTCTGTAAAGAGAAATATATAAAGATAAAAAGATTGTCACAGGTCTGAAATAGATAATTTTGTGCTAAAATTTAGAAAATACCTAGAAAATCTGAAATGGAGAGTTCCTAAAAGTTAACGAATGTATCATTTCTTGTGTTTCCTTGGAGTGCCTCAGAATTTCAAAATTAATACTGGTAGAATAAATGCAGCAATACTGTAATGCAATATTTTATTCATTTTGCACTGTTAGGTAAATAGATTTTAGTCAGGAAAATCATCTTCATAAATAGGAATGCAATTTGAAATGTATCTGTAACCAAATATTCCAGTGGGTAGGAACTCAATAATACTTTAAGAATTCAAAATTCCATTGTATATTATATTATACCTCAGTCATGTTTACTTCTTTAATAACTGATTTTTTTAGTTATTCTCTCCATGAGACATGCTTCGGACATCACTTTAGATGTTTTTTCATTCAGTAGCTGTTGATGTCAAAAATTCAAAATACTGCATTCATATTAAAGCTGGGCTTGGGGTGCCTGGGTGGCTCAGTCCGTTAAGCATATGACTTTGACTCAGGTCATGCTCCTCAAGTCCTGTGATCAAGCCCCGCATCAGTCTCCCTGCTCAGCAGGGAGTCTGCTTCTCCTTCTCCCTCTGCCCCTCTCTCTCTCAAATAAATATATAAAAAAATCTTAAAAAAATAAATAAAAAATAAAACTGGGCTTAGTAACATACCATACCAGATTTGCATATTGGCCTATTCATAATAAACAACAAAATCCTTAATTTTTAATAAGGTAATGAATTACACTGTATACTTATAATTACATTTTATGAAACTAAAAATAAACTCTAGTAATATGAGAATAGGTTCATCCAAATTTTATGTCAGCCATAACAAATAATGAATGCCACACAAAGTCCCCTGCATCTATAATAAGTTGGGCTATGTTTTAGGAGAATTCATTATCATAGACACTTTATTAACTTCTCTCATTTTAAGATTCCTAAATTAAGTTCCAAAATTATGATCAAAGGATATGACATAAAATTATTTAAAATATCTGTTTTTCAAAGAGGAAAGTTAGATTTTAATTTGAATGATAACAATAACATGTCTTCCATCATATATATGTTTTTGGGCATGTGACTTGCAAGCTTAATAGAAACTTATTTTCAAATTACTGAGTACCATTTAATTGCTGTAGGACTTTTCTCAGTCACATTTCTGAGCATTACTTTGTAAAACTGGCATTTTAATGTTTGCTGTACCTATCTTATTGCAATTGTTTCCATTCAAATAAGGTGTTATATGAGATAATACTATTGTATCTGAAACTTTCAATTGTTATACAGTCATACTTGTAGTGATATTAATAGCAATAATTATGCATACTTAAGTTTTCATTAAGTATAATTAATAAATGTATTTTCTTTTTCAATGATTATAGTATTATAAATCAATACAAATCTAGGTCTATGACATAGTCATAATTACTGAAGATTAAAGTCATTTATACAGATGCAACTGTGTCACCCTAGTCTTAAATGTTCTGATTTTATTGTTTTATCAACAATAAAATAACACCTGTTGTATAGTAGTATTGTGATTATAAAAGAAAATATACAATACTTGGCTTATATAAAGAACTCAAAGCATTTCATTAAGATGCAGAAATTTGTGATAAGGGTAGTTCATACAGGTCTGTAAAACTGGAATACAATGGCCATTTGTTGTGAAACAAGGACTCCTCCCCCTCCCCCTAAATCATGGGAGAATTGGCAGGAAAAGAACAAAATTATATGAAAATGGTTTTAAAAAATAGGAAGTGTAGGGGCACCTGGGTGGCTCAGTGGGTTAAGCCTCTGCCTTCAGCTCAGGTCATGATCTCAGTGTCCTGGGATTGAACCCCACATCGGATTGTTGGCTCAGTGGGGAGCCTGCTTCCTCCTCTCTCTCTGCCTGCCTCTCTGCCTACTTGTGATCTTTCTCTGTCAAATAAATAAATAAAATCTTTAAAAAAAATAGGAAGTGTAGTTTCAAAGCAATGCTGTTTTTCACTGTTATGCTTATTTTAGAAACTAAGAAAATGTTTTATAAAAATTATTTCTTATGATTTACTTTAGCAGTTGTGCCCAGAATCTCCTGTTACTGCAAAAGTCTACAGCTTCTTTTGAAATTATAGCCTAACTTTACATATAACAATTCTTGGGCATAACTTTATTTGCAAGTGTTATAAGTTATGAATTTATCAATTTGTAGATGCAAGGATGTAATGACCTACACAGTTCATATAGTCAATAATATTTACTGAGCAGAATTGGGGGGGGGTACGTTAAAATAATAGCATACTCCAAATTCAGGCCCTTTGCAATTGTTATTCCCTTGGATCAGTATTCCTTGAAATATCCATTTGTTCACTCTCATGATAACATCAAACTCTGCTCAAATGTCATCTCATGAGAAAGTTCTTCTTTGATAATCAATAGTACCCTATAACTTTGATAATCAAATAGTGCCCTAAACTATTCATAATCTAACCTATATTATTCTCCATAACCTCACCTATATGATTCTTCACAGAACTTATCTGAAATGCATTACATTTTTAATAGACTTTATTTTTAGAGCAGTTTCAGATACACAGCATTGAGCAAAAGATACATAAATTTTCCAGATACCCTCCGACCCCACACATACATAGCCACCCACCCCCATTATCAACATCCCCCACCACAGTGGTACAGTTGCTACTATTGATAAACGTATAATAACATATCATAATTACTCAAAGTCCATAGTCCACATTCACTAATGATCTATGAGTTTGGACAAATGTATAATGACATGTACCCAAATCACTACTCTAAAAATCATAAGGGATGCCTGGCTGGCTCAGTCAGTGGAGCATATGACTCTTGATTTCAGGGTTGTGAGTTCAAGTCTCTCACTGGGTATAGAGATTACTTAAAAAAAAAAATCTTTAAAAAATCATGTAATAAAAAGACATGGAGAAATTTAAATGCATATTATTAAGTGAAATAATCCAATATGGAAAGGTCACATAGTGTATGCTATGATGTGAATTTGTATACCTCTCCTGCCCCTGATTTATGCTGAAATTCTAATTCCCCAAAGTAATGATATTAGGAGATGGGGCCTTTGGGAGTGCTTAAGTCACAAGTGTGGAGCCCTCATGAATGAGTGCCTTAAAAAAGAGATTCCAGAGAGATCTCTAGCACCTTCTATCATGTGAAGACACCATAAGAAAGTACCCTCTATGAACCAGGAAATGGCCTCTCACCATCTGCCTCACTGAATCTGCCAGCACCATAATCTTGGACTTTGCAACCTCTAAAGTATAAAAAATAAATTTCTGTTATTTATAAGCCTCCCAGGCTGCAGTATTTTGTTATAGCATCCCAAACAGACTAAGACACCGTATGACTGAACTCTGTAACATTCTACAAAAGGCAAAAATACAGAGACAGGGGCGCCTGGGTGGCTCAGTGGGTTAAAGCCTCTGCCTTCGGCTCAGGTCATGATCCCAGGGTCCTGGGACTGAGTCCGCATCAGGCTCTCTGATCAGCAGGGAACCTGCTTTCCCCTCTCTCCCTGCCTGCCTCTCTGCCTACTTGTTATCTTTGTCTGTCAAATAAATAAAATATTTTGAAAATATTTATAAAATATTTTTAAAAACTACAGAGACAGGTTGGGGCACCTGGGTGGCTCAGTTGGTTAAGGAACTGCCTTCGGATCAGGTCATGATCCTGGAGTCCCAGAATGGAGTCCCACATCAGGCTCCCTGCTCAGCAGGGAATCTGCTTCTCCCGCCAATCTCTCTCCTCTCACATTCTCTCTCTCATTCTCTTTCTCTCTCAAATAAATAAATAAATAAATAAATAAAATCTTTAAAAAAAAAAAAAAGGTCAATGGTTGCCAAGAGTTAGTGGGAAGAGAGGGATGAATAGGCAACTACCTAAGCTCCACCTCCAAAAATATCTTCCAGATGCAAAATAATGGGGGAAAAGTAAAAGTACACAACACCATACCTTTGGTGTTGCTGAAAAATATTAAATGTAAGTTAAAAGAGAGAGAGAGGGAAAGAAAGAAAAAGAAAGTCTACCATACACTTTCTCACATTCTTGTCCATCCCCACCACACTGAAGAAAGGCAGAAAGGAAAAGCTAGTAATTGACTTAAGGTTGATCCAAAAACACTGGAAAAATGAAGATACTAACATAGTGTCTTATGATGAGATCAAGGCATACAGGGAAAAGACTTAAAACTACATGAACTTCAAAGGGGTGGTAGTTAAAATGAATATATTCTGGGGAAGAAAAAAAATGCAAAAAGCAAAGGAGAAGTGTCTGTTGACAATTGTGGGATGAAGAGGAAAAGAAGTATAAGGGACACATTCATGGCCCTACAAAACAATGTCATCCAGTAACAGAGATAGTGGGTGACACTGACTTGATACTGATCTTTATCGAAATGTCACTAGGGTTTCCTTACTATTCTTTAGACTAAGATATGTTTTCCTGCACCACTCCCATCCCACTGTTGGAAGAGAAGATGAATGCTGGCAATAGGCTTAAAGTTGCACTAACACCATTGTCAGAATGACAAAGTCTACTCTAACCTTTAAAATATGAAACAGGGGCACCTGGGTGGCTCAGTGGGTTAAGCCTCTGCCTTTGGCTTAGGTCATGATCCTGGGGTTCTGGGATTGAGCCCCGCATCAGGCTCTCTGCTCAGCAGGGAGCCTGCTTCCTCCTCTCTCTCTGCCTGCCTCTCTGCCTACTTGTGATCTCTCTCTGTCAAATAAATAAAATTTTTAAAAAAATATATGAAACAAATGGCCTGATTGATCAGACCATGGTCTATAGGAAAAAAATAAAACAAAATAAAATAAAATAGGAAAGAAAAGAAGAAGAGAGGAAAAATAATGAGCTACAGATTTTTTTTTTTTTAATAAACTTAGATGCAAACTTTGTTAACAAAATGCTGGTAAGTATCTGGAAATACATTAATTGTTAATACATTATAATCAAGTTATTTACTGCTTCTGGAAATTATAAATAAAACTACTATAAACATTCTTGTACATTTTTCTTTAACAGAATAAAGATTTTCGAGAAAAATTTCAAGAAAGTTTCCAAGGTAATTAAATTTTTTTAGCAAATGGTGCTGCACCATCAGAAACCCATACCTGAAAACAAAATGAACTTCAATCCTTACCTCATACCATATTTTTTAAAAAATGGGTTGAAAACAAAACAAAACAAAAAATAGGTTGGCATGGTTCATAAATCTAAATGTAAAGCCTAAAACAATAAACATTGGAAAGTAAATATCAAAGAAAATATCATTTCCTCTTAGGTTAGGCAGACTCCTTATACATAACACCAAGGACATAAAATACCAAAGAAAACAAAGATAAGTTGGTTTTCATCAAAATTAAAAATCTTTATACTTTTTTTTTCAGATTCTATGTATTCTTTAGAGAGAGAGAGAGCATACATGCAAAGGGAAGAGGCAGAAAGAAAAGCCAACTCCCCGCTGGCCAGGGAGCCCACAGCAGGGCTTGATCCCAGGACCTGAGATCATGACTGGATTTGAAGGCAGACTCTTAACCAACTGAGCCACCCAGGTATCCTCTTTATACTTTAAAAGACATTATTAAAAAAATGATTGGAAGCAATATTTTTAAAATATATATCTGATAATGGAATATACCTAGATTATATAAATCTCATTTAAAATTCAATAATAATAAGAAGCAAACAACTTACTTTGTTTTTACCTTTAATAGGGAAAAGTTTTAAATAAATGCTAGGCATCTTGGTTCTTTCCACAGTTTGGCGACCATGGCCATTGCTGCTATAAACATTGGGGTACAGATGGCCCTTCTTTTCACTACATCTGTATCTTTGGGTTAAATACCCAGTAGTGCAATGGCAGGGTCATAGGGAAGCTCTATTTTTAATTTCTTGAGGAATCTCCACACTGTTCTCCAAAGTGGCTACACTAAACTTGCATTCCTACCAACAGTGTAAGAGGGTCCCCCTTTCTCCACATCCTCTCTAACACATGTTGTTTCCTGTCTTGCTAATTTTGGCCATTCTAACTAGTGTAAGGTGGTATCTCAATGTGGTTTTAATTTGAATCTCCCTGATGGCTAGTGAAGATGAACATTTTTTCATGTGTCTGATAGCCATTTGTATGTCTTCACTGGAGAAGTGTCTGTACATATCTTCTGCCCATTTTTTGATATGATTGTCTGTTTTGTGTGTGTTGAGTTTCAGGAGTTCTTTATAGATCCTGGATATCAACCATTTGTCTGTATGGTCATTTGCAAATATCTTTTCCCATTCTGTGGGTTGCCTCTTTGTTTTGTTGACTGTTTCCTTTGCTGTGCAGAAGCTTTTGATCTTGATGAAGTCCCAAAAGTTCATCTTTGCTTTTGTTTCCTTTGCCTTTGGAGACATACTTGAAAGAAGTTGCTGTGGCTGATATCGAAGAGGTTACTGCCTATGTTCTCCTCTAGGATTCTGATGGATTCCTGTCTCATGTTGAGATCTTTTATCCATTTTGAGTTTATCTTTGTGTACGGTGTAAGGGAATGGTCGAGTTTCATTCTTCTGCATATAGCTGTCCAGTTTTCTCAGCACCATTTATTGAAGAGACTGTCTTTTTACCACTGCATATTTTTTCCTGTTTTGTCAAAGATTATTTGACCATGGAGTTGAGGGTCCATATCTGGGCTCTCTACTCTGTTCCACTGGTCTATGTGTCTGTTTCTATGCCAGTACCATGCTGTCTTGGTGATCACAGCTTTGTAGTAAAGCTTGAAATCAGGTAACGTGATGCCCCCAGTTTTATGTTTGTTTTTCAACATTTCCTTAGTGATTCGGGTCGCCAAACTGTGGAAAGAACCAAGATGCCCTTCAACGGACGAATGGATAAGGAAGATGTGGTCCATATACACTATGGAGTATTATGCCTCCAACAGGAAGGATGAATACCCAACTTTTGTAGCAACATGGACTGGACTGGAAGAGATTATGCTGAGTGAAATAAGTCAAGCAGAGAAAGCCAATTATCATATGGTTTCACTTATTTGTGGAGCATAACAAATAGCATGGAGGACATGGGGAGATGGAGAGGAGAAGGGAGTTGAGGGAAATTGGAAGGGGAGGTGAACCATGAGAGACTATGGACTCTGAAAAACAATCTGAGGGTTTTGAAGGGGCAGGGGGTGGGAGGTTGGGGGATCCAGGTGGTGGGTATTGGAGAGGGCACGGATTGCATGGAGCACTGGGTGTGGTGCAAAAATAATGAATACTGTTATGCTGAAAAAATTAAAAAATTAAAATAAATAAATACAGTGCAAAAAACAAACAAAAAAACGCTAGGCAACGAAGCATAAGATGCTCAATACTAATAGTTATCAGCAAAATGTTATGATATTATAGTACACACCTTTCACCATTGATATTTTTCTTTTTAATGGGAGGAGGGAAAAAAACAAAACAAAACAAAACACTGACTACACCAAGTTCTGGTGAATATAGAAAGTACTGAAACACTCAGCAATTGCTAGTAGAAATGCAAAGTATAAGTACTTTGGAAACAACTGATAGTCTCATAATATTACATTACTGATTATCATATAATACACAGTAACTTGTAAGTCTTTACTCAAGAGAAATGAAAATAAGTCCATAGAAAGAGATGTACAAAAATGTTTATAGCAGTTTTATTCATAGTATCCAAAAGCAGTGAACAACCCAAATGCCCATCAACTAATCCATGGTAAACAAATTCTGATAAAGCCACACAACTGAATATTAAACAAGAATTACTACAATTATAAGGATTAAACTAAAAAATATAATGTTAAATGAAAGAACCCAATAAAGACAAAAAGTGAATCCTGTATCATACAACTTATACAGCATTCTAGAAGACATAAATACTACCAAAGAACAATAGAAATTAGGGCAAGGAAAGGGAATTGATTTCAGTATAGAATGGGGGATGTTTGGGGAGGGGTGGAAATGTACTATGCCTTGATTGTGTAGTAGTTGCATGGTCCATATATTTGTCAAAACTCATGGCTGTACAGCTAAAACAAACAAATGTAACTGTACATAAATTATCCCTCTGTAAACTCACTGATTAATAGTAAAAATAAATTTAGAGGTAAACCATAGAAACGCTAATTAAAATAAACCTAAGAGATTGTAATAATATCAGATAATGTGAACTTCAGAAAAGGACTATAACCAAGAAGGTAATTTTATAATTATAAAGCATTCAATTCATCAAGAGGACTGAAGAAGGGAGAAAAAAAGAAAGAGAGAGAGAGAGAGAAAGAGAAGGAAAGAAGAAATAAAGAAGGAAAGAAGGAAAGAAAGAAAGAAAGGAAGGAAGGAAGGAAGGCAGGAAGGAAGGAAGGAAGGAAGGAAGGAAGAAAGGAAGGAAGGAAGGAGAAAGAAAAACGAAAAAGGGAAGGGGAGGGGAGGGGAATATTGGGGAAGAGAGGAGAAGGGAGGGAAGGGAAGAGAAAGGTGGGAAGGGAAGGAAAGAAGGGAGGGAGGAAGGGGGATAGTTCTAAATGAATATGCATATGATAATAGAGCTTTAAAAAACATGAAGCAAAAACTTACTGAACTGAAAGGAGAAACAATTATAGCTAGGGATATCAAAGCTCTTTCTTTAATTATTAGTAGATAAAGGTCTATTGGTAGAATTAATAGATAATCAGTAAGGATATAGAAGACTTAAAGAGCAGTTTGACCAATTTCCTTAAATAGCAAATTGACCTAACTGACATTCTACTTAAACACATTGTTTTCAATGGCTCATGAACTTTCATTAAGGTAGAAGTTTGTTTTTTGTCAGTTTGTTTGCTTTTAATTTTCTAATTTATTTGGGGAAGTTCTTGGAGTCATCTTATTGTTAATGATCTCTGCTATAATTAAATTTTGTCAGAATGCATACTTTCTAAGTTTGAAATATTTAGAAGGTCCGTAGATTTATTATATCGCCCAGTATTTGTTTTACATTGGTTAATATTTTCTGTACTTAGAATGTGTATTTTGCAGTTTGGCATTTGATGGTGTTGATAAGATCTCTACATCTTTCTCTATTTCTCTATTTTTTAAAAAATTTTTCCCCTAGTGGTTCTGTCTGGGTGGCTTCTCAAAAATCTTCCACTATGTTTGTGATTTTGTCAATTAATCCCTTAATTTTGTTAGTTTTCCATCTTATTGAAAGTATTTTTACTGGCTACAGAATTCTACATTGACAAACCCCTACCACTACCACCACCAAGACTTAAATATAATGTCCACTGTCTCTTGGTATCCATTGTTTTTTTGAAAAGAGGTAAGCTTATATTTATATCACTTTTCTTATATATGCAAATTACATATTTTTCCTCTAGTTGTTTTTAAAACTTTCCTCTATCTTTGGCTTTTAGGTGACTATACATGGCTTCCATTATATTTATATTGCTTAGGATTCATGCAGATTCTTGATTTAAAAGTAACTGCTTTTCACCAAATTTAAGAAATGTGCAAACTTATTTTTTCCAATGATTTCATGCCACACTTTCTCTATCTTCTCCTTCTAGAATAACCAAATAAAAATTCATTAGACCTCTTCATTTTGTCCCATTGACCCAACTGGTCTCATTAACAACAGCAACAACAACAAAAAAGTCTTTTTTTGTCTTAGTCTTTCTGTTGTCCGTCTACTCCTCTTTGCCTTTCTGTTCTGCTGATTAGATAATGTCATTATTTTGTGTTCAAGTATATTGATGGTTCTTCTGCCATCTATGATCTACTAGTAAACTGATGAAGGCAATTTTTCATTTCACTTATTGTGTTTTATTATGTAGACTAATTATTTAGTCCTTCTTCCTATAGTTTCCATTTCCATTCACAAATCATACTTTTCTTCACTCATTATTTCCATCATCTCCTATAGATTATTTAAGAAGTTTACCATTGTGGATAGTAATAGTAGAGAACTGCATTCTGTTACTTCCCTTTCAGTAGTGTTGATTTTGTGTACTAGAGGGTAGAAACTCTATTCAATTCATATACAAAAACTCTACCTCCCCTATGGTGGGCCATGAATGAAATCTCAACTCTTTTTCTTTTCTTTTTTTTTTTTAAGATTTATTTATTTGTTTCACAGAGAGAGATCACAAGTAGCAGAGAGGTAAGCAGAGAGAGAGGGCAAGCAGGCTCCCCGCTGAGCAGAAAGCACAGTGCAGGGCTTGATCCCAGGACCCTGGGATCATGACCTGAGCCAAAGGCAGAAGCTTAATCCACTGAGTCACCCAGGTGCCCCAGCTCTTTTTCTTTTTTTAGGGGGCCATGAATGAAATCTCAACTTTTTTTCTTTTCTTTTCTTTTTCTTAAGACTTCCAGTTGTTTCTTTTCTTTCTTTCTTTTTTTTGTGGGGGGGGGGGATTTGAAGTTTCCTCCATGTAGATGCAGTTTAATGGTCAAGGATTTATCAAAAATTTATGCAGAGTATATATACAGATTTTGGAGCACTTTCTCTGCTCATATTATAGTCAGGACTGTATTTCTCTCAGGCAAAAATACTTATAAAGGCAAATCTCAATAGTTTCATTTCTTCTAGTGTCCACTTCCCTTCAATTTCTGCATTGTGGGGGATTAGTCTTTAAATCATTCTTTAACCTTCAAACAGTTATTTTTATGTAATTTTTCAGAGTTTATAATGGTTATTTGTGAGTGGGTTAACCAGGCCAACTATTCCATCATTACAAAATGTACTCATGTTAGAGCATCTTTAAGTGAGCAATTCAAAATATTCAGAGTTTCTAATGTGTGGGTAAAAGGATGACAAGACAGTTTTCCCAACTGAATGTACTATATGGAAAGACTCTCTTGCAGCATGCTGCTATTTGTCAGTAAATTTTTTAATAGAATTTTTATGACTTTTTGCCTGTCTGGAAGTTACTAATATCCACTAAGTAACCAGGCAGATTTAAATATCTTTACTGAAGGAAAAAAAAAGGTGTACGTTACAGTAGAACAAAAGCCAAATTGTTGTGTTATAGAGATTTGACAGTGGGCTGTGTCATATGATAGCCAATGATGTGTGTATGTGTGTATTCATACTTATCGGGATGCAAAGTTTGGCCTTCAAAATGGAGGTCATGAATAGTGGGTAAGAACATCTTGATTTATGATGTTTGGATACAACTAAAGAATGAATAAAATACTACAGTTGGATCTAAATTAGTTGTAGATGTCTTTAAAGATCTTTGTGTAGTGTTTTATTGAGTAGCACAAAGGGGGTATAAAATGTACAGATGACAAGTACGTACGTATCCATCAAGCACGACATAAGATATTTTCAAACACTCTATATTTATACAGATTGCGTCTTCATTCCTATAAATATTTCTTATTTTATAGATGAGAAGTCCAGCATTTGTTGAGGTCAAATATTTATCTCACATGACAGAATTTATGAGTGGTGGAATTAGAATCTAAATCAAAGGATACCCGCCTCTCGACCCCAAGCAATTTTCAAGGCTATATGCACCATGGTGTCTTTTTGCAGAGTTTATGTGCTTGAATATAGACATCCCCTTTCAGGAAAGGCATGCAGAAACTCAAATATTACAAACTGCCTTAAGTTCTTAGATAGCAAAATATTGAAGAAAAACATTACAGCATTTTATTCATGTTTGGCCCCACCAGTTGAGTATGCAGGATCCACATAGAGGTGGCTAGAAGTGAAGTTTTAAAGAAGACATGTATTTTAATTTCTAGATGTCCCCAAGATTTTACACATGGATTTAGTCATTTCAGAACTGCTCTGGTTTCCCCCTGAACTTACAACCACTGTATTTTGCTCAAAGTGTTTTGTTGTTGTTATTTTTGATTTTGAGTTTTTTGTTTTATTTTAGTATTTTTTTAATGCCTTGATGAATTCATATGCTATATCCCACAAGAAGACTTCATTAGATAGTACATCTATGATTGGCATTGCTATTTTTTAAAGTGCTAAATAATGTTTGAAAAGCTTATGTTTAGCATGATAATAATGCTAAACATACATACTACATAATTTTAGCATAATAATGCTAAACATATAGTTATTTATATCTATACATTCTATGACCCACTAAGATGTCAATACCATAAAGTACAGGAGATAACTCCGGCTGTTAACTAACACATTAAACACTTTATAGGTAATCCTTTAACATTTCCTAACTTTTTTTTTTTTTTTTTTTAGATTTTATTTATTTGAGAGACAGAGCATGAGCAGGTAAAGGGGAGAAAGAGGGGAAGGGAGAGAAACTCGAGTAGACCCATGCTGAACATGGAGCTGGTATGGGGTTCAGTCTCATGACCCTGAGATCATAAACAGAGCCAAAACCAAGAGTCAGACATTTAACTGAATTAGATACCCCGGCGTCCCCTACCTTTAATAATAGAATATTCTGTAGTAGTTTTAGTTTGTAAATTGGCCCACAAATTTAGAAGTCCCAAATTTACAGTTGAACTCTACTTTTTTCTTACTTTTGATATTAAATTAAAACACATTTTCTCAGGTTATTTATGTTCTAAGAATTTTACTATGATATGGTTTATAAGTGGACTTCAAAATTGTAGAATAATGGATTTCACTGTCTTTCAGTCATGTTCTTAAGGAACAAAATCAGTAATGCAACTACAACCCACTAAATTAATGTTGGGTCTTTTTTCTAATATTTCAGTCAGTATTTCCCATCATTTTATTATGTTACCATGTTTTACAGGGTTTATGTAATTGACTGCCCCAAATGCAGCATTTAGGAAAGTTTTTTGTAGTTAGCATTAGGATATCTCACGCTGAATATAAGCATATAATGCTAACATATAGCAGTAGGATATCTCAAGTTGAATATTACTAAGCTCATTTCATTTGTGACTTTTGATAGTTAGTAGTCAAGTCATGTTTTTTAACTGTAAGACTCCAAGGAATTGCACAGATAAAGAGCTAAAAGGAAAAGTGAGTTAAAAAGAGTTAAAACAAGCTAGACTAGAAGATACAAGTAGCAAGAAACAGCAGAAAGTATAGCTTCAAAGTAGAATATATGGACTCTTGTGGTACACATAGATATATTTAAAAAAAAAAAATCCCCCAAAACAAAGGGTAACATTTTGGTATTCACCCAACCTTCAAAAGGAAGCCTCTAGGGAAATTGGGAAAAAGTATCTTAAGCATCCTTTACTTCTGAGATTGAATTTTTTGAAAAGATGTAGATTGAGATGAATAATAGCATTCTTTCAGACTGTGATTCTATTCTCTACATTTAGCAGTAGTGCTTTATACACACATAGGCATATCCCTTTGTTTTCATGAAGGAAGCTAGAATTTTGAGGGGAATGAGGCAAGTATTTTCAGGTTAGAAACAGTGGTAGTGATGTTTCACTCATTCAAAAATGCCCATGCTTTAATGAGTTGTATTTATTGTGTGCTTAATTAAAACTATGTTTTCATTTACACATAATTTATGAAATTTTGTTTCAAGATAATTAATTCCATGATAAGTCACTTTTTCATTAGCTTTAATAAAACAAGTTATAGGACATTCAAGCCAATCTTCACATCAAGTCCCTTTACGTGATACATACCAGTCTCAATATATAGGACATTGTGCTTTACTTTTTGAATGGTAAGGCAGCCTCCTGGTGTTATAGGGAATATTGAGATTTATAGTCAAGTGGATATTCTAATATAACTTTAATTTAAAATGTATTCATATAGATTTATGCAGCCAGGGAGTTGGATAATTGAGTCCAAGTACAAAAAAAAAAAAATCACTGGTACTACTATTGCTTAGAAATCAGATGGAATGATGGGTTTGTGCCTGTAGTCAGACAGAATCTGTTGCCAATCAAATCACTTGTTTCAAATGAAATCCTGTCTGTCTTATAAATGCAATACTCTACAGACTTTAAAGCCATGGGTCATTCAAAATAAATAGATATAACTAATATGCTGGGATTTCTTTCTGACAGAATGCTCTTTCTATTTTTCCTGACAGAATATGTATAAAATATATATAAAAAACACAAATATATTTTATATGAATATAAAAATATTTTAAAAATTTAGTAAATGACAGAAAACTTTCTGAAAGAATTCAATTAATGGCAAGATAAAAACTTTAAGCATTTTTCTAGTTAAACAGATTTTATTTTTCATATTTTTGGGGCCATCATGTTAAAAACAAAAGTGCGTCTCCTAGGTGTTTGTATATCTTCCTCACTCGGCCTGAAAATTATACACTGGAAATTAAGTGTAAATAAATTTCACTGTATTTTCAATAATTAAAAAAATATATATATGTGCGAAACTACCACTGGCCAAAATTGATTTAATCTCCTACTTGAAAAAAATCGGAAAACAAAATTTTTAAAAAATGGGTTTTTCAAGACATCAGGTATCTGACTGGACATCAAATATCAGGAAATTAAATATAACCAACACTGAGAAATGGTAAACAAACAAGCCCTAAAACTATATCAGCTTAGTCTGTTGATAGCATTTCTGACCAACGGTAAAGGGAGAGGAAAGCCAGTTGGTAGGCATGTTAATTTTAGGAGCTGGAGCTGAGAATATAGAGACTAAGTCATCTTAAGTAAGAAAAACAAAGTCCCTGAGAGGAAAGAAGTACACAGAGAGAAAATTCCAGAGATCTGAAGATGGCCCCCCCCTTGTGTATGCAGTTGAATATTAATCAGTTAATCACCCTGTGGAGAAACAACCTTAGACAGTGGAAAGAGCCATCTGAGAGGAGTAGAGGGAACTATATCCAGGGCTCATACAGGATATCATTCTCTTAGACAAGAAATCTCATGACTCACAAGGCTTTAAATAAAGGATTCAGAAGAGTTTAGTAATGGTAGTAGGGTTGATTATTTGGACTGAGCTATCATCTGATCAAATAACCCTAAAAGTGATATGTAAAAGGACCAAACTAGTTCCAAATGAATACATTAGGCAAAGCTCAAAAACAGCAATAATACAAACAATATCCAACAACTAAGAAAGTATTAATAATATCTGGCATCCAAACAAAAAATACCAGGCATACAAAAAGGCAGAAAAATGGAATTCATAAGAATGAGAAAAATCAATCAATAAAAACGGACCCAAAAGTGATGGAAATGTTAGAATTAGAAGGCCAAGGCATTAATACTATTATTATGTCTATATTTCATAAGTTCAGAAACTTAAGTGGAAGCACTAAAGATACTGAAAAACACAAACTGAACTCCTGACAGAGGAAAATTATAATGGATATGATAATACTACACTCTAGGAGATTAATAACAGATTGGAAACTGCAGGAATCAAATAAATAAAGGTTACCAAAGAAGAAAACAAAACAAAATAAATTATCTATAAACTATCCAAATCTAAAAGAAATCAGAGATCTATATTACAAGAATGTTACAGAAAGTCTTTTACAGTAAAGGAAAATGATACCATGACAAAATATAGATTTACACAAAGGAAGATAGAGCAATGAAGATATTAATTTTGTACATAAACAGTCAATGTTTTTATAAACTAAATCTTATTAAAATATAAGTGAATGCTTAAACAGAACTGATAACAATAGAGTATGGGGTTTACAATGTTCATAAAAATAAAATATATCATACCCATAGTACAAAAAATAGGAATAGCTTAATGAAAATATGCAAATATAAGTTTCTTATACAGTACTTGAAGTGGTATAATATCACTTAAATGGAGACTGATAAATTTTAGATGTATACTAAAGCAAGCACTGAAATGATGAAATGAAGTTATATTGACCAAGATGGTCTTAATGTTCCCTACAGTTTAATAAATTTTACATAGGTTTCTTCTTGACTATAGGCCCCTGACCTTCCTTTTCTTTGAGAATTTATTCTATAAAACTTGCACATGTAAATTCTTTTTTTGGCTTTTCAAGATGTAAATATTTTCCCAGTATCTCGCCAGTTTTACCCCCAGTAATATCTTCACAAGTACCTGTGAGCCATCCCTTTGAAATATAATCATCAAAAAATAGTACCCCCAATCTCCCAGTTTCTATGGAATGGAAGGGTTTCTGTGGAAGACTGCAAAGAAGCCTAACATCCTTAACCACCCATTAACCAAAACAAGTATCTTAATCTCATTGAGCAACTGCCCCTCTAAAGTCCTCCAGTATTTTTCCTAGCCATCTCAGCACTTAAAAATGCTCCTACTTGTTTTGGGACTTGAATTCAATCTCTCCTTTGTAATAGTCTTGCTCTACATTGTAGTAATCTTAAGTAAAATCTTCCACGCTTATTTCATTCCATCCAGTCAATTTTTCTTTGAGAATAATTAATAGACCATCTAAAGAGATGAAATTAATCATAAAAAGCACTTTTAAAAAACAAAAGAGAGAGAGAAATAGGAGAACAAGAACTAATGAAACATATACACATATATAATAGGGGCTTATAATTAAACCTAACCTTATCAATGTTCACATTAAATGTAAGTATTTAAAATATACCAACTAAAAGGCAAGGATTATTAGTGTGCATTTGAACAAGACCAGATATGTGTTGCCTATAAGAAACACACTTCACTAGGGGTGCCTAGGTGGCTCAGTGGGTTAAAGCCTTTACCTTTTGCTCAGGTCATGATCCCAGGGTCTTGGGATTCAGCCCTGCATCAGGCTTTCTGCTCAGCAGGGAGCCTGCTTCCCCCTCTCTCTCTCTACCTGCCTTTCTGCCTACTTGTGATCTCTGTCTGTCAAATAAATAAATAAAATCTTAAAAAAAAAAACAACAAAAAAACACACTTCACGACACAAATACAGTAAAATTCAAAGTACTGAAAATGATGCACATGGAAGGAAATTAGCAAGTATAAAGAAGCTTATTTCTTCATGCTAAGGGGATCAATTCATCAACAAGAAATAAATTTCCTAAATATTTATGCACTAGTAATATAGCCTCAAAATGTATGAAGAGAACTTTGATAACACTGCAAACAGAAATAGACAAATATTGCTCTCTCAATAACTGATAGAATAGACAGAAAATCACAAAATGTATAGAAAAGATGAATAATACCATCTTCCAAAATGACTTACTAAGCATTTTTGGTATACTTCACCCAATGATAACAGAAAATGCATTCTTTTCAAGTTTGCATGGAATGTTTATCAAGAAAGACAGTTTTTTTAGACAATAAAACAAGCATCAAATTTAAAAGATTCAAATAATACAAAGCACATCTTCTGAAAAATTATCAATCAATGGTAGAAAGATCTCTGAAATACTTCTGTAGCTTATTTGGAAAATAAATAAGACATTTCTAAATATGCCATTAGTCAAACAAGAAATTTAAAGGGAAAGATAAAGCATTTTAATCTGAAGAAATATGAAAACACAACATATCAAAATATGGGCTATGCTCAGAGTAAAATTTGTACTATAGAACATCTGCAATAAAGAATAAAAACATGTTTCAAATCAGCGACCTCATCCTTACCTTAAGTAGGTAGGAAAAGGATAGCAAAGTAAAAAAGAACCAAAAAGAAACAGAATACAAATTGGTATATGGGAATCAGAAAAACAACAGTGAAATCATGAAATCAAGACATGATTTTTAAAAAGAACAGAGATGAAGGATTAGCACTAGTTGTCCTTAAGACATACTATAAGACGAAATAATTATTACAATGTTTGGGTATAAAAATTGGAATATGAATCAATGGGACACAATAAAAAATCCAGAAATCATCCCATTCATATATGAACAAATGATTTACAAAGTGAAGAGTTTCAGTGGAGAAATTATTTTTCCATCAGTGTTGCTGGAAATATTGTTTAGCAATTTGTAATGAAATTAACTTTGAGGTATGCTTTACACCATACACAAAGAACTAATTCAAAATAAATCCTATACTTAAATGTAAAACCTAAAACCATAACATTTTTAGAAATAACCTTAGGAGATTCCCTTTGTTATCCTGACTAAGGCAAAGATTTCCTAGATACAGGGGCACCTGGGTGGCTCAGTGGGTTAAAGCCTCTGCCTTCGGCTCAGGTCATAATCTTAAGGTCCTGGGATCAAGTCCTACTGGGCTCTCTGCTCAGTGGGGAGCCTGCTTCCCTCCTCTCTCTGCCTGCCTCTCTGACTAATTGTGATTTCTCTCTGTCAGATAAATAAATAAATTCTTTAAAAAAAAAAAAAGATTTCCTAGATACAAAGCAAAAAAAAAACTTGTTAAATTTCACTTCAGAAAATTTCAAATTTCTACTTCTTAAGATATTCTATAAAGAAAACAGACTAGTAATTAACAATAATAAAATACTAAATATATAAGAATAATCCAAACAGGGAAAAATATGTGCAAATCATATATAAATTAAATAACATGTATTGTATTCATAATATTTAAAAATAAATCTCAACACTCAATAGGAAAAATAAAAAACTCAATTAAAAATGGAGAAAAAGTTAAAGTGATGTTTTCCCGAAAAGTACTTGTGAATATAAATAAGGCATGGCTACTAAATTTATTGTGGGATCTTCAATGAGATCATGGAACAGGAAAGGGACATTAGACGAAAACTAGGAAGTCTGAATAAAGGATGTACTTTGGTAAATAATAAACAAAAAGAAGCTGTGTATAGCCCTCTTCCCATAAGATCTATTCTTTTTTATTTTGTGATTTTACATCTCTTTTATTTTGAGTGGCTGTAGTAGGCAGAATAAGGTCCTGTCAAAAATATTCATGCCCTAATCATTGAAACTTATAAATATTTTTATATGCTTGACAAAAGGATCTTTGCAGTTCTAACTAATTTAAGAACCTTAAAATAGGGAAATCATTTTGGGTTGTCCAAATAGGGCCAATATAAGCACATGAGTCTTAAAAAAAAAAAACAGAATTCTGTATCTGGAAGCAAGAAAGACATTTGGCAGAAGAGGAATTAGTGAGATATCAAGCCTGAGAAGGATTTGGTACACTTGCCGGCTTTCAGAAGTAGGGGCCCATGTGCAAGAACCAATGATAGGTTTTTAGGAGGCAGGAGCAGCCCCAGATGGCAGTCAGCAAGGAAAGAGGACCTCAGAAATTGGATTCTGGCAATCACTTGAATGAGCAGATTCCTCCCAGAAATTTCTGCAACAGTGTATCTGTCTGACACATTGATTTCAGCCTTGTGAAACTGGAGCAAAGAAACCAGCTGAACTAACCTTGAATTCTGATCTAGGGAACTGTGAGATAATATATTTGTTTTGTTTTAAGACACTAAGTGTTTGGTAATTTGTTATGGTAGTAACAGAAAAGTAGAATATATTCTCTGTTATATTAAACAAACAAACAAAACACTTTCTCTAGGGTACCTATAGCATTTTGCATCTTAACATCAATGCATGAGAATTCCAATTGCTCTGAAACCTATCTTTTGACATTGTACGTGTGTATGTAACCTACACACATATATGTAAATCTTAGATTTTTTAGTTGTTGTGTAATGGTGTCTAATTTTGAACTTAATTTTGATTCTTTCAAATGACTAATAAGGTTGAACATCTTTCATGTGCTTTGCTATTTGTATATATTTTTGGTGAAGTGTCTGCATAAAACTTTTACCGATATTTTTATTAGACTGTTATTTTACAGTTAATTTTCATTATTCACATATTCTACATTTGCAAATTTTCATACTTGTGAAAGTGTACTAGAAACTCTAAAATCAATACTCAATATGATTTGCATACATACATGTGTGCAGAACAGTGAAAAATTTGAATCACTCAAGATGAGTGTTCCCAGGTGAGGTCCAACAGTCACCCTCTATCTCACTGTTTTAGCTCTTACACTCAAGTTTACTTTTGACAGTCTATATAATGCAATCCTCTTCACATTTTTGTGTGTGTTTTGTTGGTGATTTCATTGATTAAAATGTTCTTCAAATGTAATGCTGAAATGATGTGTAATGTTCATGAGTGTAAGAAAGATACAATGTGCCTTACAGAGAAAATGCATAAGCTAGGTAAGCTTTCTTCAGCTATGAGTTATGTAGTGCTGTAGGCTATTACTTCAATTTTAATTATTAACATTGTGCATTAAATAAGGTGTCTTAAAACAGAAACACACATAAAACAAGGGTATGTATTGATTAGCTAATGAAAATGTTTCAATCAGAGACCCCTTAGCAACCTAACCCTATATATCCCCTAGGAAGAATGTTCTCTGTTCAGTAATTCAGTGTCTGTGATGACTCCACAGACAGAACTATCATAAATAATGATAATCAAGTATACTTACTTTGAGCATTCTTCATACATTCTGGATATAAATCTTCTGTCTGGTATGTAATTTGTAGAAACTCCTTGTTTGTGGCTTGCTTTTTAATTCACTTTACAGAGAAAAGAGAGTAAAGAGCAAAGTGTTCTTTATAAAGTAAAATATTTTAATTTTGATGTAGTTTAATTTGTAGATTTTACTTGTGGTTTATGGATCTGCTTTTTGTGTGGTATCTGAGAAGACTGTCTAAAATGAGGTCATAAAGATTTTCTTCTAGGCTTTCTTTAAAGAGTCTACAGTTTTGCACTTTGTTTGCTTTATGAACTGTTTTAATTTTTCTATGCATTGTGAGGTATATCCTGACATTCCTTTTATTGAGTGTGCAAGTCTACTCATTCCAAAACTATTTGTTGAAAAAATTGCCTCTTTGCTACTGATTTACTATTGTACTTTTGCCAAGAATCAGCTGATATGTTTGTGCAGGTACATGTCTGGATTTTATATTCTGTTTCATTGACCTGCACGTCTATTCTTTAGCTAACATCACCCTATCATAACTACTTCAGCTTTATAATAAATTTTGGAATCGGGTGGTGTGAATCCTCCAAATTGATACATTTTCCAGAATTCTTAGCTACTCATTATTGTCTCACTCATTTTTGACTATACATTTTGCTCTTTTTTTGAAATGACAACTCCTTTATTTTATTTTTTTCATTATTATTATTTTTCAGAGTGGGGAAAGGGCATGGGGAGAAGAAGAAAGAATCCTAAGCAGGCTATATGCCCAGCACAGAGCCTGATACAGGGCTAGATCTCACTAGCCTGAGATTATGACCTGAGGCAAAATCAAGAGTCAGATGTTTAATTGACTGAGCCACCCAGATACCCCTATACATTTTGCATTTTTTATATAAATTTTGCAAATAGTTTGTCAATATCTACATTAGCCTTTTTTTTTTAATTTGGATTATATTAAATCCAAAGATCAAACCAGGAAGAATTAAAATATTAATTATATAAATCTTCCTATCCATGAACATATTGCATCTTTTTATTTATTTATGTCATATTTGATTTTGCATCAACGTTTTATAGTTTTCAGCATATGGGTACCACACACATTTTATTAGATTTATATCTAAGTATTTCATTTTCTCTGGAGTTATTTTAAATGGTACTGATATTTTAAATATTGTTTCCAACATTTTATTGTTACTATATAAAAACATGGTTGATATTTACATATTTATCTTGTTAAATTAACTCAGTTTTAAGAGCTTTTTTGCAGAGTCATGGGATTTTCTGCATAGATAATTATGCCATCTGTCAATAGGGATAATTTAATATTATCCTTTCCAATCTAAATGCCTTATATTTTACTACATTTATACATTTGTTAAATCACCCCATTGTTTTTATTAGCTTCTTAAGTTCTATAGGTTCATTAGTGATAGGTTCATTAGTGATATCCCCTTTTTTAGTTTAGATAGATTGTGTTATCTCTTTTATTTATTTATTTAATCAATATTGCTTCAGGTTTTTCAATTTTATTGATCATTTTGAAAAGCTGTATTTTCCATTATTTTTTCTATTATTTTTCTTTTTAAGATTTTACTTATTTGTTTTTTCCTACTTATTTCATTTAAATGTCTGAATTTATTTGGTTTTATTTTCTATTTCTAAGTGACACTTAAATATTGACTTCCAATATGACAATCTCTGACATATTAAATGTTGAGACCATTCATGTGTCTAGAACACTTAATGTAATAATTAATATGGTTATTATTAATATTAATATTATCATCATCTCATTTGGAATTTATTCCTGTCTCTACTACTGTGTCCACTTCTATTGTTTTGAAATATTTTATATTTTTTCAGAATTCTTTATCTTTTTTACTTAATTTATCTTTTAATACTTTGAGTATATATTGTTAAGATGTTTTTGTTGCTGTTTTAGGAAATTTAATACTCCTTTAAGCATTATATATCCTACTCAAAATCAGTATTTCATTACTTCAAATAAAACATACAAATTTTACAAGATATAGGTTCCTAAAAGATATATATCTTTTTCCATTACAATGCAGTTTTCAGATCTATTACAGCTATGTATATTGAAAATCCCATCAAATGATATCATTTTGCCTTCAACAGATTTCCATTTTTTACAAACTTTAGCATTGAAAAATAATTTATTCGCCCAGTAATTTAAAATCTATGTTTTTTTTTCATTCATTCCTGGCATTCCAGGATGCCCTCTGCTATCAACTTCCATCTACATGAGGACTTCACTTTAGCATTTCTTTTAAAATATTAATATTATAAACACTTTTTTCCTTCATTTGAGGTGCTTTTTTTTTTATCTATACTTCTGAAGGATATTTTACTGAATGTAAGATTCAAGACTATGATTCTTTTGTCACAGTACTTGCAAAAATGTTATTCCACTGTTTTCTTAACTCAATGGCTTTTATCAAAATCTGCTAAATTATTCTAACCAGTTTCCCTATATGTAATGAGTTGCTTTTTTCTGAATGCTAACAAGATTTTTTCTTTATTTTTGGTTTCAGATATTTGATTATGATGTTACTTGGTGTGGATTTCTTTAAATTGATCTCATTTGGGGTTGGCTGTGTTTTTGAATATGTAAATTTTTCTTTTAACTAAATTTGGGAATTTTTTCAAATATTAACTGGTTTTTGTCTGCTGCAATCTGTCTTCTCCTTCTCAGATTCCTATCACATGACTATTAGAATTTTTTATATTGTTCTACTGGTTCCTAAAATTCTGTCTTTTAAAACTTTTTTTTAGGTTTTACTTTATAATTCCAACATTTGAGCTGTTGAGATTGGCATTCATTGATTACCTTTTCAGTTGAAAATCATTTAGGTTTTTCTTTTTCCGTGTTTATTATAAATATTTTGGAATGCATCTTTGTCATTTGAAATGTCATGTGATTCTGGGTCTTGTTTACAACTTCTAGATAATATTGATTTTTGTCATTTTAGCAGGCAGTTATCAGGTTAGGTTAAGACAAATTGTCTTTACCAATTTCTGCTGGCTTTCCTTCTGATGTCTATTTAGTTTACCTTTGCAGTACTATCTTGGCCCATCCTTGTTCTATAATTCCCAGTCTGAAATCAGAACATTGACTTTTAAGCTATATTTCAATGTTCAAAGCCTTTTCTATGATGATTCAAGTCAGTTTCATGAATGCAAAGCTATGGAGTAAACATAGGTCTTGACATCCCTGGCTTTAAATATAAAGCATCCTTTCTCAAGCTCCTTCCTCTTATGATTCTTCCCACTCTAGCCTGTGTTTCCCAGTGGTCCCCTTCCCAAGGTTCTGTTGATGAATGAGGAGTTTTAGATTTCCCTCACTATTGCCAGAATTCTATTTCTGAAGGCCTATCATAATTCTGTCAGTTGGAAGTGGGCAGGTCTTCTTATCTTTACTGACATTTGTCTGATGTATGACAAAACAAAACCAAACCTTCAAAATATTCCAAAATTCCATGAAAGAGTGACATAACTCATGGAAAGGTGTTTTGGCCACAGAACTCCATAGAACACTCCTTGGAATATTAGTAGTTAGAAATAATGATAATAACTTTTTAAAATGTTTAAGAGTCTAATTTGCAAATGTTTTGTTGACACTTAGTGTTTGTTCACTAAATATGTTATACTAGCAACCTGAGAGATAAAAGGCAATTTACATTTCATTTTCCTATTGCTAAACTTCAAAGTTCAATAGTTACTGTTGTATTGTTTACCCTTCCCACAATTGACTTGCCATTCTAATTAGTAAAGATTTAGGAGCAGATAACAAGAAAACTGCTAGTATAAAAATACCATCACTGGGGCGCCTGGGTGGCTCAGTGGGTTAAAGCCTCTGCCTTCGGGTCAGGTCATGATCCCAGGGTCCTGGGATCGAGCCCCGCATGGGCTCTCTGCTCGGCAGGGAGCCTGCTTCCTCCTCTCTCTCTGCCCGCCTCTCTGTCTACTTGTGATCTCTGTCTGTCAAATAAATAAATAAAATCTTAAAAAAAAAAAAATTTAAAAAAAATTTAAAAAAAATACCATCACTATTCGTTACAAAATATAAGAATATTTGTTCCGCTCAGTCTTCTCTGTGATTCAATCACCAGATGTTATCTCTATTTTGAGTGCATTAATATGGATCACTTGATAATCTCAATCATGCCAGAACAGTCAAAAAATTCTATTAAATTCCTTAGAATGTCTTATACATAAGAATCCACAACACAACATAAAAGGAGCAGATAATGTTTTCAAAATTTTAAAACTTGAATCAAGAAAAGGAAATAATTAACAACAACAACAACAACAACAACAATACATTAAAGCCTTTAAAAATGCCCAAAGTCTCCTTCTGTAAATGTAAAAATGTTTTCTTCTACTTCCGTATTTTCTTTTCATTAGGGTCTTGCTAATCATTGCATATCAGCATCGAGATAAATTACTTCTTATTAGATTTTATTGTTTTCTGTTTTGAATAATTAGGAATATTGCATGAGAGTTGTTTTCTATTATGTTTTATTACTATGCTTTAGCATAAGTAATGATTTGGGAGATGGTTTGAATACATGAATACTCTTAATAACATTACTACTATGGGGAAATATTTTCTAATTTCTAATATCTACTTACCAGAGAACTTTTGGGAAAGAAAATCATTTAAAAGTTTATGAATATGTAATATGTAGCAGACAGTAACAGAAAAAAAAAAAAAAAGCTTATTAGAACAACATTTTGTAGAAGAGCTACTTACCTAATATTTCCCACAGTGCACAGCTAGTCATGACTGTCAAGTGGACTCCCTCATTCCATCTTATTCAGCAAACATTTCTTAAAGATAAAAGATTGAGATGGTTTAAGCTTTTAGTAAAGAACAATAATTATCTAATTAATCATGATTATATAATTATATATATATGATTATATAAAACAATGAAATGACTTAGTTTCAAACATATACAACGAGAACTGTAGGAAGATTATATTATCCACTATTTTTTTTCTCCTCATTGGAAACCAGAAAGAACTCTACGACATGTGGGTAAGATAAAACTCTGCCACAGACTGGTTAGCACCCCTCTTCATTATGCTTCTCTTGATATTATCTTATACCCTCACCATTTTCTGCCAAATTTTCTTCCTTGGAAATAAATTTTTGAATATGGTTAGTAAAGATACCTAGTTTCATACCTTAACTCAATCAAATTACCAGCTGGGTGGTCTTGAGTAAAATATTTTATGTCTCTTGCTTAAATAATATATCTCTCTTTAATTTCTATGGTATAGGATAGAAGAATTAAATCCACTCTGGTTTTCTTGTTAGCAATAAGGATCTTTTGCCGTACCACTAGGATTTATGCACTTATTTTCACCAAGGTACTGGAAGATATTGGCTGTTTGTATGTGCCATCCTGCATGTTTTCTTAGCCTCAAAGCTCTATGTATCTGTGTAAGTAGTTTGTTCTTCTCAAAGTACTTGGAGGTGTTAAGGTGACAAATCATATTATTTTGTATTATTTTGTATGAAAACAAATAGTTCGAGGTGGGATATTATACTGAAAAATCTTCCCCTTTGGGAAAGAATGCTGGGAATGAATACACTGGATGATACTATGGGTAGAAACTTCTTAATTGTTCTTCCTTATCAGCATCATAGAAACTAACATACATAATCCATGGTCCTTTAAACAACATCATTTCTATATTTTTTTCCTTGACTTTTTATTTATTTATTTACCATTTTTCCAGTTTTATTAAGTTACAACTGGCAAATTGTATATGAAAAAAATCGTATAGTCAAAGGTTATAAACTTTTAGTTATATGATAAGTTCTGGGGTCTATTGTATAGCAATGAGATTAAGGTTAAAAATTCTGTATTATGTCCTTGAAATTTGTTAAGAGAATAGATCTTAAGGGTTCTCCACCCCCCTACACACAAATAAGGAAAACACACAGACACACAAATAAGGAAAACTATATAAGGAGATCCATGTGTGAATTAACTTAAGTGGTATTCATTTTATAAGATGTACATACATGAGATCATCACACTATAGACCTTAAAAAATCATGTTGTACAATCTGTATTGGGTTTTATATATCCTAATAATATTCACATGTTTTGAAATGACATCTTGATGTTGACAACGCAGATATGGTGGTTGAAATAGTCCTGAGTCTACCAATACAGAAAGGGAAAAAAAAAAAAAAAGGATACAAATACATTATTATAAAACACAAATGCTTTTTCTTAAGGTGTCAGACACACAAAGATTCAAGGTAAAGTGAGAATTTGAAAATCAAGCTTGTTTCTGTCTTCCCACAGAAGAGATAAAAGAGATCATAATAGGTAGGGAAGATGGGAAGAAACCAAGTAGATGGCAGAGGATGAATTTGCAAAGTTGCCACATTTTGCTAGATCAAATTTTGCTTCAGCATCGTGGAGCTGTGGGGAATTTGAGTCAATATTGACAAGTACAAGCTGGTTAAAAAAAAAAAAAACACATTGTTCATTTATGGGAAGTAACTCTTATCTATGGCTCACTCTACTCAGAAACACCTTTGCCCCAGTAAACCATTTCTGTCCCATCTAGGCATTCTCCAGCACATGTATCATCACTCCCTTCCCTCCAAATATAAATTTGCATACATTAAAGAGTGAGCTTACTATGAGGGTAAATATTTATCTCCCCAAGGAGAATTTTTTTTTAATTATTTATTTATTTGACGGAGAGAGAGAGAGAGAGAGATCACAAGTAGGCAGAGAGGCAGGCAGAGAGAGGAGGAAGCAGGCCCACTGCTGAGCAGAGAGCCTGATGCGGGGCTTGATCCCAGGACCCTGAGATCATGACCTGAGCTGAAGGGAGAGGCTTAACCCACTGAGCCACCCAGGTGCCCCTCCCCAAGGAGAAATTTTTTAAAAACGTAGTCAGAAACATTCCAACTGAGCTACTAGAGTAGTGGAACATATCTTTCACACATCTGAGGCCCTTCACAGAGGATCTCGGTTTACTCTTCAAGTGTCATCTTCTCCCTAGGTAACATTCTTCTGACCACACTTTAACATAGGGGGATCTAAGGAAAGGCCTTGCTTAAACTTCTCCATAGCTTTCAATGCATTATATATGCAAAAGCTAGCCTGGGTGAGGCATTTTTCTCTCAGCATTTAACAATTAGCTTGTTCCTCATCTTTGTTCTCATTGCAGGTTGACTATACACTTACAGGATTCATATCAAATAAGATAGTTATTTTTTCCATTAGCCTGTGTGCACAGCTCCAGGATTATTAAACATAGCAAATATCCTATGCTCAAAATCAAACCATGCGCAAAAACGCCAGGATACCATGGGTAATAACTTCTGTTCAATAAAGCTTCCTAAGCTATTCTTTTTCCTACATAATCATGACCCTATACACTTGTTCTTTTCTCTGGCATCTTTGACTCCTCTTTTCTAATTTACAGTAACTGACAAAGTTTGATATCCTATTGCCTTTGTTTTTCTTTTCTTAATGTTTTAGGTCCACAGTAAACATTCAGTCCTTTCTGCTTCCTTTACTCCAATATCTTCTTCTCTAATTCTTAAAACTTTATCATTATCCTCTATTACATGATGCCCCGTTTTATGAGTAAATATCAGACAGCTTAACTACAAGACAGGGACGCCTGTGTGGTTCAGTAGGTCAAGCCAGGGATACTTGGTTTCAGCTGAGGTCATGATCTGAGGGCCTATGGGATCCAGTCCCAGGAGGAGCTCTACACTCAGCAGGGAATCTGCTTGAGGCTTTTCTCCTTCTCTCTCTGTCCTCCCCAGACTTGCGTGTACACATGCACACTCTCTCTCAAAATACATAAATCTTTTTTTTAAAATTTGAGATTAATCAGTAAGATTAGCTAACATATATTAAGTACACAATAAATATTTAATACAAAAATTGGTGTTTATTTAAAGAATTAATTTGCGATAAGCAAAACTATAAGAAAATGTCTGGATTTTACTGCTTTATACTAGATAATAAAGTGATACTAAATAAATAATTGTAATCTTGCCATAAAAATACTAGAAAATGCATTCAAAACCATTACCTTCCTCTGCTTCTAGACCATCTTCTTCTAGACTAACTAATCAAATCCTTATGAAACATGGAGGCATAAGAGAACTTTTTGTGTGTACTTGGCTTTCCTTTTGCATCATTTCATTCCAACATGAAAGGAAACACTTGAAAAAAAAAATTTGTTTGCCAAACTCAATCCACCTTTTTAAAAATTTTTCATGGAATGGTTAATATGACATCTAAATTGCATTAAAATTCTTTAGATCATTAACATAGTTCACATGTATGACCTAGAAGTGATTTGGACCAGGCTATCCTATGGCATCATATGTCAAATGTCAACCTGATTTATAACTGCAGAATCTTATTGCATTTTTAACTAAAGTGGAAAATCTACTCATTATGGCCAAATCCTGCAGAAAGTAAAGATACAAATCTAGTAGATTTCATAAATAGTAATTTGGATTGATTTTTAATTTTTTTTTTTAAATGCTCGATTACTGCTTAAGTGAAGCTCAGTTACCAAGATTTGCCCTTAGTGCTTCTCATTTGCCCTGGTTTGTTCTTAATGCTTGGAATTGATCTACAAACTGTTTTGTGTTCTTCAGATAGATTTCTTCAAACCATGTACTTATGTACTACAAAGTTTAAACAGAAACTTGCTGTATATAACAGCCAAGTTGGCTATATGAAACATTTTAAAGTTCAGGAATTTGTCTTAATTTCCTCTTCCCTACATTATATTTCCTATCCTATTCACTATCCCTTACTTATAGCCAGTAACACATAAAAAATGCTGGCTAAGGACTTCATATACCGTCCATGCTTAAGACAGATTTTATTTCCTTCATTTCTAGTTTATGTTCTTCCTCTGGCCTCTAGTATTTGTGTAATGTGTCTGTCCGAAACAATTTTATATAACTGCAAACATACATACAAAACTAATGACTCAACAATAACTTTTCTCTCATCTAGCTAATTTAGTTTATTTAGGCTGAGATATTTTAGAATATTTATTGTGTCATCCTTTCCAGAAATGCACCAGTTACAAATCTCAATCAAATAACTATTGTCTGCATAAATACACTTTATTATTTAACTTGAACAAATAAAAAATGATACAAGCTCCCGTTCTACCAAACTGGCAGAAAATTAACCTCAGTCATCACCTGATGACTTAAGGTGATTCCTTAAGTTTCCCTAAGTATATACTCTTCCAGAATCACACATGAATAAAGCAGGCTTTACAGAGAGTTTGGGGAGGAAGAAGAGGGTAAGACCCCTAATCTCTGTTCCACTGTGCTCTATTCTGATATTCCCATTAGGGAGCAGTTCTTTGAAATGTGGCCATTTTCTCAGGCGCAGTCAGAGTGTTCTGCAGAGCACCCAGTATGCTAGTGTGATGGGATCCACAAACTTGTGTATCTTCTCTGGTGAGAGAACAACTAAGAGTATTACTTTATTCTTGTTATAGCTGTCAACAGTAAAAGGATCTCCGTTTTAAGGAAAATAATGGCCAGGATGTACACATGGTTTTTGTTTGTCTGTTTGTTTCAGAAAATGTGTAGACTTTTTTTTTTTTTTTTCCTTCTGCCATTGTAAACCTTAAATCTCCTAGTCAGGGGGTATTCTTGAGAGTTTAAAATGTTGTGTGTCAAAAAATGAGTAGTAATATAGTTAATAAGGATGGTTTTGCATCCCAGTTTATATTATGATAGAAAAACTGTTACTGGAGTAGCCTATCTCTCCTCTGATAACAATTATAAACTCAGAAACAAAAAACAAAATTGTTTGAAGGTAGCAGTGTCTGAAGGGACTATGACCTTTGAGAGAAGGTAAACAGGACAGGTGAAATCCACATTCATTCAGCTTTGTTTCTAGAAGTACTGTTCTACTTATTTTTAGGATGTTTCTGAGGTGAGGCTCAAACAGGAAATAGTCACTTAGGGCTGAGGAGTCAGAGATTACAGTTTGAGACAGCAAAAGCAATTGAAAAGTATGGAGCCACAAAGGTAGGAGTCTCAGATCTGATTAGAAACATACCGCATATGCCTGCTCCACACCAGACCTGCAATTCTATGGGGAAAGACTCCAAGCAGCCCAGGGAAATACTACAGACAGAAGACTAAAAATTCTCAGCAAAGATTTCATCAACTGCCTGCCCCTGGAGATACAGCGTTTAAAGCTGTAATCCTGCCAACTCAGAAGAACTTGGTAAACACCTCAGACTTGTGAATAAAACTAAAGAAAGGCCACATGTCAGAAACTAGGATCAGATTCCATAATAAAGGACCATTCTCACATTAGATTCTAGAACAATCATCCATAACATCAAGATGATCTTACAGTAGTTTATCTGTTTACTGGAGCAAAATTTAAAACTTCTTAGAAGATTAAAGACTTCAGACTTTCCCTACAATGTATGATTGACAATTTCCAGTTTGAAATAAAAAATTGATAGGCTTATGAAATTACAAGAAAATGTGATCTACATAAAGAGCTACAAGGTCGATACAAACAAGTCCAAAATAACTAACCAAGGTGTTATAATTAGTAGGAAATAACTTTAAGTTACTATGATAAATATGTTAGAAAATCTACAAGGAAAAATTAAAATGAATCAACAGATGGGATCACTTAGGAGCTGTATGGACATTTTCATGAAAATATATAATAGAAATCTTAAAAGTGAAAAATATAATACCAAACACACACACACACACACACACACACACACACACACACATACACATTCATACCATACCTTGGTGAACGGGATAAACAGTACAGTAAACACAATAAAAGAAAAGATTAATAGGAATAAAGACAAATCAATAGGAATTGTCCAAATGGAAACACAGAAAGAAAAAAAGTTGGAAAAACATGAAAGAATGCTTTAAAGACCTGTCCAAAAATATCAAGTAGTCTAACACCTATGTATCCAAGTCCCAGAAAGAGAAGAAAATGAAAATAGGGCAGAGAAACATTTTAAAATTGTGGGCCAGCATTTTTCTAAATTTTATTAAGAGAAACAAAAAATCCAACTATGTGTGCAGAAATTGTATAGCAAACCACAGCAGAATACATATAAAAAAAGCGTACCCAGAATATCATGTTTAAAATGATGAAAAACAAAAATGGAAAGAAAATACTAGAAGCAGCTAGAGAAAAAATGATTATACACAACAGATCAAAATTAACATTGATAGCTAACTTTCTGTCACAAAAAAATAGAATGTAGAAGACAATGAAACATTTTTTAGTGTGCTAAAAAAAGAAACAACACAAATGTCAATACAGATTTCTACAAACAGGGAAATTACCTTTCTGAATAAAAAATAAAGTCTATGTCAAATAAGTGAATTCTGAGAAACCAGCCCAAAAATGAAAGAGAAAATTCTTTACACTTAATAGGAATCAGATTATATGTAAATTCAGATCCATAGCATGAAAAAAATACTACTGAAAATAGTATATATGCAAAAAATTTCTTAAATAGAATTTTTTTCTGTCTTTTCTTAAATCATTTTATAGTCAGGGGCGTCTGGGTGGCTCAGTTGTTAAGCGTCTGCCTTCCGCTCAGGTCATGATCCCAGGGTCCTGAAATCGAGCTCTGCATTGGGTTCTGAAGGCTGTTTCTCACTCTCCCAGTCCCTCTGTTTGTGTTCCCTCTCTCACTGTCTCTCTCTGTCAAATAAATAAATAAAATCATTAAAAATTTTAAAAAATAATTTTACAGTCAATTTAGTTTTCAAAGGCAAAAATATAATATGCTACAGGGTTTCTAGCATTTCTAGAAGTGAAATATTTCACAAAAATAGCACAGGCTACAGCTGGGATTATAAATAGAAGCAAACTACATGCCACTACATGATATAAGTTATTTAAAGTTGTATAAAAGTAACTCAAGATCACAGTAGGAATGTATAGTACATTATCTAGATCAACTATTAAATAAAAGCACAAAGAAATAAAGCTTAGAACCAGTAAACAAAAAATAATGAAATAGTAAAATATATTAGATTGACCAAAAGAAGATAAACAGACAAAAAAGTATCAAACAATGAAAGAAATATAGGAAACAATTAGCAAGATGGTCAACAAACTCATTCATGTCAAAATAATTTAAATGGACAACACCCCCCAAAAAGTCATTATATTTTTCCAGATAGAACAAATAAGTTTGACTTAAATATATGATGCTAACTACAAAGGCATTTTAATATAGGGATGTAGACATGTTGAAAGTCAAAAAATGGAAAATTATGTTCCAAACAAACATTACGCATAAGAAAAATAGCATCTCTATATTAATATAAGGTAATATAGAAAAGGAGTATATAGGTAATATAGAAATATAGAATATAAAATATGGAAATATGTAGAAAAGGTGTATAGGTAATACAGGTGTATATAAGGTAATATAGAAAAGGAGTATTATTAGTAATGAAAAGTATATTTTATAATCATTAAAAGGTCAATATTTCAAGAAACATCATAGACCTAAATTTGTATACAACTAATTGCAGAGATTCAGAATATCTGAAGCAAAAAGTATCAGAACACAAATGAGAAACAGACAGATACACAATTTTATGTAGATGTATCTTTCTCTTATAATCAGAATAGAGAGAATTCTCTGAAAACTAGAAACAAAAGGAACTTTCCAAATTTGATAATCTTTAAAAAATATCAGCTAACATACTTAATGGCAAAATATTGAATAACTTCCCCCACACGTTATATAATGAAGCCATTCCACTCCTAATTACTTAACCAATAAAATGAAAGCATATGTCATACATTTATTAAGATAATGAAAGCATAGGGGCGCCTGGATAGCTCAGTGGGTTAAAGCCTCTGCTTTCGGCTCAGGTTGTGATCCCGGGGTCCTGGGATCGAGCCCCATATTCCTCCTCTCTCTCTGCCTGCCGCTCTGCCTACTTGTGATCTCTGTCAAATAAATGAATAAAATCTTAAAAAAAAAAAAGATAATGAAAGCATACTTGTGCACAAATTATCATGGAAGTTATATGGTAATAGTCAAATACTGGAAATAATCCAAATGTTTCTGAGTAATAATAAGGATAAATAAACTATGGTATAGCCACGCAGTTGAATATCATTCAGCAACAGAAAGGAATGAACAACTTATACACACCACAAAATGGATGAATATAAAAATAATTACGCCAAATGAGAGAACCTGGTTTTTAAAAAAATACGCATTGTGTAATTTGGTTTCTATATCAGTAAAAAAATGTGCACTAATGCACAGTGACAAAAAAAATTAGTTGTTGCTTGAGGATAGGGGCATGAGATAGAGACATGTGAGAAAACTTGTAGAGGTGACTGATATGTTCATTATCTTGACTGGACAGGCAAACTCATGTGTGTGTTTAAGCTTAATTCAGGATAGCCTTTAAACACATGCAATGTATTATGTGTCAATTATACCTCAGTAAAGATTATTAAAATACATAAGGATTGAGTATTAAAATACATAAGGATAGATTTATTAGGAATGTGTAAGTTCTGTAATTTTATTTTTTTAAGATTTTTTATTTATTTGAGGGGTGTCTGGGTGGCTCAGTGGGTTAAAGCCTCTGCCTTCAGCTCAGGTCATGATCCCAGGGTCCTAGGATGGAGCCCCACATCTGGCTCTTGCTCAGCGGGGAGCCTGCTTCCTCCTCTCTCTCTCTCTCTGCCTACTTGTGATTTCTGTCTGTCAAATAAATAAATAATTTTAAAAAATCTAAAAAAAAAAAGATTTCTATTTATTTGAGAGAGAGAAAGAGAGAGCGCATGAGAAGAGGGAGGGGCAGGCAGAGGGAGAAGCAGATTCCCTGCTGAGCAGGGAGCTCCATGCAGAGTTGATCCTGGGACTTCAGGATCCTGACCTGAGCTGAAGGCAGTCACTTAACCAACTGAGCCACCCAGGCACCCCAGATCTATAATTTTAAAGTATAAAGCATTGTTGGAACAATAAAAGGACCTAATTAAATAGATACATACACAATGATATGTAATGGAAAGCTCAATATTTTTATGATATATTTTTTTCATCTGTAGATTTGTGAAATCTCAATAAAATAAAAGACTATTTTTTAAAACAGCATACTGGTGTTGTTTAATTTTTATGGAAAGTAAAAGAAACTGGAATATCACATGCAATCTTTTAAAAAATTAAAACTGGAGTACTTACAGTACCTGTTTTAACAAATTACTATAAATCTATTGTAATCAATAAATGTGCTGCTATGAGGATAGGCATATGTATCAATAGAACATAGCAGAGTACAAAAGCATATTGTCACATATACAGGCAGTTCAATGGAGAAAGAAAACAGTTTTCAACCAGAGATACTGATAATTAAAAACAATAAACAATAAACAAATTATGGTATATTTTTGAAGTAATTTTTCAGCAATAAAAGGAATAAATCATACAAAACACGTTGGTTAAATCCCAGGACACTCTGAAAAAAGTCAGATAAAGAAAAGGAAGAAAAATAAAAGTACAGACTATATGACTCCATTTATAAAGCTTTCTAGTTTTAGTTGTTGCATAAAAGTAGAGAGATTGACAGGGAAGAGAAAATGGAATTCCTAGGGCGATGGAAATATTCTATATTTGACTGAATATTTTGGCTACAAAGACATAAATTTTTCAAAACTCATCAAACTCTGCACTTAGAAATGTGTATTTTATTAGACATACATGACATCTCAATTTCAAAAACTGTCCTTAAACAAGCTGATTTAGCTGTAAAATGTGGACATTTGATCAATGGATCTCAACCCTCCCTGCACATTATAAACACCTGGCTATTTTTTTAAAGACTACTGATGCATACCATGATTCCACTCCAAAAGTGTCTTATGAACATTTTCTGTGGTAAGTCCCTCATAATGGTATTTCTTAAAATTTTGAAGGTGACTCTTATGGGCAAATAGGATTGAGAATCCTGAATGAGATCATCTCTAAAGTATCTTCCTATAATAAATTTCAAGAGCTCCTAAAATAAATGGCCTAAAAATAAATTACATAATTATGATAAAAATGTTACTTTTTTTAAAGATTTAAAAAAAAAAATTAAAGATTTAAAAAAAGCTCCCTGAACAGGGAGACTGACTCAGGCTAGATCCCAGGACCTTGAGATCATGACCTGAGCCAAAGGCAGGCTCTTTACCGACTGAACCACCCAGGCACCCCAAAGTGTTACTTTAAAAATATATATTTATTTACTTATTTTAGACAGAAAGAGTGTGTGTACAAGTGGGATGAGGGACAGTGGGAGGAGAGGGAGAGATTCTCAAGCACACTCCCTACTAAGCATGAAGCCCTACATGGCTTCATCAGACCCAGAGTCTGATGTTCAACTGACTGAGCCACTCAGGTGCTCCAAAATGTTACTTTTCAATAGCTTGAGCATTATTATCACTTTCTATTAATTTCTAGAAAATGTTTTCCATATTTTTCTTCCATATAGGACTTCATTCTTTTAATATATTTAACTTTAGCAAATAGCCCTTAAACATATGAAAACATACATATCCTAACACTCCATGTATGTAAAAAGCAAGCTGAACTATAAATTTTCAAATAATAGATGAGGAATATATCTAAAGTTTCAACACATAAACTATTAGCAAGACAATATTACAAACATTCATATATTGCTGGGTAATGTGCAAAATGGCACAATGCTATATAAGTTGATTTGTCAACATATTATTAAGTAAGATATGCATTTGCCAATTCTAGAAATCTAAGCAAATGCCTTAACAAAAAACAAAACAATGTATGCAAAAGTTATTCATAGTGGCATTATTTTTAATATTAGCAATTTGGAAATCATCCATGCCTATCAACAGAGGATGATCGAATACTGAGGAATATCCACACAATAAAACCGAATATATTTTTAAAAAATGAGTAAAGTCTCTATATACTATTATGGAATGATTTTAAGGATATATTGTTACATGAAAAAAATTTAGGGGCAGAGTATCAACTGATAGATAATCTTTTTATTGGTGTCAATGCACACATCTGCATATTTCAGTGGATGGAGATAAAATAGATTTCATTCACGTTTGGCATATATATATATATATATATATATATATACACACATATTTATAATTGTGTATTTTAATATAAATGTAAATATATTTTATTCATACCCACGTATCTGTATGTGTATATCCAGCCACACCCACACTTATATCCTATGTGTAGCTATACTGAAATTGATAAGAAGAAATGACACTTTCATAGGAATAGTCATACTAATATAAACATCTTAGTTTCACAAAAGAAAACTAGAAAATTCTTTGGAGAAATGATTCTTTTCACATCACTAGCAGATACATTTTGTAAGAACTGAAATAAAAAAGAACTCAAATAATAAGAAAATCTGGGCAAATATCTATGAGCTAGCTTGAGGATTCCACTAGCTAAATTTGAGATAATCTGAAATAAAAATAGAAAGGATCATAACTATTTGTAATATTTTTAAAAAATAACTCATGAATCCCTCTAAAAGATGAGAAAAAAATCACTTAAATGCTATCATTAGAGGTGACTATTAAAATAATCCATTGTGTTGAAAATTTGTAGTAAAAGAAGATAAATTAGGCATTCATTCTGTCTTTCTAGGAGGAATTAATGCACACCATAGTTGGTGGAATAAGTCACTCTGTGTGTGTATGTATGTGTGTGTGTGTGTGAGAGAGAAAGAGAGAGAGAGAGAGGGAGAGAGATGGTTTTAGGAAGAGTAAATAGAATTTTTTTAAAGAAATATTTCAGAGTAACTGCCATGCCATGCTTGATTTTTAATAATATTTTATTTAGTTCATTGTTGGGACATAGAATGATGACTACTTTTGACATCTCATCATCAATGACCTTATAATAATGGGAAAAATATTGCCCTGTTAAAAAGTATTGCAAACTAACTTCTTGAAAGCTTTTTTGTTAGCAGAGTCATTTTCCCAGAAATGGTAATATAATATTGATCTTCACTGTATTATAATGCTTAACTTTGTTTTCCACATTCACAAATATTACTGACTTCACTGAAGCAACATTTAAAAATATACTTGTGTACTAAGTGGCAAGATGGTAATGGAACTCCAGTAAGATAATATATGATTGAATATTTTGAATTCAACATGGTATTATTTCTAACCAATTTTTTAATTTTTATTGAAAAAAATTTATTTTATACTGAAAAAATATTATATTGGTAAGCATTGGAATACTGTCCCTTGAAAAAGTTTGGGTTTCAACTTTCAACATTCAATGCAAACACCATTATATAGAATACATACATAGATATGTATTTTTTTTTTTTTAGATTTTATTTATTTGACAGAGAGAGATCACAAGTAGAGAGAGAGAGAGAGAGGAGGAGGAAGCAGGCTCCCTGCCTAGCAAAGAGCCCAATGTGGGACTCGATCCCAGGACCCTGAGATCATGACCTGAGCCAAGGGCAGAGGCTTAACCCACTGAGCCACCCAGGCAGCCCCATAGATATGTATTTTTTAAAATGTTAAAATCAAAAGTTCCTGAAAATCACAATAAATAATAAGTATATGTAGTAAAACCAAGTATGCTTTTCTAAAATGTACCAAGGTGTGGGAAGCCTGGGTGGCTCAGTGGGTTAAGCCTCTGCCTTTGGCTCAGGTCATGATCTCAGGGTCCTGGGATCGAGCCCCAAGTTGGGTTCTCGCTCAGCAGGGAGCCTGCTTTCCCCTCTCTCTCTGCCTGCCTCTCTGCCTACTTGTGATCTCTATCTCTGTCAAATAAATAAAATTAAAAAAAATAAATAAAATGTACCAAGTGTGTTTGTACATGAAAGATAGATAAAATCATCACTAAGTAAATATAATCAATTATAAACAAACAAAAGTGTATATATAAACAAAATATAAATAAATAGAATAAGTAAAATCACTAAAAGTTAAGAATGATTTAAAAATTGATAATATATTTCTGCATCAAACTCCTAGTCTTTTTAATAAAAATCTCATCTACTTTTAATTTTTTAAAAAACTTCATGACTATGTAATTTCTTCTGTTATTAAATTTTTAACTGCTTTGCTGAACTAAATGACATAAATAACTTCAACGCACTTAAAGAGTATAACTTGGTATGTTTGTGATGCAAGAATACACCTGTGAAACATCACCACAAGCAAGATATTAAACAACAGTTTCCTGTGTCCTATATTATCCTCCCTCCCTTTGGTCCTCTCAACACCACCTCTATTTTCAGGCAAGTGCTAATCTGCTTTCTTTCACTATAGATTAGTTTATAATCTCTGCTAATCTAGTTTATATAAGTATAAATAAATAAAGATTTTATATAAGTAGAACAATAGAGTATACATACTTTTCATCTAGTTTCTTTCATTTGGCATAATTATTTTGAGGTTCATCCATACTGTAGTGCAACACTAGTTTATCCTTTTTTATTAAATAGTATTTTACTCTGTGTGTGTGTGTATGTGTGTGTGTGTGTGTGTGTGTGTATGTATATACATGTGTATACATGTAGTTTCCCAGTTTGGGGCATTGTGAATATAGCTAAGAACACCTGTGTAATAAATTTGCACAGTTTCATATGGACATATGCTTCCATTGCTTTTGAATAAATATCTAGAGGTGGAATGTGGTACTAAGCTATGTAGTAGATGGTAAGATGTTATGGTATAATGTTAAAAGAAAAAAAACAAAAAGATGTAAGAAAATCCTGCAAAACTCAACTTACACTTGCAGCAATAATGAAGTAACAATGAACCAAACCAGGCCCTCAAACATGGGGAAACTCTGACTAAATATATGAAACAATGGTTTTGAAAACATTGGGCATATGACAATAAATGGGAGTGACTCACTCCTTAGAGAGAAAGACCAAATTAGATGAGCTTTCTGATTAGCCCAACTTACTGCTTACTTACTGAGAGAGTGTCCAGTTAACAGTACAAAAAGAGGAAATGCAGGCAGCACCCAGTGTTCTCCCTAGGATGAGGACAAGGAGTTCAGCGTTCAGTGAGGCAAAATGGTTAGAGTTTTCACTGGGAAGTGAAAATTCTCAGAATCTGCAGAAGGTGCCTCTTCCAGTTCAGCTCAGTGCTAAATCATATGCATGTTAGAAAATAACTCAAGAGCAAGAAAAACACACAAAGACCAGAGGGAGAACTTCCTGGAACTATAAAGGCCAGGGATAGTTTCTGTTACCACCAGTAGAATGAAATACTTTATAACAGCAAGGACTTCAGGTAGATTACTAAAGAGGGAGTTACTTTATTAATGGGAGAAATTAGCCTACATTGAAGCCTTCACTCATTTCACTTAACAAATGTAGAACCAACGCTCTATCACTGTTTCCACATAGCTTACTTCATGCCGGAGAAAGTTGAAGAATATTTATAGGAGTAGAGAAGTATCCAGGATTCAGCAAGGCAAAATTGATACAGCTTTGCATCCAATCAAAAATAATTGGTCACAAAAAGAAACTGGAAATTACGACTCATATTTAGGAAAAAAATAATCTATCAAAACTGACCCAACAATGTGGCTGCCTAAGTGGTTCAGTCAGTTTTCCTTCTGCTCAGGTCATGATCCCAGGTTCCCGCTCCCTGCTCAATGGAGAGTCTTGTTCTCCCTCTGCCCTGGACCCTACTTGTGCTCTCTCTCTCTCTCTCTAAAATAAAGACCTTAAAAAACAAACAAACAAACAAAAAAATACCTGACCCATCAGTGACAAAAATAATAGAGCAAAAAAGGACATTGAAATGGTTATTAAAGATATGTCATAGGTTTAAGAAACTACAGAAAAGATTGAACATGTTAGGTAGACATGTGGAGGATATTAAAATATTCCAAATCATATTAAAAAACATAACAAAATCAACACCCAAAGGAAAGTACCAATTAATAAAGAATTAACTAATTTTATTATTGTGCAAAGTAAATATTCTAAAGGTGTGCTGTTAGCCAGTCATGAATTGAATTCTGTCCCTCCAAAAGATGTTGAAGTCCTAATACCCAGTATTTGTTAAGGTGATCTTATCTGGAAGTAAAATCCTTGTGGATGATCAAGTTAAGATTATGTAATTAGGATTTGCCTAATCTAGCATGACTGTATCCTTACAAAATGGAGAAATTTGAACACAGAGACAGATAGGCACACAGGGAAAATGCCATGAGAAGATGAAGAAGAAATCCAGTTGATGCATCTATAAGCCAAATAATGGCAAAGATTGCCAGTAAACCACCAGAAGCTAGGAAAGAAGCATGGAACAGATTTTCCCTCACACCTCTCTGAAAGAACCAAACCAACTGACACCTTAATCTCAGAATTCCAGCCTCCAAACCTGTGAGACAGTCATTTCTGTTGTTCTACGCTGCCACTTCTGTGGTACTTTGTTACAAAAGAAAACTAATATGGCCAGCCATTGGCTACAAAACTAAATTGCTTTACATCATCCTCATCCTACTTTTAGGAAACAATCAACAGGTACTCAATTTATGTTCGTAGTTACATTGAGCTTATTTTGATATCCTGTTTTTCATTAATTCATTACCAGGCTTACTTTGTACCTTGTATTCCACATTAATTCTTCGTCAGTACCGCCTATGGATGTCCCTGTGTATTTACCACATACAATTTGTCACATCCTTCATTATGCCTCAGTAAGGTTCGATTAAATTCTTTTACACACAATTGTTTTCCCCTTTTGTTATTTTAGAGTTTCAAATTTTCCACAAATTATATTGCACTGTTGAGTTCTCTTTGAACTGTTCTTAAATTTCTATGTACCTAACAATTCCAAAGCAGTATACATAATAAAGTGATGATAAATAATATGATAATATAGAATAAAAATTTAAAAAGAGTATTAGTTTTAGGTGAACAGTCTTTGAAAACATACATTATATATATATTTTTATATGTGTGTGTGTGTGTGTGTGTATTTAAAGCAGATTTCTTGATTAGCTAGATGTAAGAATTCTCATTCATCATATATACAGTTCTACAAATAGTTGATTAGTTTTAGTAGCTCATTTTTCTAAGTGCTTTACAAGTTATTCTTTAGTTCTCATTTTAGATTTTCCCAATTAGATCTACCAATATACCTAATGCATAATTAACATAGTCTAGTCAACATAGATAGCCTACAGATTTGATTCACAATTATTCTTGTATGGCTCAATATATTTTATAAATATTTATCAATTGTACAAGTTTTTTTTTTTTTTATTTTTACAGATTAAATAAGGGTCAAAAGAAAAAGTCCCATCTTCCCAAATAATGTTTCTAATATAGAAAAAACATGCTGCACCTAACCCACTATCAATTATTGGAGTGCATTATAGGATGTTTATTGGAGGTACATGTAGAAATATTAAATTGTTGAAAGCAAATTTTAGTTCATTCTAAACCTCAGGGACAAATCCAGTCAATTGATGATTTTTTACATCCATCAGTATCAATACTAACATTTTAATTGCAGTCAATTAAATCTCTTTGTATGTCAAGAATTCATCTAACATATTGTCCCATACCTTTATAGGAAAAAGCATATATCCTAAAGGAAAATTATGTTGGTTTGATTTTTCAACAGTTTCAATATGTAAATGACATTTTTAGTTCCTCTATAAATATCATAAACCTTCTTACATCAGCTTTAATCTCTCCAAAGGATAGTATGATGCCCAATATCCAGCTGTTCCCATAAGTAGGTCCAATCCTGTAGTTCAGTACTAATAAATATGTTCTGTAATTATTTGTCCTATTGTTATGGAGGTGGGGGGGGCTTGTGACTATTCTTTAGCTATATTTTTTTGGAACAAGATTTTATTTTAAGCTATCCATTTCCAAATTCTCTCCCAAATGCCTTCTAATTTTGTTCTGATCTCTATACCTTGTATTATGTTCTGATTTAATCCATTTGCATCTGAATTATATTACAGTTTCTGTAACTGTCCCACTGTATCAAGTTTGTCAATATTTCTGTATTAGAGTTTATAGTTCTAGTCCTGGGTTCCAGCCCCACAATATAGTATTTAATAGGTTACTTTTAGTTTGATGATGGACATATTTTAGTCTCTGTGTAAAAATATCTAAAAATGGGAAAGCATATTGTGTATAAGTAGAATTAAACATTAGTGCAAGAGTATTAAGAAATAAAGTCATTTAATTATTATAGGGTCCTTATATATGGGTATTGGAGATTGCTAGGTTCTAAATAGGATAGAGTCATCATTACAGAAAACTGTATTTCAGGGTTTTTGGAGAAACTAACCTGTCATCTGGGTCAGAACGTTTTTCCATTTTACATCTGTATTCAGTTTTATTAACACTGAAATGGCTAAAATATTTAAAAATCAGAGTCTTAGGGTAATGGTAAGGCTTTCATCTTTAGTACTGTTATTTTTTTTAGCTCAATTGGTGAATAGCTCCTTCCTTTTGGTATATTCAGTAACATAATGGGTGATGAATTTAAAATTGTATTTATTAATATCTTGTACTGATTTTAGACTATGGAAAAACTTGGAGTTTTTCATTTTTTCTAAACTTCGACCATCCATGGTTGCATTACAGGCCAAAAAGGGTGGGGGAGAGAAGGAAAGAAAAGAAGAAAAAAAAGGTTTCTTCAGCCTTCATTTCATAGAACAATTTGTAGTTAAGACACTCCTTTTTAAAAGAATGAGGAATCAAAAATAAGATAAAATAATAAAAATAAAAGAATGAGGGAGGAGGAGTCAAGATGGTGGAGAAGTAGCAGGCTGAGACTACTTCAGGTAGCGGGAGATCAGCTAGATAGCTTATCTAAAGATTGCAAATCCAACGGGAGATCGAAGAAAAGAAGAACAACGACTCTAGAAACAGAAAATCAACCACTTTCTGAAAGGTAGGACTGGCAGAGAAGTGAATCCAAAGCGACGGGAAGATAGACCGCGGGGGGAGGGGCCGGCTCCTGGCAAGCCGCGGAGCAACGGAGCACAAAAGCAGGACTTTTAAAAGTCTGTCCCGCTGAGGGACATTGCTCCAGAGGGTAAACTGGGGTGAAGCCCAGGCGGGGTCAGCGTGGCCTCAGGTCCCGCAGGGTCACAGAAGGATCGGGGGTGTCTGAGTGTCGCAGAGCTTACAGGTATTAGAAGGGGGAAGCCGGCTACAGAGACAGAGCTGAGGAGTAAGCTCTAAGCTCGGGATTACCTTGAACTGGCCGCAGGCTCGGTCAGCTCGGAGCGCGGCCGGAGGCCAGGGTGACGGGAGTAATTGGGCGCTGTTCTCTGAGGGCGCACTGAGGAGTGGGGCCCCGGGCTCTCGGCTCCTCCGGGCCGGAGACCGGGAGGCCGCCATCTTCATTCCCGCCCTCCGGAACTCTACGGAAAGCGCTCAGGGAACAAAAGCCCCGAAAGCAAACCCGAGCGGATTACTCAGCCCGGCTCCTGGTAAGGGCGGTGCAACTCCTCCTGGGGCAAAGACACTTGAGAATCACCACAACAGGCCCCTCCCCCAGAAGATCAACAAGAAACCCAGCCAGGACCAAGTTCACCTACCAAGAAGTGCAGTTTCAATACCAAGGAAAGCAGCGGAATTCCAGAGAAGGAGAAAGCAAAGCCCAGAACTCATGGCTTTCTCCCCATGATTCTTTAGCCTTGCAGTTAA
>NW_019154092.1:24592356-24690625 GCF_002288905.1 Enhydra lutris kenyoni
ACAGACCTGTACCCCTGAGGATAAAAATGTATTATATGTTTATAAAAAATAAAATTAAAAAAATAATAATAAAAAAAAGAATGAGTAATAACACTGTAAGGTCCATGTTTAGATATGGAATATAAGTATGAAATATCAAATTATTGTCAAAATTTTTTTTCAAAAACTGACAAAACTGATCTTGCCTACAGTAAGTCCTTATAAAATTTGTTCTCTTCAGCTTTCCTATTATGTAAGTTATTGCCTAGAGAGCATAACCTAAGGCCCTTATAGAGACTGCAGCTCAACCAGTCAGATGTACTGTCTCAAAAGCAAAGGATTCCTCCAGCTGGGTTTCTTCTTCACTTTGATAACAAGTGAGTTTTCAGCAATATATGGCAGGGCCTTTCTTAGTGCAGTGATAATCCATTCTGTTGTAACACTTTGTTCTAGTCTTGGTCTCCTGATTCATATCAATAAAACATTTCCTCAGGTGATTTTTCCAACATCTGGTTACTCCATGGTTAAATAAACATAGGAAAATAAGCAAACCTTTTAATTATTTTACCTATGAATACTTTAATGATATCAGGTAAATGGGTAGATTTAAATCCTACATTTGCAGATCTCCCAAACATTAATTCAGAGGGAGTCAGCCTTATTCTCAATAAAACCAGTGCGAAAAATGTAGGCTACAACAATATGACATAACTTAACAATATAATTCTTTGTGATATAGTTCATTTATTCCACTTGTCCAGAAGACTGGATATGATAAAAAGTATGATATGTTATTGTATTTGTATGCTAATATGGAGACACTGAATTACTATGGAAGTGAAATGAGTTCCTCCATTGGAAATAGTTTGAATGTTTGGGATGATAGAATTCAATAAGGACTCGATTATTATTTGAGCTTCTGCTTTAACTAACGGTAACACTTATGGCCATGCAGACATCATGCACACTCTCACTAACAATATTTCCTACCTTTGTATTTTTTTAAAGATTTTTTTAATTTATTCATTTGAGAGAAAAAGGCAGAAGCAGACTCCCCACTGAGCAGGGAGCCTGACCCTGGGTTTGATCCTAGTGCCCAAGAGTCATAACCTGAGCTGAAGTCAGACTCTTAACTGACTCAAGCCACCCAGGGGTCACTGCTTCTTATCTTCTGACGACACAAGCTAAAGAAAATCTATTTGCTACCATGTCTCAGGTAATGTCCTCAATAGGCTTCCTTCACATCTTATATGTTGCCAATAAAGAATTTTTCTGATGAAGAACAAACATTTGTATTGTTTCCAGAACTATTTAATCATTATAAATACTGTAAGATTCAAGTCTTTTAGTATATTCCTTTTGTTTGAAGAAGTTTTTAGTGACATTATAAAAGCCATTTAGAGAAACAAAAATTTAGGTACAAGAACAATACTACCAAGTAATTCTCATGTCCCACTCCACCTAATTTCCAATTTTCTGGTTCCTTAAAAGTCATATATTTTTATAACTGTAAATAGCAGTTCTTGGATAGAAGTAGTGGGGATTCAGTTTCCCAGTAGAAAATATAGCAGCCCTTTTTACAGCTTAGTCTACACATTTATTTCTTTTAGGCATTTTTTTTGGGGGGGGGGTCTGGTATAGCTTCATAGGAGGTATATATATATATTCATTCAGGAAGTGGCAATGACTCTAACAAACCTTTGTTTTCCCATGTGATATTTTAGTCCCCACTGATATTAAAAAGCCTCTGTTCTTGCTAAATTGGGCCATAGCATGACAGACCCCAAATATATGTTTACTTTCCATATGGCTATTCTCTTAAGAATGCTAGTTAATTGACCACTTGAGTAATAGCTATGAATTCGATCACTTGAGCTGATTTAGTTTGGGAAAACATGATACTTTAATACCTCATGAGGACTGACTATTGTATAAGATGCTTTTATATGTACAGGTGTATTTCTTACACAAGATCCACCAGCAAACAGCAGTAAATCAGAATAGGAACAGGAATATCAGAATAATTAGGGAAATCAGACTGTGGTCGACTATGAGGCAGTCATATTCTGATATGGTCAGGGTCTGGCAACAGAGTAGATGAATTCAAAAGATTACAACTGCCTAAAATGACATTAAGGTTAGACAATAAGACTTGCTCATAGCTAGTCTGGCAGCACAGTGACAAGTGTTGCCCTTTATGAACCTATAAAATTGGGGTGACAGCATGAGGTACATTTAAATAAGTTAGATGTCCCAGAGTTAAAGTCTGAGCCTTTTCGATCAGAAGAGAGGCTAATTTTATTACTAACATACGTCTTGGGATCTCCAAAGCAACAGAATCCAATAATACATAAAAGTAAGCAATAGACATAGAATCAGAGCCTAATTTTGAGTAAGCATTCAGCCACTAGCAGCTTTCTTGTTCTTCTGACAGAAAAGGTTTAATACTTTATCAAAGTTAGGAACAATTAATATAGGAGGGAAGTGGTGGTTATTTTAAGAGTTTAAAAGACCTTTCAGCTTCTTTGTCCACAATAAAAGTGCTGTTGTATCACTGTAATATTTCAGTGAGAAGCATAGCCTTTACAGAAAAAGCAGGATTCACCTGTCCCCATCTTAGTGTTGTACTGTAGTGGTTCATATGTTTGTTTTTCTTCTTGCTTTGCAGTAGACTGCTTTATTTGTAAAAGTGACTGACCAGGATGAAACTGTCTTTCATTCATTGGCTGATAACAGATATTCTTTATTATGCTCTGTTTTTCTAGCTTTCTAATCACAGGTTCTATTTCTTATATTTGAGCTAGAGAGAAGATATTATTTTAGATATGGTCCTATTTTTTGGAGTTTTGTTTACTTGGTATAAGTTATAACAATGGAACTGTTTCATTAAACTTGTATAATTTGTAGAGTCCACAAACCTACTATTTCTTGTAGGTTAGGTACTTTTTTTTTTCTGTGTATAGCTGAAACACAATGTTACATTAGTTTCAAGTATACAACTTAATGATTTGACAGGTTTATACATTATGTTATGTTCATCACAAGTATAGCTTCCATTTATCCCATTATATCGCTATTACAATATTACTGACTGTATTCCTTGTATGCTTACTCATTCCATAACTGGAGGCCTATATCTCCCTCTCACCTTCACTCATTTTTTGCAACCCCTACCCACCTCCCCTTAGCAACCATAAGTTTATTCTATTTATAGTTTTGATTCTATTTTTTGCTACTTTATTAAATTTTTTTTAAGTCAGGTACTTTTTAAAAAATATCAGATGAGACTGCCACTCTTCCTTGTCCTTTTTGGTTAAGAAGGAACATATTTATGAATTCAGGTACTGTACCTTAAAAAGAGTCACAAAAACACTCCCTCTAGAACACAGTAGCCCTTAGTGTACCCATGAGGTCCCTTCACAACTTGGCACATCAAGATACAAGGGAAGGGCATGATCCTTTAATAGAGATCTATTTTCATGGGGACCTCAGAGGAACACACACAAGGTTATCAAAATTGCTATTAGGTAGGAGAGAGGTGACATGACTACAGATTCTACAGATATTAAAAAGATAAAAGAATGTTATAAAATACTTTATTTCCTAGATTAAGTAAGTTATATAAAGGGATCAAATTATTTGGGAAATACAAATTCTCAAAGTTCACTTAAGACAAAAATGATAACTAGAGTAGCCCTTACAACTATAATTAAAGACCTTTCAAAAACAAAGCAAAACAAACAAGAACAACAGCAACAACAAATAACCTCTAGGGACTGTCAACTTCACCTGTGAAGTATTTATTAAAAAAATACCTAAAATAATATAATTTCTGGAATACATCTTCCAGTTGAAAGTGTAGAAGTACTCCCATTTCATTCTATTCCTCTGATACCAAAATAAGGTCATTATAATAAGCAAAAAGCATTTTTTTATCTTATTTTATTTTATTTCTTGTCAGTGTTCCAGAATTCATTGTTTATGGAAAGAGCATTTTAATATACACAAATATCACTCATAACCATAGATGCAAGAATCCTTAATATCATTTTAGCAACTAGACTACAACAAGAAATATAAAGGATATTATTTAATGATAAAGTGGAGTTATCCCAGGAAAGCAAGGTTGGTTTAACCTTAGAAAATCAATGTAATCCCATATTAACTGATGAGATAGAAAACTGTAGGAGCTACTCAATGATGCATTTGACATAATGCAACTTATATTTCTGATCAATATTCTTAAAAAAACAAAAATTAAAAATATAATTGAATTTGCTAACCCTTGTAAAGGATAGCTACAAAAAACTAAACAAACAACAAAACTGCAGCTGATGATAGTCTGAAAACATTTCCCCTAAGACCAGGAAGAAGCATGGGCATGTCCAATTCAACATTAAGATGGAGGTTTTAGCCACTACAATAAGGACAGAAAAAATTATATTAAATCCAAACAAATTGAAAATAAACTGTCAAATTGCTTTTCAAAGTGATTTTGCCATTTTACAGTTCCACCAGCTGTGTATTAAAGTTCCAATTCTTCAACAGTCTTACTAAAGTTCCATCATTCTAATAGATGTGTAGTAGTATCTCATTATAGTCTTATATTTCTCTTCTAACTATGACAATAAACATCTGTTCATGTACTATTAGCTATTTGTACATCTTTGGTAAAGTGTCTTTTAAAAATTTTCTCCATTTAAAAAATTTTGTGTTATTTTCTATTGCTCAGTTTTGAGTATTCTTTTATATAGTCTGAATGCAAAACTTTAACACATACATACTTTATAAAGATGCTCTCTCTAGCTCATCTTTTTATTTTTAGTAGTGCATTTCAAAGAGCAGAAATTATATTTTTATGACGTCTAAGTGACCATTTTGCTAATGAATCTTGATTATATATTCAAAAATTGCCTAAGTCAAAGGCACAAATATTTTCTCCTAAAATTTTTATAATTTGTGTATAATCTGTTTTTAGTTAATTATTCATACAGTACAAATGTTAATCAAAGTTCTTTATTACATGTGTTTCTTTGTTTTGAATATGGACATCCAAGCTTTTCAGAACCATTAGCTGAAAAGATCATCCTTTCATGATCTTTAACCAATTGGTGGCCCAGTTGATTAAGCATCTGTTTTTGGCTTAGGTCATGATCTTCTCACTCTACTCCTCCCTCCCCTCACCTCACTTGTGTGCTATCTCTCTTTCAAATAAATAAAATTTAAAAAGAAAAAGACCATCTTTTTTCAATTGCACCACACCTTCACCTTTGTGAAAAATCAATCACTCATTTATTTGTTTGTTTCTTTTTAAAGATTTTATTTATTTGAGTGAGAGAGTGAGAGAGAGCATGAGAGGGGAGAAGGTCAGAAGGAGAAGACTCCCCATGGAGCTGGGAGCCAGATGTGGGACTTGATCCTGGAACTCCAGGATCATGACGGGAGCTGAAGGCAGTCGCTTAACAACTGAGCCACCTGGCATCCCTCAATTGTCCACTTAAATCTGTACATATTTCTGAAATACCTACTCTGCTTCATTGACCTATTTTATCTATCTACATAAGTATCATTCCTTTATGATCCTTTTAATATTTATAAAATTTGTAGTGATGTCACCCTCTCATTCCTGAAACTGATACTGTCCTCTATTACTCATTGATTATTGCAGTTAAATGTTTACCCATTTTATTGATCTTCTCAAAACTTCAACTTTAAAATATTGATTTGCTCCATTGTTTTTGTTTTAATTTCTATTTCATTAACTTAGCATCTGATCTTTAATAATTCCTTTCTTTTACTTACTTTGGGATTTATTAGCTTTCTATTTTTTTAGTTCTTCAGGGTGTAATTTGAGAGAATTGACTGAAGGTATCTGTTCTCTTTCAGTGTAGGACTTTAGTGCTATAAATTTCCCCTTGAAATGCTTTTTATTAATTTTATTATACCTTTATAATATGTGATTTAGTATTTTATCTGTTGATTTAGGGTTTATTGTAAATGTCATAAAATTATCACAGTCTGTCTTCAAGTGATATCTCAACTTTAGTGTAAGAAATTTAAAGTATTATACTTCCATTTACTCCCAAATAACTTTGTGCTATCAGAACCATTTTATCATGTGTTATAAATCCTGCACTGCTCTTTATTATTTTTATGTAAAAAGTCAATTATCTGTCAAAAGATTTAAATAATAATAAAATGTTATATATTTACACATATAATTACCTGTGCTCTTTGTTCCTTTGTGTAGATACATATTTCCCTGTGGTGTAATTTCCTTTACTTGAATTACCTGAAGTAATTCAGTTGTGCTGGTTAGGGATTATCTTGACTTTTGTATGTCAGAGAAATCTTTATTTCAACTTCTTTTCGAATGGCATTTTCACTTAAAAGTTCTAGATTGGTAGTATTATTTCTTTAAATACTTTGGAGATTTTGCTGTAATATCTTCTCACTTACATTGATTCCATTGAGAAACCTCCATTTATATTTATCTTCGATACTCTGTGCACAGAGTATCTTCTATTTCTGATGACTTTGAGCTATTATCTTTTTTTTTTTTTTAAGATTTTATTTATTTATTTGACAGAGAGAGATCACAAGCAGGCAGAGAGGCAGACAGAGAGAGAGGAAGAAGCAGGTTCCCTGGGATCATGACCTGAGCCGAAAGCAGAGGCTTTAACCCACTGAGCCACCCAGGTGCCCCTGAGCTATTATCTTTATCACTACTTTGAGAACTTTGATTATGATGTGCCTTAGTGTGATTTTACTAATGGTTGCTGTACTCAAAGTTTGTTGAGCATCCTGGAACTTTAAGTTTCTAATTTTCATTAAATTTGAATGACAGCTATTATTGTTAAGATATTTTTGTCCCTATGCCTTTGGGGTTTCAATCATGAGTGTATTGGACCCTAGACATTTCTCCATAGCTTTATTATCTATTTTTGTTTGATTGTCTATATGTTTTTGACCCCATCTTCTCTCTGTATTTCATTTTGGATTGTATTGCTTACATTCAAGTTCTCTAATCATTTATTCTACAATATCTATGCTATCCTTAATTTCTTTTTTTTTTAAAGATTTTATTTATTTATTTGACAGTCAGAGATCACAAGTAGGCAGAGAGGCAGGCAGAGAGAGAGAGGGGGAAGCAGGCTCCCCGTGGAGCAGAGAGCCCGATGTGTGGCTCGATCCCAGGACCCTGGGATCATGACCTGAGCTGAAGGCAGAGGCTTTAACCCACTGAGCCACCCCAGGTGCCCCCTTAATTTCTTTTTTTTTATCTCGACAATTGTAGTTTTAGTTTCTATAAAGTTGATTTCCATCTTTTTAATAATTTACATGTCCATATTTAACTTTTTAATATGTATAAAAACATTTTTAATAACTTTTTAATATCATGTGTCAATTCTAATAGCTGCATTATTTCCAGGTTGATTTCCACTGGTTGCTTTTCTCCTTGTTATAGACAGTATTTTCCTGCTCTTTCCCTGCCTGTTTGTTTTTTGTTGACTGCATGTTTGTTTGTTTTGTTTTTTTACACCAGATATTAAGAGTATCTTGTTGGGTGCTGGGTTTTTTTGATTACCACAATTTTTTTTTAAAGATTTCACTTATATATTTGTCAGAAAGAGAGAGAGAGAACACAAGCAGGGGGAGCGGCAGGCAGAGGAAGAAGCAGACTTCCTGCTGAGCATGGAGACCTTATGTGGGACTCAATCCCGGGACCCCAAGACTATGACCTGAGTCAAAGGCAGAAACTTAACTGACTGAGCCACCCAGACATCCCACCACAAATTTTTTTTAGCCTTGATTCTGGAATGCACTTACATTACTTAGAGTTTCATCCTTTTAGAAAAGAGCATTGTTTAACCTAGGAAAAATTAATGTTAAATATCAATGTTGAAGTAAAATACTTACCTTGCTTGTTTCCTGTTTGTTTTTGTTTTTATTTCAGTATTTTTATACCCAATGTTACATTAGTCTCAGGTATAAAACATAGTGATTCAACAACTGTGTATCTTTTGCTATGCTCACTACAAGTATAGCTAAAGTAAGACACTTCTGATTATGCTACCTAATGCCCTGTAGGTCATGAGGCTTTCTATTTAGCCTAGTGGGAACAGATATTTTTCTTAGATCTGTGTGACAGCCAAGCACTGTTAACTCATGGCTCTTAAACATGCTTCATAGGCATGTGTCAATATGTAATTACCTGAATATTTGAGAGCCATCTTCTGCATAACTGCATTCCCTCTCTGCTCTCCAGTACTCTATCCAGAAAACCTTGGACACTTTGGTATCCACAGTCTCAGCTTTGCCTCTTCAGTCAGGGAGTATGCAGGGATTTGCCTGTGTGTCATCCTCACATGTCACCTAAAGTCAGTCTCAACGTAGGAAGTTCAGCATTGATAGGACTGAACTTGTTTACCATTTTTTAGGGATACTCTGTACTTCATTGTCTAATATCTAGTTTATTGAAAACCATTCTTGCAAATGCATTGTGAACTACTGATTATTTCAGGTTTTATAAATTGTAAACTAGACTACATCCTCCAATATTTTCAAATCTCTGTAATACTTTATCTGGACAAAGAAATATTCTAGATAACTATAACACTGAGGAGAATTTGCATGATGATGTACTGAACACTCTGATCTATCAGAAATAATCGCTTCAACTTGAGATTGAAGATTAGATGCATTAGACACAGTAAGTTTTATGTCAGGCAAGTTTATCTAACTTTTCAGAGGAATTAAAATAAGTAGCCACAAGAGTAGCAACAGCATCACAAAATTCTGGTGATTTCTATTCAGGCACATCTTCTAATGTCCTCCACTTTGTACAAGGCATGGATAAGATTACTAGTCACAAAGCTTGTAGGGTGCAGCTCAGGAAAATAATCTCTAACTCAGGAAAATAATGAACTTAAGCATCACTTTACCTTTCCTCAGAAGTGTGTGAATAGTACCTATTTTCTATTGCAGCTCAATATTGTTCGTTATCAGTATCTTATCAACTTCTGCTTTTTCAATAAGCAGTCATAAATAAGCTACATGTTCTTTTTTGGTACAAAGCATTTTTCTCAGACCTAACATATTCTTTTAAATCCATTGGAGTTAGTTGCAAGAATGATTTAATCAAAGATTTTCCTGAAGATAATGGTGGAGTCACAGACCACCTGTCATCACTTTCCTCATAGATAACATGCCCATTATTCGCCTATTTTATTATTTATTCTATATGGACTCACTAACATCTCATTATGCTACTCTAAACAGTATGTTGTTAGCTCTATATATAAAATGAAGGGAATATTTAAATCAAGGGCTAAATGGTGATGGTTGGAATGAGACTGGAAGATAAAGGGAATATTTTCATTTTTCTTCCATGTTATTATGACTTCATGGATTTCAGTTATCAGAGTCCTTGGAAGTAATTTACTATATGTGTTGGAATAACAATTATATGGCATTTTGTTACTCTGGAAACCAGTAATTAATACTATCCACTGCTTGGAATATACAAATAATTTCAGTATATCAAGAACTAAATTTTCTAACAATATCACACACTTGTAGATCACCTATTATGCATAAGGTACTGTACTCTACATGTATCTTTTCAAGTAAATTTAAAATTATTAGCAAGGCTAAGGTAATTTCTTCCAGATCCACATAGGCAGAGTAGCATACCATCTAAAGGAACTGAATTGACCCATAACTCATATTGTTCATCTATAAATCTCATTGTTAACTGTAATGCATAATCTCATTCTCTTTAATGGATTGTAAACATATTTAGATATTAAAGTTTTTTGCAATTAATATAAAGATAACCAAAATTTATCTGTTCTTATACCAAGAAATATTTCTTATCTCAGCTGTAAAATAAAACATAACTCCTATGCATATCCGGCATACAAGCTGATGTGATAATCAAATGAAATTGTATATGTATATGTGAATCACCATGGTAAACTTTTTGTCTTGTCTTCAAAGAGGAAAAAAACCAAATAACTACTAGGCTGTTTCTATACTCATGACTGAAATGGAGAATCTTGGTATTATCCATGTTATTCAAGGATGAAAATTCTACTGTTATTAATTAGTTTTGTCAAATTCTTTAATTGTATATTAAGCATAAGTAGCTGATTTCACCTCAATTTTAAATTGTATTATAATAACCTGATGATATACTGATTCTATAGGATTATTACTCATTATATAACTAAAAACTTTAATCCCTGTTAAATAATATGACTTAACTTTATATGACTTTTCACATATATTTATATAATTTGAATGTATTAGGAAAGCTAGCATAAAAGAACAAAGACATTGGCATTATATTTTAGAAATCACTTGTAATTCAAAGCATGCTTTGCAGAGCAGTTATAGAAATATTAAAAATAAAAAATTCATTGTTAAATTATATCAAACAGAAATGAATTATCTTCAAAGTATTTTAAAGTTAAAATAATTTTAAATATATATCAGAAGAAAATTATAGATAATTTCTACTTCCCTAGTAGGTATTCCAACTTTACTCTTCGCATATTCATTATAAATGAATCCTTTTGATCTTTTAGCTTCATTAGAACTTCTTATAAATTTCATTCATTTATGGCAAGTTTATCTTTTGTGGGTTTGTACATTAAATTTACTCCTCTACTGCAAACAATTCCCTTTCAAACTAATGCAACAATTATTTATGTTAGTATTCACTGAGCAAACACTTATTGAACCCCCACCCCATGATATGCCAAACACCATACTAGAAAATGAGAAAACGAAAGAAATAAAGAGTTTTGAACTAAATTAATACACAGTCTCATCATTTTCACAATGTATCAACTAAGATACAAGACGTATGTGTCCTCAGGACACATATGACCTGACAGCAGGAGGAGACATACATGTGAAACAGTAAGGGGCACTACAAAATATTGTAACTAAGAGTAAAACCTATTCATTTATCAAACCTATCTATATTACTTGGTCTGAGATACTTAAATTTACAACTTGAAATTAATGGTAAAAAAAGTTATTTTGTAAGAATGTAAAACAAAATTCAATCATTTATTTTCCAGATAAATAGCTATAATTCTTACAGGTATATCTAGGCATTTTAGGATTTTAATTTGCCAATAAAGCTTGCCTATTATAAAGCTTGAGATTTGAGAATAAAACTTGCCTAGATAGGAGGGTTTGATAAAATGACTTAACAGTAGGGTTCCCCTTGTGTGGATAGCTTCGGTTAAAGGCTTCTTAAGAAGGAAGCTGAATTTAAGTTTGGTTTGGGCAGACTCCAATATTCAACTACTGTAAAGTAAAACCTCACTTGCAGTGGACAGCAATATGGTCATGCTTATTCACAGGGGACTCGCAAATATTTTTTAAAGTACACCGTGAGAATTCAGCAACCTGAATGTGAAGAATAGTGAATACTAGATATTATATTCAGATCACATAGCAAAGCAAATAAGAATTAAAAATGGAAATATATTTTTCTAGCAACAAATTCAAGTATAAGATAATAAAATAAACACAAAAGCCTTATATGAGTAAGCAGAAGGGAGCCGAGACCTTACTACCACTTTTTTTTTGGTTAGGAAGGTACACAACTCACCAACCAAAGTACTCAATATGACACTGTGACTAACCCGGGGTGAAAGCTGATGGTCCACCTAGTTCTTGCCATGGGCAGGGCATATCAGGAGCTGCCTGCATTAACACAGCTGGCATTTTTTTCTAGCTGAGGTAAGTGGTAAAGACAGGATTATCATAAAATTATTTTTTAAATATACCTGGCCTTACTAGAATTTCTCACATTGATTCTAAAAGCAGCATTTTGTTATCATTACCTAGAATTTTCAAGCAAACTTAATGGACACATATAAGTGATGAAATTGCTAAAATTGGAAAAGAGTTTTCAAACTCATGGCAGTGAAAAATCATAGGACAGTGAATGACTCTTTTTATCTCATGTGTAGAACAGTGTGGAGAGAACGAAGTAGCCAACCTGTCTCTTTCTGTCTTTCTTTCTCCTACTCTCTTCCTCTGTTTATCTAAAGCCTTTAAGAACCTCTACAGTAGGTTTTATGCCAACAATTAATTAAAACTTTTGTAGACAATATCAAGTAAACAAAAACACTTTAAAAGAACATTCCCCAAAGCACGGAGACTTATTGATGAATTACTCTCTTCCATGTCTCTTTCTTGGCTACTTCCCTAAACAATATGGCAAATTTTCTAAAATACCAGGAAGGACAAGCAGTGTCTGACATACTCTGTTACTTTCTATCTTTAGCTTTATAGATCTAGTAAGAAACACCAAACCAAGGTTTCCCCTTAATGAAGTCTGCCATAAAACCAAGAAAACAAATACAATCTTTTCAGCATTAATCTGGAATAGTTCACTAGTTAGAATAGTTAAACTAATGATTAAAAAAAAACTAACTAAATGTTTATATTCTAGGATGACAATTCAGTGGCATTTTGTGTTTAAAAATGATGATGATATAAAATCAATCTAACGATCTATCATCTATCATGATAATCTTACTCTTGGATAAGAAACTAAGATTGCTAGCTCTCAGCTTGTTCTACGAATGAAAGGGCTGGACAGGACACATAAGATAATTTACAAATGAAGATGATTCAATTTACTCCTTAAATTCAGGGATTATAGAAAGGAATTACTAACTCAAGTGATTATAATGGAATATTTTAAAGAAATATTTCAAAGAAATGAATTATCATCATGATATTTATAAGAATCTGTTCCTACTGAACATTATCCCATACAATCATATTGGCTAATACTAATAGAAAGTGCTGCTAATATTAATTTCTGTTTCGTTTATTTTAAATCTGAACGTATTTGAAAAAACTAGTGTAACCTTATCTGAGTCACACATTCTAAAGGCATAAAAGAGAACCTTATCATTACTTAAAAATTACTTTCTGCTCAAAGAACTATGTAATAAGTAATTGTTTTAGAGATTGGCACTAAGTTACAATACCATTGTATTTTGATCAAGATAATAAATTATTATAATAGCATAAATCTAAAATATATCCATATCCAAGGAAACTGAGTTAAAGAGCTATTTCACCATTGTTCACTGCTTGTTTACATAATCCATAAAGAAGTTTTCTTAATGAGCTAACAAAATCTAATGTATAAGTTGGCCACACAGCACATACAAAAAATGTATTTAGATGGTTACAGACACATTTCCCATACATTACTGAAAAGATACATGCTATTTCTAGACAGTATACTTAACCAACAAAGGTATTATGTCATATTATTTAGTATTGAATTTATATATTGTACTGAAAGGAAATAAAATTTTCAGGTGGTATGGTATGGAGAAACACACCTTTGAAATATATGACCAAACAGACTAATCTTCCCTGATGAGAGGTACTACTAAAGAGCATCTTTCAAGAGCTGTGTAACTGACTAGGTCTGTTTCTTCATAGCTAATGTTGTGGTAGAAGGTAAGAAACTTTTTTTTTTTTTTTTGATGATGGTTCTTCCCTCCATCTGTGCACAGTAGTCCGACTCTCCTTCTCTCTCCCTCTGCCTTGTCCCCCCTGTTTGAGCTCTTTCTCTCAAATAAATAAATAAAATCTTTTAAAAAGAGGGAATAATAATACCTAAGCACAGATTTATTTGTGCTGATCAAATCAACTGATAAAATAAGCATTAACTAATAAGCATCAGTATTTTTAATAATACCTGTGATATAGTATGCAACAATGGAAACTCTTATGTTTAATGATATTATTCATTTCCTTTTTATCTCATCCAGTCTTTCCTTTAAGATACTCTAATCTGGCACATATGAATTGATTTTTCCCTTATATTAGGAATGACAAAAACAATTTCTAAAATGAAATTCTTATTCTTATAATCAATAATTTCTGATATGCCCTGAATTTATATGCTCTGATTTGGTCCATCACATCATGCTGAAAGTTAAATCACTCTTTATCTCTGATATTTTTTTTTATTTGAATGGACCTCTTATGGCCCATAGTAAGAGCAACTGTGTTACTTCCTTTTCAGTTTCTACTATTTCCACCATAGTAAGAGAGATTAAGGCAAGATTGATACGCAAATAACTTAGTCATACTTCTAAAGTCTCCTGTTCATTCTATTACTTCAGCTCTTTGGGACTGATGCTGGATTTCCTCATATCCTTATCATCCAGTTCCCTGACCTTCAGGAATGAGGACATGAAAAATCTCAATTCCCAGTATGTGATATTACTAGGGTTCTCCCTGTCTCCACCTTGGCCTATAGCACTTTACTTCCATATGCAGGGTATGTTGAAGGCTTCTCATATTTTTGTTATTAGTAGAGGTTTCCACCTCTGAAAAGCTGATGAAGTGTAAGGACTGATGGCAGAAAAGAAGGTGTAAGAGCACTTAGCTCAAGATTGTGATTGCTGATACTGTGGTTGCTATAGAAACTATTGCTGATAACAATTAATTCACAAAGACAGTGTGCATCTCTCTACTTTCTTTCACACTGTGGGTTTTCTCCATTTCTTGTGACAAACCATGGTTCTCTAGTTAATGACTATCTCAAGGCAACAAATTCTGTAACACCGATGATAAGTAGAATGCCCAAAATAATTTCTGATATTGCTGTGAATGTAGTGATTTCTGAGTTTTATCAACATTTTAGAATGGGCTCAGAATAAATTTCTTCTCAGTTGGCTGTACTGATGGTGTTTGAAACAATAAGCATCTTCTATCTGTCTTTATAATACATACAAATATCCTTATAAATGATGGAAATTTTCCACTGGTATCAATACCAAGTACAGTGAAAAAATATTTAGAAAAATCATAGTGTGCATGTGTGTATGGCCTATCTAAGTTTATTTTAGATTTTCATGAACCTATCAATGAATTTACTCTTGTATATTTAAATGATACTCTCTAATCAAAACAAAAACATTGCATAATTGATACTCTGATTTTTATTACATTAGCATTGATTACAATTCTAAATATTTCAGGATTTTAGAAAAAGATAATTTGAAAACTCGATTTAGATATATTTGTATATAAATTAAATTTGTATCAGTATAAGGATTAGGGAAATAAAGTGATGAAGAATTATTTGTATCAGGTATGATGGTAGGCAGAGACATTCTTGCCACTATTGTTCTCTTAGTAAAGTTTCCTTTTTTCTACCCCTGTTCAGTAGCAGAGATTTGTGTTTTTTTTAACCTCACTGATTTGGGTGGCTCTGTATTCTGAGCAGCCAGCAGAGGAAGTATTTTAAGAAACTGCTGCTAGTGATAGCTCTCAGCTTGATCATGACATAGTCTCCTGAATTCCTATATTTTCTTCTCTTAGTCTATAACATGTAACAGCTACCGATCAACTGGAAGCAAAATTCTTCAAACTTCTGGGAGTAGCAGTTGGTAAGTTTAGCAAGTCCTGCATACAAAATAAGCAAAATGCTTACATATATGAGCTTTAGGATCAGAGAGACTGATTTGAATTTGTGATTCTAAAATTTATTGGGGGTATATTTTGTCCATATTTTACTCATTTGCTATTATCACTACTGTTTTTGTTTTTGTTGTGATAAATCTCTCTGATTGATTTTTGCCTGGCTGAGATAAAAAGGAAATGGTTAGTATCACTAAAAATAAGAGTTTTTTTTTTTTTATTATTGCCTACTATATGCCAGGCACTACTACAAATGTTTATGTGTGCTAATTAATTAGATTTTGTTACAGTACTGCCTCAACCAGTAGTCAACTCTACAAAAAGTATGATGCATGCTATGGATTCTATAATTGCAGCCCACAAAGAACCCCTCTTCCTAAAGACAGCTGAGGAAGTTTGAGAACTCTTAATTACAGTTTGGACATTATAGAAGCTGTACAAAGCAGCATCTCCATTCAAAGTCTTTGAATAAAATGTATATCAGCTTTCAGTGACCCTGCTGCTTTGCTAAGTCACATTCTTGGGAAAAGGCAGGTGGAGCAAAAACAGACCAAGTGATTGTACTGCTATCTCCTTCAGAGGAAAAAGCCTTTAAGGCATGTAAGATCAGCTGCTCATTGGACTGTTGTAGAAGTCCACCGTCACGTTATCTTATCCACGCATTAGTATTAATTTAAAAATGTACTGTACTGTTCTGTTTTCCCCTATTACATTTTTCTCTCTTCTGAGAAGGTAGCTATTATAGTTATTAATGATCTCAGAAACCCCAGAATAGATAGGATGGATGACAGCACAGACATCTGTACGTGGATTCAACTGTTTTGACAATGTTGAGTTAGTGCTCTGTGTGAGTCTGGATTTCGTAGAGATTATCCATTTTCATTGTTAGGATTTGATCTCTCAGTTACTACACTTACTATAAGTGGTTAGTACTATCATACAGATAGCAAGAGCTGATGGGCAAGCTTATGTCTCCCTCATAAGGACTCTATTCAGTTTAAATCCCTGACTATTTTTATGTAAGTGTTTCATATTTTAGAATCCCCTCTAACTTAGCTACAAAGTATGTAAGAAATTTCTAGCACATACAGTAAAGAGGATCAACAAATAAGAAACACAATTACTGCTCAGTTTGGCTATTGAGATAGAAATAGAGATGGATTTGACATATGTCCCCTACCTGGAAAATTCTAAGAATTTTAAAGTTTGGCTTAATAGAACAGAATCTTTACAGAAAGAAGATTTATGAAATGACTCAAAGCATAGCATAAGTCCATCTCATAGTAAATGGGGACTTTTTAACACAATTGAATATCAGTCTAAGTTTTAAAACTATGTACCTATAGTACTGAAAGAGAAAAAAATGTGATACTGGAGCTCTCACTAATCATGCTTAGTTAGATAACTAAAACCCTTGATGTATCTTTGCAGTTTAATGATAAACAGTTTATAGTCCTTAAACTCTACCATATGGTTATTGAACAAATATCTATGAATCCAAGTGATAGTCCTGGTGATACTAACTTCTTCATTTAAAAAATTTTGTCTAAAATACACTTTAATGAGAGGAAATTTTCTTCCTATAGTAATATTAGCCATAGGACACTTGAAAACAACAAATCATTGACAAAAGCATTCCCAAAAGAAAGAAAAGTGCGTTCTGAATTTCACCAATATTAAAAACTGGAGTTAGAAACAAGTCTCAGTATTCATTTCCTAATGATCTTGTTTTAGATAAAACTAATACTTTTTTTTTTTTTTTGGTCATTTAAGTCTCAGTAATCCATGTTTTTTGTTTGTTGTTGTCACTGTTTACATATTACTTCCCCTCTTGCTAATTGTGTATGCAAAAATATATACAAAAGGAGGTAGAATTTTATACATTAATCTTTAGTAGGAAGGTCTCAAAGAAGTGGTTGAATATTTCTGGTCAGGACAAAACAATTAAGGCTCATCTCTTCAGTTAAATACAACTATAAGTCCTGGAAAGAACACAAGAGAAAAACAAAGGAGAACAGTGAAAGGTACTACAAAGGTGAGTTCATTTTGTTATGGAGTTACCTGAGGACTGGAAGAACACTACGGCAGAAAGCGACAGCCTAGGGTTGGCATTTCCCAATCTCCAATCCAACAACAGAAGATAGCCCAGATGGGGCAGACTCACTTCTCCAGTGGGTCAAATGGGAGTTATGTTGACCATATCACGCTAGTTTGGCAGAACCAGCATGGTAGAATCTATGAAATCTGTCTACCATCAGCAAATATAGTAAATTAAAGGATAATTGTTTATTGCATTTCTGTAAGGGGATTATTCTGAGCTCCTGAGAAATACATAGGTGTCTGTTTCTTCAGGACCAATCATTAGAGTTTTATTAGTTTCCTTTGGTGGTGTCATGTTTCCATGATAATCATTATCCTTGTGGCATTGTGTTGGTGTCTGCACACTGGAGGATGTAGTACTTCCAGTTATTTATAGACTGGCTTTTGTAGGCAAAGCCCTTCACCAGTCAGCCCCTCAAGAGTCTGGTGGTGTCCACAGGTGGACTTGCTGGTGGAGTCCTAAGGCAGGTGGATCTTTTGCCTGGGTCCTCAGGTAGACGGGCCTGATGCCAGGGTACGTAGAAGCAGCCTGGAGTCTCCATCAGTGAGGTAAGCCTGGCACCAGTGTCTGTTGTGACTGACCTGGAACCTAGATTCTCTGTCCACAGATGTCAACGAGTCCCTACGGACAGATAGGGTGAGCCTGGACTCTGGATCCACAGGAGGCCAGTGGGAGTGTGGGTCCACAGGAGCTGAGGGAGCCACAGACACTTAAGTGGACCCAGTGACTGGGTTTCCAGGAACTCAGCCAGAGCCTGGTGCTGAGGAAGCCGCCTGGGGCCCATACAGTATTGGGCCTGCCTTCATGGCACGCTCTGGGAGCCTGAGCTTAGGAAGTTACCTGAAGCTGTAGGAGCCGCCTGGGGTAGCTGGAGCTAAGAGACCTGGGTTTGCAAAAGCCGGTGGGGAGCTTGCTGCCTTGAGACTCACCTGGAGCCACGAGGCAGAGCCCCCGCCTGGCTTCCAGGAGCTCAGTGAGAACCTGGTGTCGGAGACGCCTGCCATAAGGCGCTGGGAAGACGTTAGTGCCGCGTTGCCGAAAGGCGCGGAGAGAGCCGGAAAGCTGCTGTCCACGACACCACCGTGCTGCGGGAGCCGCTGGAGGCACCGAGGTCAGTAGGGGCTCATAGGTGGCAGACAGCTAGGGCCTGGGAATGGGGCGACCGGCTTTGGGGTCCGCGCGCAGTCATCACTTCACTTCCCTCCCTTGAGTGCATGGAGCTGCCAGGTTTTGAAGAAGCGATGAGGGGGTGTGAATCTTTCTTTCCTTCCCTCCTCAGTGTGCCCTTTGTTATTTCTGCTCTTCTCCCAGGTACTGCAATTCCTCACCTGGAATCCTTGGTTCCTAGGAAGGTATTTTTATGCGCAGTTGTTCGAATTTCTGTTTCTGGAGGGAGGATGAGAGCTGGAAATTCCTATGCTATAATTTTGATCCATTTATGTTTCAGTCTATTTTTATTTCTAAGGACATTTTCAATTTTATCAAAGTTATGTTGAATACTAGTCATCTATTATTTAGTACAGGTTTGCTCTAGTTTTATATCCCCTGTTTCATTCTTCATTTCCCTCATTTTCGCTGAAACTTCTTCATCAATCTGTGAAAACTTTGAGAATTCTGTTGGGTTATTTAAAGTGCCTTTTTGCTCGGTTGTTTCTATATCTTTTTAATTAGTTCGAGTTTTTATCCTTTATTGTATTCTGTCCACTTTCTTTGGATTTATTTTGTTTTTCTTTCCCCAATTTTAAAATGTGCTACTTGATTTTAACGTCTTGATTTGGTTCCGTGCAACCCCTACTTGCAAACCCTGGTCATCTTCTCAGTAAGTGTGAATTTTAGCCACAGGTATCCAGTTCATTAGTCTAACTCTAAACCAGTTTATCTGCGTTCTCCCTGCTCCATCCCCAAAACCCACGGTGCAGTATGAAAGCCTGGACATTTTCTTTGAATGGAGTACAAAAAATTATTGACAGATAGAATGTCTGTGTTTTTCTTCCATATGCTGAAGGCTTTGTTCTAAGTGTATTTTGTTTTAATATATTAAGGATAAGTGTTTGAAATTATCAGTTATATTTTGTGCAACTACTGATATGATTTTTTAATTGATTTATGATTATAATCAATTAAGTAGTAAACTACAGGTGGTTAGTTTCCTGAAAAAGATGTTTGAATGTGTTGTATTCTTTAAGTCAAATTGCTAATATTTATTCCTCTTCTTTTGTAAGGGAGACAAGTTGCTGGATTACATTGGGTATATAGATTCATATCATGATAATAAAGATGACAATGAGACAGGGGTGAGAGATGACTTTTTATATTATTAAGTCACTTTTCTCTACATAATTTTCTTATTAATGAAGATAATTTCTATAAAAAATAACCTCATATTATACAAATTTATCTTTCAAATACGCAGCATCTTTCAGAGCTGTTTTTATTCTGATTTTTCACGTCTTGTTTTTTTGTCTCTGAAATGAAACACCATCTCTGTTTCTAAGACCAATACACTAAAACCAGACTCTTGGTAGTCTGCCTTGGGTCAAGTTTCAGTATGGGTTCAGTCAACTGTGGCCAGAAGTCAACAGCACTGGATAAAATTGTGTAGGCCTAAGAGGAATGAACTCCATTTACCTTGCTTGCTAATTTATACACAGTAACACTGTGTTTGCCCATTGGAAAAGATAGCTGTTATTTTTTACAGTTCCTACATAGCACTGTCTTCTTACCAAGTGTGCACCTATGGGCTGGGTTCTCTAGAGTGAAGCCTTAACCTGTTTGAACAAAGTGTCCGTCAGCAATAGCAGTACTTACCAGTGAGGCAAGGATGAAGAGCTAGATTGGGATTTGGGGATATGTCAGTATTTGTAAGATAATAACAGATTTTTCTCTCTTCCTATAATTGAAGGGCGAAAGAAAAAATTTCCCGGAAAAATAAGAAAGGGGAACTCTTAGACAAATACTTTTATATATTTTCACCATAGTGCATATTCTGATTTGCATTTGCATTTCTTTGTAAATCTTATTAAACTATATTTTATATTTATTCCATAACTTTATTATGTTTAAACCACATAGGAATATTTGCTTAGTATTATCAGTTCACTTACTTTATTTAGTGCTTCTAAGTCTTATATCTTTCTGGTGATCATTCTGTTTGTTCATACTTACTAAGAGAGGGCTGTGTTTATTCAGTATTGATTGTTGACATGGATGATTTTCAAAGATTGAGTCATTACTATTCAAATTTTTCTGGCTCAGAAAAAAAAATGAGAAGGGGAAAGTCTCCTTGTTGCCATTGATACACTTTTTTCACAGTTTGAGCTAGATGCAGCCTGGTTAAAATTTAAAGTCATAAGTATTTTGCCTATAACGATCTTTTCCCTATATATTGTTACAACATGTTAGGACAGTACCCTGTTTTTGTTTTTGTTTTTTGTTTTTTTTTTTAAGATTTATTTATTTGAGAGAGAGAGAGAGAACAAGCGTGCGGGGCTTAGCCTAAGCCTACTTTGCACAGAGGCAGAGCCCATCCCAGGACTCAATCTCATGACTTTGCACAGAGGCAGAGCCCATCTCAGGGCTCAATCTCATGACTTTGCACAGAGGCAGAGCCCATCCCAGGGCTCAATCTCATGACCCTGAAACCACGACCTGAGCCGAAACCAAGAGTAGGACGCTTAACTTGCTATTACCCAAGTGCCCCAGGACAGTACCCTATTATTAAAAGGGATGAATATAGTCATTAAAAGTTACAGTAGTTTCACTTTCTACATTATGCTATCCTTAGCAAGTGCAGCTAGAAATTAATATCATGGTAAGACCCAGTACAACTGAGATTTCTTCCCATCTAATGATATTAAAGCAAGGCTTTGTCAACATCCTTTGTGTTTCTGAAACAAATTGGTATATTCTTCTGGGGGCATTGATTATTTATTCCTTAATTCATTCATTCCATACATATATTTAGCTCCTTTGATATATTCCAGGTAGTATTTTAGGAAATGAATATATAAGAGAACAAAAGAAACATGAATATAGAAGCCCACTGTCTGGTTGTAGAAAGAATTAAACATGTGTCATCAAACCAACAAGCATATCTAATAAAATCGTGAAAAGAATTATAAGGTGTTAAATAATAGCTACAATGAGAATCATCAAGGCAGTTTCTTTCATTACAGATTAAATTTCTATTCCTAGAAATAAGGTTAGTAAGAGTATTCCCCCTCATTTCTCTCCCAATGACCAAATCTTTATAAACAGACTTCATGCAAAGGATTTATGAATAAGATATAATAAGATATGAATAACCTCAGTTATTCTCAAAATCGTACAAGGAAGAAAGGGTAGAAAGCATAGCAAAAAGAGAAGTTAAATTTTTAGTGTCCCTAATTACCCTAGATAATGATGAAGGGAATTGAAATTATTTTGATAGCTTTGGCATCCTCAAGAAAACTGGCTTGTTATTTGTCCATTCAGAAGAAAAATTACTTCTCTGAATGTCTTGAGTTTATAACAATTTTGGCACTACCAAGTAAATACTCTGTTATCTAAGGCTGTTTTAGATAGATGTTGATTGGGTCTTTCAGATTACTTGGTTAGAGTCATTTTAATAGCCATTAAGCATGGCCAGACATTCAAGGGCTAGGCTGGCTAGGCCCAAATACCTTAGCAATCCTCTACAAATATATTCCTAATTATATCTGCTTTTTTCAACTTTAATCCACAGTTTTGGTGCCCAAATTCAAAATGCCTTGTTATAATTAGGTTGCTCAGTTTGGCTTTAGATTTAAGGCCTTAGATTATTTGGGGTCTTAGTAATTTGAAATGTTATTGAGGGGCTGGAGGTACTAAAAAGGATTATTTCAGGAACTTCTACTAAGATTTCAGTTGTGTCCTTATGGATCAAAGGAATCAGTCTTCCAAAGAGACAAAAGAGAAAATATTTTAAGCAAAGGGGATAGTGAGTGAGAAGGCCCTGTTAACAAAACAATTTGGCACTCTCTCCTGTACTTTTCTTCCAAATGTGTTGTATGAATTTTGTCTCTCAGCAACTGAATATTGTCGATTCCTCTTTACTTTTCCTCAGACTTGACATGGAATGGTACCCTATATTTATGTTCTTCAAATGTTGCCATGAGAAATTTAAAGATGGAGAGTTAAATACCTGTTTTTACATACACATAATACTTGTTTACATTTCTAAATAGATGCAGAATTACCTCTTCTAATGTTAGGCTGTGAAGGCAACCAAAGATCATATAACCTTTACTTTTCCTCTAAGAATAGCTCAGCAACAGGCCATGGAATATTATTTGGTCTTTTGTGTTCACAATGATAAGTAAAGGGGTTTTAAGTTCTGAAACTACAGAAATGGCCCTTTTCTGTCAGAGGATAGGCTAGAAGCTGGAAATGGTCAGATTAATCTCCTGCTTACTTCTCTAGGCCTCACAAAGGTCAACTTTCTCCAAGGCTGTTTGTTTTTCTTGAACTGATCCTTGATCACTATCAGAATGGAAAGTGGATGTGGGCTTATTAAAAAGGAACTAAAAATGTTGCTTTTCAAATCTTTGCTGTACTAGAACTTTAGTTGGCATCCAAGGGCAAATTAAGACTTCCACTTGGTAGAAGCCAAATTACAAAACAACTGACTTGGTTTTTAAGGCTAAATTAACACAAAAGCAAAGGCAGGCCTTTGTCCAGTATATTTCTCTGTATGTACCTGTCGTCAGGTTGTTGGTAGCAGTGGGTGTGGCTTGGTAGAGAGGTAAAGGAAGGAGGAACTCAGATATATCTAGATTAATAGATTTAGGGCCTTCCCCCAATCAGTTGTTACTAATCCCCTCAAAGATGAGTTAAAACTATTTCTTTATATATCTCCCTGTGTATATGCCATGTATTCCTTATCCTTCCTCCTGATTTATTTATTCACCATATTCCCTCTGTACTTTTTCAAGTTATTATCCATTACACATCTTCAAATATTTTTTTCTATTTAAATCACTTCAAGATAGTAATTCATTTTGGTATCCTTCTTGGGCACTGAGTTGGTCACACTTTCTCACATGTAAAAATTTTAAATGATGTAAAAGTTGCAGGCATGAGGGTTTTTTCCCCCTTTTGATAGGGTTGGTAAAACAGTAATGCAGACAGTTCACTTGAGAACTACCTCAAGACATGCTAAGCATACTCAGACTGGCAGGGAACCAAACTATGCCATAATGACTCTTTGCTGTGAAACTCTCTGTTGGGTTGGAGGGCGTGATTTAATTTGGGGTTTAGGATGAAGGTTTAGAGGTGGCTCAACATAGTCCATCTTAGCCCACCTAGTTCTGTATTGCGTTTTGTGTGTAATTTCTTAGGAAAAAAAAAATTACTGCTCTGCTTATCTTTTTTTTTTAATATTTTATTTATTTATTTGACAGAGAGAGAGAGAGAGAGAGAGAGATCACAAGCAGGTAGAGAGACAGAGAGAGGGGGAAGCAGGCTCCCCGCTGAGCAGAGAGCCCGATGTGGGGCTCGATCCCAGGACCCTGGGATCATGACCCGAGCCGAAGGCAGAGGCTTTAACCCACTGAGCCACCCAGGCGCCCCTCTGCTTATCTTTTTGATTAATTTTTCTGTTCATGTATTTGTCTTCAGAACTTCAAGGTTAAGGGTGGGACATGAATGAGTTTTCCAGGTCAAATACTGTATTATACCCTCCTAATGTAAGTCAGATTTATAATATCATGGTACCTCCAGCAAAACTAAGTTTGTTTTTCCAGAATATTTTATGAGACACCTTGCTGTATATTTCCTCTTCTTTTCTATATCAGAATAATTTATCTAACTGCTCTGATAAAATCCTATCTATCTTTAAAGGTAGACCTATAATTACACCTCTTCTATCACAGTAATTTATAGTTGTAAACAGTTTATTATGAAGATCTCATTTGGGTCAGACACTCAATGCATAGAAAGCCACTGAATGTGGAATCAGAAAAGACTGACTTTCAAATACGCTATTTAAGAGAGTGTAACCTTGGGGAAGTAATTTTTAACCCTTATGGATCCCTCTTTGTTCAGAGATATATTCAGCTATATAGTAACCCTATATATTATACAGTAACTACGTAAGTACATGAGAAAATATATAAATTTTATCATCAATAAAATGCATTTTATAATGTTTATGTATAAATATGTAACATTTGATGTAAAAATGCATAAATATTAAAGTATGAAGTAGAACTTATATTATTCCCACTTTACAAATAAGAACATAATGATTGATTTGTCCACAGTCTGACAGTGTTTAGGTGCAATGATTAAAAAACAAGTTAAATCTTTTGTCTTGATATCCATTTTACATCACATGTCTATTATGCGTAGGCAGAAAGCATGACACTATATTGAATCCCCATTTTTCTATGTATTTAATCATCTTTCTTGATTTGTAAAGCTTTTTTGTAGCTTGTTAATTATAACTGTAAATAATTTTGTAGTTGTTTTATTTTCTCTGCCATATTGTAAGCTCTTTTAGGCATTTATGAAATCTTTACATAGCACATGTTATGTGCCAAAGTGAGGCAACAGAGAAACCTAGGGCAAAGAGTTAAATAACTTATATGAGTCATAAAACCAGTTAATAGCAGATTTGGTGATTTAAATCCAGTAGTTCAGCTTCAGAATCTGTTTTCTTTAAACATGATTCATTTATATTGTCTCTTCAATAATAGCTTACTCATCTTTGAATTCTCTAAACTCACCCATCAGTGGCTATAATTGAAGTGGACAGAATACACTGTTAAAAAATAATTTGTTAACGATGATTAACCTTTACTAGAGACTCAGTATGGAGAATTACCCTGGACAGAGATCCATGACAGGATGATCACTGTAGCATGTTATGATGTCAAACGATTCCTTGAGAATTTATATTCAATATAAGTACTTAACATAACTATGTTGTATCTACCTTTTTAGAATGTAATAACCCAATTGGTTTATCCAGTTATGAACATCAGAAACTCAATAATCAGTCTAAATTTCTATTTTTTTATTCACCCTTTACTTGATTTTTTTTAACCAAGTCTTATAGAATTTTCCTTCTGAATATGGCTTGAGTCCACTCCAGTAGTCTATCCTTATTTATGTCACCACTTAATTCAACCCCTATTTGTCTATCATCTTAATCTCTCTAATCTATTCTTAAATAGTCTCCCTTTATTCAGTCTTGTGATTCTTAAAATGATCTTCCAGGTTGTAGTCAGATTCATCATTCTTTTTTTAAAATTATTTTTATTAATATATAATGTATTATTTGCCCCAGGGATACAGGTCTGTGAATCATCAGGCTTACACACTTCACAGCACTCACCATAGCACATATCCTCCCCAATGTCCATAACCCAACTACTCTCTCCTTACCTGCCTTCCCACGGCAACCCTCAGTTTGTTTTGTGAAATTAAGAGTCTCTTATGGTTTGTCTTAAAACATGACTGTATTACTCCCTTGTTTAAAAATTCTCAGTTGCTCTGTAGCCACTAAAGGGAAATGTTTAATCTCATTGTCTGGCATTAAGGCCCTTGATGAAGTGACCTCGGACTACTTCTAATTCAACATTTGCCCCTCTATGTCCTGCACTTTAAACTATGGTTCCCAGCACATACCATGCTATTTTATAGGTTCATGTTTATTCACAATGATCCTTTGATTGAAGAAAATCTCTGTCTTCTTCTGGTTAATTCCCATCAGTTTTTATATTAACTGTCAACTAATTTTCACCACAACAATCTTCCCTGAACAATAATGGCTATAATAATTATTCCTTTCAGTTATCCTGAAGCACCTAAGATATATATACAACATAACATTTCCCACAACTTAATGAATTTACCCTTTCTTTAAAAGAAATTATATAATGTTGTCTCACCCACTATATTGGATGCCCATCGGAGACCAAATAATATTCATTTAAAGTAAGACCTTAAACAGGGTGTGAGTATAATTGATATTCAGCAAATCCTCCTTGAACTTAGACTACAGGTGATAGAATTATAAAAAATATAAAGTTTAAATATCAAGAAATGAAGTCTGTGTGTATATATATTATATATGATATATGATATATGCATATACAGACAGATTTTGGAAATAGATTATATGTTTTCAACAAGAAGAAAAATAAAATATATGTCATATAGTATATATATAGATATAATATATTTAATATATAAAACAAATATATATAAAATAAGCTATAATATCTTAAGTATAGATAACTTCACAGCTTTCATTCTTTTAAGATCTTGGATAAATAACTTTTTAAGAGATAGAGTCCTTCCCTAAGGGTAGAAGTTGAATTCTTTAAAACTCTATCTGACTTTATTAAAAATATTAAAAATGCATTAAAGCATATTTAATTTTTCTCTTGTTGTGAAGAAAAAAATTCCAAGCATGAAGGTCACTTGCAAACCAAATATTTGTAAGAATGACCCATCTAACCACTGAGGATTCTGTCTTGATATAAATGAGCACCTTAAACCATAAATTGGTGTTTTTTAGAGAGGTACTGAAAAATAAACTGTTATAAAATTGTCAGCAACTGACAACCAGAGAACTGATTCTGTAATTTAGTGAGAAACTAAAAAGATCAAAATCACATTTCTGCCTTTTAACAGGCCTTTGGCTGTTGCACAGAACCTGCTAATAGCATCGTAGAAGGGAAGGAGGAAGTAGAGGTCATAAGGCCCACTTTACACTGTTGGGGAAATGGATGTGCCTATTCTTAGTCTGCTGTGACTCTTAAGAATGGAGACTTAAAGATGTACTGGCTGTGCTCTGAGAGAATTAATCAGAAGAATTCAGACAAATCATCGTGCTATGTGTGGAACAGTTTGGCTGCTAATAATTACAGGTTTTTTGTTTACCTAACTCTTTTTTCAGATGCACAAAACAACACATATTCTCTAGTTTACTCTTATAAGTGGATTCAGAAGAATTAATTATCCATTAGAATTTCATACATTTTTTTCTTACTTTAGCTTATTTGGTCAGTGTGTCCCTGTATCTATTGGATACCATAGAATAATGTTTTTTATGTATTTCTGTATATTCATACATATTCCAATATTCCAATAGTCCTTGCTTGGTTTTACATCTTTGACTATAATTCTAATTGTGATACATGGCAATTATGTAAGAAAGTTTGTTTTTTTTTTAATCTAAAAAAAAAAACCCCAGACTTGTTATGTGGTTAGTTAGCATAGAAACAGTATCAGTATTGAAGAAAAATACTTAATAGGAGGCATTTTAAGAGCTAGGAAATGCTGTGTGAAATACACAAAAATACATACTGCCCTTCCAAGGAATTGGATGTGTGTCAATATTTAGTGGCCTTTTCTAAAGCCGATCATAATAAATAATCATAGTAATTAAATCTAGTAGGTTATATACCTATAAGCAAAGGAGTGATCAGTCACTTGTATTTATGTTCTCAAAGTACAACCTCAAAAATAAGCCATGGAACACTGCAAATGCTGCTAATTCTTATTTTGCTTTAATTATTATTATTTTTCAATTTAGGTTGATAGCTCTTCTCTCCCAGGTGCACTTATTGCTCAACATGTCCCATTTCCTTCAACTTACTTTCCTTTAGTGTATATGTATGTGTGTGTGCATGTGTGTTTATGTGTGTGTGTGTGTGTGTATATATATATATATTTTTTTTAATTCAGAGCCTCTTCTGAATTGCTAATACAGCATGTACTATAAGGAGCTACCTTTCAAACAATAGTCCTTAAATGTTTCTTTTCCCTAATGGTTGAGGTCTCCTCAGATAAAAATTAGTATTTTAGAGACATGAAATATAACTCATAGAATACAAGACACTAGAACCAAAGGTTGACAGAAATGTTGGTTTATAAAATTAGCGGGAGAAAGTATAAGTGAGTTTTATGTGAACATTAAAATAGAATTCTCTGGGGCGCCTGAGTGGCTCAGTGGGTTGGGCCGCTGCCTTCGGCTCAGGTCATGATCTCAGGGTCCTGGGATCGAGTCCCGCATCGGGCTCTCTGCTCAGCAGGAAGCCTGCTTCCCTCTCTCTCTCTCTGCCTGCCTCTCCGTCTACTTGTGATCGCTCTCTGTCAAATAAATAAATAAAATCTTTAAAAAAAAATCTTAAAATAGAATTCTCTGGATTTATCAGTAAGTTTACCCATATTGCTGGCCTCACAGTGTTTATTCACAATGTTGCTAAGAGATGTTTCTCAAAAGATAAGTATATATCAGTTATCATCTGAGTCACATTTTAAAAGAGATGTTATGACTTAAGAACATTATGCTGTTCCCTTTTAAAAAGGAAAAACAACTTTAGACAGACTTTCTTTTAAAATGGGCTTTGTATGCCATTAAGGATATTTGGATCTTTTAAAATGGGCTTTGTATGCCATTAAGGATATTTGGATCCTAAATTTGTAATGGGGGACAATAATATTGTCTTAATTATAATTATGTGTGCATGCTATTGCTGTGACATTCAAGAAAAGTTTGTTAGAAAACATAATTCACATAAAAGTGAATTCACTTTTAAGTTGCTATAATAACAAACTTGCAAAAGCAGTCTGCACAATTTTCAGACCTATGTTTCATAGCCATAGAATGAAGGGAGGGGCAAAAGAAAGAGAAGGAAAAGAAGTCTCAACTACTGTTAGCTCAAACAGAACCAAGACAAGATTGTACCTACCAGCACAAATATCAAGTATGTTTTTTATCCAAATGCTTCTTAGATTTGAGAAAGGGGTAATTGTCATTCTTGTTACTGGTTTGTTTGTTTGTTTGTTCATAAATTTGATTAATTAATTCTGAGGCAAAGTGCATTCCACTTTATATCAAAATAAGAGAAAGCCTTGTTCTTTCTCAGAATATTCCTTTCTCATATTTCTGAGTTTTACTTGGAGTCCTTTACTTTCTCAGAACCTTGGAGCCCTAGAAGTTCAACCCAACTTTGTATAGACATCAGTTTCATTTAATACTTTGGCTGTTTTGTTTTTTATTTATTTTTTTTTTAATTGGGATGTAGCCTTGTTTTCCTTGAATTAATCTTAAGTTGCTAGGACCAGATAAACTCATTTACTTTATGAAAAACAGCTCATTGACAGTAATGGTGGCCTATAAGTAGCTTTTAGGAGTTCAGAGAAATGATAGTAAATGTACACCTCAAAGAAAGAGATGATTTCTTGTGACAGATTGGCATTTGAATGTGCTTAGAATGATAGGAATTGAATAGTAAGGAAGAAGTGGGGTCAGAATCCAAGCTTAAAGAGAAAGCATATACACAATAACAGTTACAATGAAGACTCTATAATTTATCAGTTAGTAGCCTTGCCTCATTTTCAGTTCTGTAATACTTCTGTTTGACAAATTAGTAACCCATGAATATCAACAATTTGTTTGTTTGTTTGTTTAAGATTTTATTTATTTATTTGAGAGAAAGAGAGAGAGAGATCATGAGACAGGAGAAGGTCAAAGGGAGAAGCAGACTCCCCTCAGAGCTGGGAGCCTGATGTGGGACTCTATCCCGAGACTCATGACCTGAGCTGTAGGCTGTTGCTTAACCAAATGAGCCACCCAGGCATCCTAAGCTATCTTAATGTCAAATATGAAAGATCTTATGGACATTATTTACTCTTCTAAGACATTTTTTTAAGCAGTTTGGGTTGATAGCAAATTAAGTTAAAGGTACAAAGATATCCCTTGTGCCCTCTGCCCTCACTCATGCATACCTTCCCTCCTTATCCACATCTCTCACCAAAGTAACGAATTTGTTATTATTGGTGCATCTACACTAATGCATCATGGTGACCAAAGTCCATTGTTAATTCTTGGTGGTGTCCATTTATTGGGTTTGAACAAATGTGTATATATGTTGTCCATCATTGTGGCATTTTACAGAGTATTTTCACTGCCCTAAAAATTCACTGTGCTCCACCTATTCATTTCTTCCCCTCTCTATCACCAGCCCTCAACTCCTGGCAACTACTGATACTTTTCTGCTGCCTCTATATTTTGCCTTTCCCAGATTGGCATGTAATTGGAATCATATAATATGGAGTCTTTTCAGATTGGCTTCTTTCATTTAGCAATAGCTTTTAAGTTCTCTCTATGTCTTTTCATGGTTTGATAGCTCAGTTTTTACTACCAAATAATATTCCACTGTCTGGGTATACCAAAATTTCTCTTAATTTACCAGAAGATATTTTGGTTGCTTCTAAGTTTTGGCAATTATGAATAAAGCTGCTCTCCACCTTTATGTGCAGGTTTTTGTGTAGACGTGTTTTCACCTCTATTGGGTTTAAGTATAAAGCCCAGAGACTCTTTCCTCAGCTGTGTCCAGTCTGCTAGTGAGCTCAGCAAAGACATTTTTCATTTCTGTTACATTATTTTTTTATTTGCTTTTGTGTGCACTCTCTTTCTTTTTTTCCCCTGAGTTTTTATTTAAATTCTAGTTAGGAAGTTAACATACAGCATAATATTAGTTTCAGGTGTAGAATTTAGCAACTCATCACTTACATACAACACCCAGGGCTCATCACAAATGCCATTCTTAATACCCATCATCAATTTTTCCATCCCCCGTGCCCACCTCCTCTCCAGTAACCATCAGTTTGTTTTCTAGAGTTATGAGTCTTTTTCTTAGCTTACCTCACTGTTTTTTTTCCCCACCTATGTTCCTTTGTTGTTTCCTAAATTCTGCATATGAGTGAAATCATATGGTATTTGTCTTTGACTGACTTATTTAACTTAGCATAATACTCTCTAGGTCCATCCACATTGTTGCAAATGGCAAGATTTCATTCTTTTTTATGGCTGAGTAATAACCTAGTAATCCCAGTAGTACAATTGCTGACCTTAGGGTAGTTTTATTTTTAACTTTTTGAAGAAACTACGTACTGTTTTACAGAGTGCACTAGTTTGCATTTCCACCCGTAGTGTAAGAGGGTTCCCTTTCTCTGCATCCACATCAGACAGCACCTGCTTTGTTTCCTGTGTTGTTAATTTTAGCCATTCTGACAGGTGTGAGGTGATATCTTATTGTAGTTTTGATTTGTATTTCCCTGATGATAAGCAATGTTGAGCATCTTTTCATGTGTCTGTTGGCCACCTGTATATCTTCTTTGGAAAAATTTCTATTCATGTTACATTATTTTTTATCTCTAGCATGTAATCTTGATTCTTAAGATTTTCTTCTCTCTGCTTACATTGCTAATCTTATTATTCTTTTTTTTTTAATTTTATTTTTTATAAACATATAATATCTTTTTATCCCCAGGGGTACAGGTATGTGAATCGCCAGGTTTACATACTTCACAGCACTCACCATAGCACATACCCTCCCCAATGTCCATAATCCCACCCCCCCAACCCCCCTCCCCCCATTAACCCTCAGTTTGTTTTGTGAGATTAAGAGTCACTTATGGTTTGTCTCCCTCCCAATCCCATCTTGTTTCATTTACTCTTCTCCTACCCCCTTAACCCCCCATGTTGCATCTCCTCTCCCTCATATCAGGGAGATCATATGATAGTTGTCTTTCTCCGATTGACTTATTTCGCTAAGCATGATACCCTCTAGTTCCATCCACGTCGTCGCAAATGGCAAGATTTCATTTCTTTTGATGGCTGCATAGTATTCCATTGTGTATATATACCACATCTTCTTTATCCATTCGTCTGTTGATGGACATCTAGGTTCTTTCCATACTTTGGCTATTGTAGACATTGCTGCTATAAACATTCGGGTGCACGTGCCCCTTCGGATCACTACGTTTGTATCTTTAGGGTAAATACCCAGCAGTGCAATTGCTGGGTCCTAGGGTAGTTCTATTTTCAACATTTTGAGGAACCTCCATGCTGTTTTCCAGAGTGGTTGCACCAGCTTGCATTCCCACCAACAGTGTAGGAGGGTTCCCCTTTCTCCGCATCCTCGCCAGCATCTGTCATTTCCTGACTTGTTAATTTTAGCCATTCTGACTGGTGTGAGGTGGTATCTCATTGTGGTTTTGATTTGTATTTCCCTGATGCCGAGTGATGTGGAGCACTTTTTCATGTGTCTGTTCGCCATCTGGATGTCTTCTTTGCAGAAATGTCTGTTCATGTCCTCTGCCCATTTCTTGATTGGATTATTTGCTCTTTGGGTATTGAGTTTGCTAAGTTCTTTATAGATTTTGGACACTAGCCCTTTATCTGATATGTCATTTGCAAATATCTTCTCCCATTCTGTCAGTTGTCTTTTGGTTTTGTTAACTGTTTCCTTTGCTGTGCAAAAGCTTTTGATCTTGATGAAATCCCAATAGTTCATTTTTGCCCTTGCTTCCCTTGCCTTTGGCGATGTTCCTAGGAAGATGTTGCTGCGACTGAGGTCGAAGAGGTTGCTGCCTGTGTTCTCCTCAAGGATTTTGATGGATTCCTTTCTCACATTGAGATCCTTCATCCATTTTGAGTCTATTTTCGTGTGTGGTGTAAGGAAATGATCCAATTTCATTTTTCTGCATGTGGCTGTCCAATTTTCCCAACACCATTTGTTGAAAAGGCTGTCTTTTTTCCATTGGATATTCTTTCCTGCTTTGTCGAAGATTAGTTGACCATACAGTTGAGGGTCTATTTCTGGGCTCTCTATTCTGTTCCCTTGATCTATGTGTCTGTTTTTGTGCCAGTACCATGCTGTCTTGATGATGACAGCTTTGTAATAAAGCTTGAAGTCCGGAATTGTGATGCCACCAACTTTGGCTTTCTTTTTCAATATTGCTTTGGCTATTCGAGGTCTTTTCTGGTTCCATATAAATTTGAGGATTATTTGTTCCATTTCTTTGAAAAAAATGGATGGTACTTTGATAGGAATTGCATTAAATGTGTAGATTGCTTTAGGTAGCATAGACATTTTCACAATATTTATTCTTCCAATCAAGGAGCATGGAACATTTTTCCATTTCTTTGTGTCTTCCTCAATTTCTTTCATGAGTACTTTATAGTTTTCTGTGTATAGATTCTTAGTCTCTTTGGTTAGATTTATTCCTAGGTATCTTATAGTTTTGGGTGCAATTGTAAATGGGATGGACTCCTTAATGTCTCTTTCTTCTGTCTTGTTGTTGGTGTAGAGAAATGCAACTGATTTCTGTGCATTGATTTTATATCCTGACACTTTACTGAATTCCTGTACAAGTTCTAGCAGTTTTGGAGTGGAGTCTTTTGGGTTTTCCACATATAGTATCATATCATCTGCAAAGAGTGATAGTTTGACTTCTTCTTTGCCGATTTGGATGCCTTTAATTTCCTTTTGTTGTCTGATTGCTGAAGCTAGGACTTCTAGTACTATGTTGAATAGCAGTGGTGATAACGGACATCCCTGCCGTGTTCCTGACCTTAGCGGAAAAGCTTTCAGTTTTTCTCCATTGAGAATGATATTTGTGGTGGGTTTTTCATAGATGGCTTTGATAATATTGAGGTATGTGCCCTCTATCCCTACACTTTGAAGAGTTTTGATCAGGAAGGGATGCTGTACTTTGTCAAATGCTTTTTCAGCATCTATGGAGAGTATCCTATGGTTCTTGTTCTTTCTTTTATTAATGTGTTGTATCACATTGATTGATTTGCGGATGTTGAACCAACCTTGCAGCCCTGGAATAAATCCCACTTGGTCGTGGTGAATAATCCTTTTAATGTACTGTTGAATCCTATTGGCTAGTATTTTGGCGAGAATTTTTGCATCTGTGTTCATCAAGGATATTGGTCTGTAGTTCTCTTTTTTGATGGGATCCTTGTCTGGTTTTGGGATCAAGGTGATGCTGGCCTCATCAAATGAGTTTGGAAGTTTTCCTTCCATTTCTATTTTTTGGAACAGTTTCGGGAGAATAGGAATTAGTTCTTCTTTAAATGTTTGGTAGAATTCCCCCGGGAAGCCATCTGGCCCTGGGCTTTTGTTTGTTTGGAGATTTTTGATGACTGTTTCAATCTCCTTACTGGTTATGGGTCTGTTGAGGCTTTCTATTTCTTCCTGGTTCAGTTGTGGTAGTTTATATGTCTCTAGGAATGCATCCATTTCGTCCAGATTGTCAAATTTGTTGGCGTAGAGTTGCTCATAGTATGTTCTTATAATTGTCTGTATTTCTTTGGTGTTGGTTGTGATCTCTCCTCTTTCATTCATGATTTTGTTTATTTGGGTCCTTTCTCTTTTCTTTTTGATAAGTCTGGCCAGGGGTTTATCGATCTTATTAATTCTTTCAAAGAACCATCTCCTAGTTTCGTTGATTTGTTCTATTGTTTTTTTGGTTTCTATTTCATTGATTTCTGCTCTGATCTTTATGATTTCTCTTCTCCTGCTGGGTTTAGGCTTTCTTTCTTGTTCTTTCTCCAGCTCCTTTAGGTGTAGGGTTAGGTTGTGTACCTGAGACCTTTCTTGTTTCTTGAGAAAGGCTTGTACCGCTATATATTTTCCTCTCAGGACTGCCTTTGTTGTGTCCCACAGATTTTGAACCGTTGTGTTTTCATTATCATTTGTTTCCATGAATTTTTTCAATTCTTCTTTAATTTCCTGGTTGACCCATTCATTCTTTAGAAGGATGCTGTTTAGTCTCCATGTATTTGGGTTCTTTCCAAATTTCCTCTTGTGATTGAGTTCTAGCTTCAGAGCATTGTGGTCTGAAAATATGCAGGGAATGATTCCAATCTTTTGATACCGGTTGAGACCTGATTTAGGACCGAGAATATGATCTATTCTGGAGAATGTTCCATGTACACTAGAGAAGAATGTGTATTCTGTTGCTTTGGGATGAAATGTTCTGAATATATCTGTGATGTCCATCTGGTCCAGTGTGTCATTTAAGGCTTTGATTTCCTTGTTGATCTTTTGCTTGAATGTTCTGTCCATTTCAGTGAGGGGAGTGTTAAAGTCCCCTACTATTATTGTATTATTGTCGATGTGTTTCTTTGATTTTGTTATTAATTGGTTTATATAGTTGGCTGCTCCCATGTTAGGGGCATAGATATTTAAAATTGTTAGATCTTCTTGTTGGACAGTTCCTTTGAGTATGATATAGTGTCCTTCCTCATCTCCTATTATAGTCTTTGGCTTAAAATCTAATTGATCTGATATAAGGATTGCCACTCCTGCTTTTTTCTGATGTCCATTAGCATGGTAAATTCTTTTCCACCCCCTCACTTAAATCTGGAGGTGTCTTCAGGTTTAAGATGAGTTTCTTGTAGGCAACATATAGATGGGTTTTGTTTTTTTATCCATTCTGTTACCCTGTGTCCTTTGATTGGGGCATTTAGCCCATTAACATTCAGGGTAAGTATTGAGAGATATGAATTTAGTGCCATTGTATTGCCTGTAAGGTGACTGTTATTGTATATTGTCTCTGTTCCTTTCTGATCTACTACTTTTAGGGTCTCTCTTTGCTTAGAGGACCCCTTTCAATATTTCCTATAGAGCTGGTTTGGTATTTGCAAATTCTTTCAGTTTTTGTTTGTCCTGGAAGCTTTTAATCTCTCCTTCTATTTTCAATGATAGCGTAGCTGGATATAGTATTCTTGGCTGCATGTTTTTCTCGTTTAGTGCTCTGAATATATCATGCCAGCTCTTTCTGGCCTGCCAGGTCTCTGTGGATAAGTCTGCTGCCAATCTAATATTTTTACCATTGTACGTTACAGACTTCTTTTCCCGGGCTGCTTTCAGGATCTTCTCTTTGTCACTAAGACTTGTAAATTTTACTATTAGGTGACGGGGTGTGGACCTATTCTTATTGATTTTGAGGGGGGTTCTCTGAATCTCCTGGATTTTGATGCTTGTTCCCTTTGCCATATTGGGGAAGTTCTCTCCAATAATTCTCTCCAATATACCTTCTGCTCCCCTCTCTCTTTCCTCTTCTTCTGGAATCCCAATTATTCTAATGTTGTTTCGTCTTATGGTGTCACTTATCTCTCGAATTCTCCCCTCGTGGTCCAGTAGCTGTTTGTCCCTCTTTTGCTCAGCTTCTTTATTCTCTGCCATTTGGTCTTCTATATCGCTAATTCTTTCTTCTGCCTTATTTATCCTAGCAGTGAGAGCCTCCATTTTTGATTGCACCTCATTAATAGCTTTTTTGATTTCAACTTGGTTAGATTTTAGTTCTTTTATTTCTCCAGAAAGGGCTTTTATATCTCCCGAGAGGGTTTCTCTAATATCTTGCATGCCTTTTTCGAGGCTGGCTAGAACCTTGAGAATCGTCATTCTGAACTCTAGGTCTGACATATTACCAATGTCTGTATTGATTAGGTCCCTAGCCTTTGGTACTGCCTCTTGTTCTTTTTTTTGTGGTGAATTTTTCTGCCTTGTCATTTTGTCCAGAGAAGAGTAGATGAAGGAGCAAGTAAAATACTAAAAGGGTGGCAACAACCCCAGGAAAATATGCTTTAGTCAAATCAGAAGAGATCCCAAATCGTAAGGGGGAGAAAGGGGATAAAAAGAGGTTCAGAAAGAAGGAAAAAAAAAAAAAAGGAAGAAAAAAGAAAAAAAAAAAGAACGAAACAATTAAAAAAAGAAAACCAATAAAGAAAAAAATATAAAAAGGAAAAAAATATATATATATTAGATAAACTAGTTAAAAAACATTAAAAAAGAAAAGGGTAAAAGTTAAAAAAAATTTAGCAGAAGAAGAAAAATAAATTGAAAAAGAAAAAAAAATTAAATTAACTGCAAGGCTAAAGAATCATGGGGAGAAAGCCATGAGTTCCGTGCTTTGCTTTCTCCTCCTTTGGAATTACGCTGCTCTCCTTGGTATTGAAACTGTACTCCTTGGTAGGTGAACTTGGTCCTGGCTGGGCTTCTTGTTGATCTTCTCGGGGAGGGGCCTGTTGTAGTGATTCTCAAGTGTCTTTGCCCCAGGCGGAGTTGCACCGCCCTTACCAGGGGCCGGGGTGAGTAATCTGCTCGGGTTCGCTTTTGGGAGCTTTTGTTCCCTGAGCACTTTCCGTAGAGTTCCGGAGGGCGGGAATGAAGATGGCGGCCTTCCGGTCTCCGGCCCGGAGGAGCCGAGAGCCCGGGGCCCCACTCCTCAGTGCGCCCTCAGAGAACAGTGCCGATTTACTCCCGTCACCCTGCCTCCGGCCGCGCTCCGAGCTGACCGAGCCTGCGACCGGTTCAAGGTAACCCCAAGCTTAGAGCTTACTCCTCGGCTCTGTCTCTGTAGCCGTCTTCCCTGTTCTAATACCTGTAAGCTCTGCGACACTCAGACACCCCTGATCCTTCTGTGACCCTGCGGGACCTGACGCCACGCTGACCCTGCGTGGGCTTCACCCCGGTTAAGCCTCTGGAGCGATGTCCCTCAGCGGAACAGACTTTTAAAAGTCCTGATTTTGTGCTCCGCTGCTCCGCCGCTTGCCGGGAGCCGGCCCCTCCCCCCGCGGTCTATCTTCCCGTCGCTTTGGATTCACTTCTCTGCCCGTCCTACCTTTCAGAAAGTGGTTGATTTTCTGTTTCTAGAGTTGCTGTTCTTCTTCTCTTCGATCTCCCGTTGGATTTGTAGGTGTTTGCAATCTTTAGATAAGCTATCTAGCTGATCTCCCGCTACCTGAAGTAGTCTCAGCCTGCTACTTCTCCGCCATCTTGACTCCTCCCTAATCTTATTATTCTTAATGTGATATCTGCTTTATCCAGTAGAGCCCTTCACATATTAATCACAGTTGTTTTAAACTCCCAGTTTGTTAATTCCAACATCCCTACCGTGTCTGATTCTGATGTTTGCTCTGGTCTTTAAATTGTGTGTTTGCCTTTTGGTATGCCTTGTAATTTTTTTTTTCTTTGATAGTCAGACATGTTGTATTACATAAAGGAAATGATGTAAATAGCAATACCGCAGGAAAGGAGAAGCATTCTATAACTCCTGCAGTTAGGTCTTAGTTTTTTACTGAGCTTATGCTTCTGAACTGTGAACTTCACAACTGTTTCTTGGGTTTTTGTTTTGTTGTTGTTGTTGTTGTTGTTGTTTTCCTCCATGCTTATTGTAAAAGCAGATAGTCAGATTGGGCTACAGTTGGATATTTCCATTCTCCCACATGGAAAGATTGTGTAGGTTAGAACTGGTATTTTTCTTCTCCCACGCAGAAGGCTAAAGCTGACTGATGTTGAGTATTTTCCTTACTCCAGATCAGATAGGCTCTGATAATGTTTCAGAAGGTTAGGCTTTGGTAATCTGAAAGCAGATCATGTTAAAAAGAATTGGGGCACCTGGGTGGCTCAGTGGGTTAAGCCTCTGCCTTTGGATTAGGTCATGATCTCAGGGTCCTGGGTTCAAGCCCCACATCGGGCTCTGTGCTCAGTGGTGAACCTGTTATCCCCTCTCTCTGTGGCCTCTCTGCCTACTTGTGATCTCTCTTTCTGTCAAATAAATAAAATCTTAAAAAAAAAAAAAAAGAATAGGATACTCCGGTGTATTTCAAAATGATACCATTTATTTCTCCTAGAAGTTTGCTCAAAGGGATATTTTTCTGATATTTACTGTGAGAACATGCTCTAAATACAGGAGACGAAGATCACAAAATTGTAGGGGATCCCTTCTGTGGGTTCTCCCGGAATTTTTAACTCTTAAAGTTTTTCATACTGAACCTCTTGCAATCACAGTGCAAGCTTTCCCACCCTGGCACTAAAGTCTGTGCTCCAATAAGCCATGACTTCCTGTATTCACCTATTCATCTCCCCAACCTTGGGGTAGAGACTTGCCCTGTTTCCTTACTTCTCTTATGGATTAAAAAAGAGTTAATTGATTTTCCAGTCTTTTCATCTTTTTATTTATCATCAAGGATGGAGTGGTGATTTCCTAGCTACTTATATGCAGAAATAGAAACTAGATTTCCAATTTTATTTGTCTTTTTAAATCTAGGATCCTATGAATTAACCTGTTGCAGAATATTTGGGGAGTGATTATTCACATCTATTTCAGAAACTAGTGTATTTTCAGCTGAAAATCCATTGCCACGTATGTACCTACATAATAAGAATTTAACAGAGTTCCTACAATTTTTCTAGCTTATTAATTATGCTGCTTCATCACATCTGTAATTATTTCAACTCATTATTATTCAACATAACAAAATGCAGTTGAGTAATGTCTAACAATTAGGTAGATCCCTAGCTATATACCACCACTTGCTTTCTGACAAACATACTTATTTTTAAAATCAAAAGAAAAATTACAGTCAAACTTGCTTTAGGTTTAACCTTCTAAATACTTTCTTGGCTGACATTTATAGCAATAATCTTAAAAGAATCATTGAGTTAGAAAGAAGATCAAATTATCTTAATGATTAGTATAGTGTTTTCTGGGCCATCTATACCTTAGAGAGGTATTTGTGTTTTCATCACAGGCCTTGCTTGTTATTTTGGATTTCCACGGTAGCTGTAAAACTGAAAGAAGGAATTCAATCCAGTGTTCATGTTTAATCTCGGCAAGGTACTTTATATTTAACAGCACTGCTAGTTGTCATTTTAGTCATTTTTGCTTATTAATAAAATGCTTTAATCAGCCAAAACATATTTTGGAAAGCTTCTTAACAAAACTTGATTACTTTCTAATATGAGTTCAATTTAATATAAGCGTTCTGTTTTTTCCTAAGTATGCAATTATGTGGTACAAAATATATATGACATAATAGACACTTATATCTGGAAGGAGATCAGCTTTGTGTTCTAGGTGAAATTATGTTCATGACAATACATAGAGCATTAATATTGAGATGATCCATTTCTTTATTTAAATTGTTCTATGAGGACCTGTGTTTCTTTTTATAATTTGTAATAAGATCAGAATAAATTCAGAATTAATGAATTTGTTTTAAATAGAGAGATGGTCATAATAAAGTGGTAGTTTTTATTACAGACATAAGAAAAACATGGCATTCTGTTTAAGTCATTTAAGGCAACTGATTTAAGGTAACATGATAATTATTATTTTATTAAAACTCATTTTCTAGGGTGCCTGGGTGGCTCAGTCGTTGGGCAATTGACCTGCCTTTAGCTCAGGTCATGATCACAGGGTCCTGGGATCGAGCCCTGTATGGGAGGCCTGCTTCTCCCTCTCCCACTCCCCCTGCTTGTATTCCATCTCTTGCTGTCTCTTTTTCTGTCAAATAAATAAAATCCTTTTTTTTTTTAAAGATTTTATTTATTTATTTGACAGAGATCACAAGTAGGCAGAGAAGCAGGCAGAGAGAGAGGAAGGGAAGCAGGCTCCCTGCTGAGCAGAGAGCCCGATGCGGGGCTCGATCCCAGGACCCTGAGACCATGACCTGAGCCGAAGGCAGAGGCTTAACCCACTGAGCCACCCAGGCGCCCCCAAATAAATAAAATCTTAAAAAAACAAACAAACAAACAAACAAAAAAACCTCCTTTTCCTAGATGTCACTTACTGAAGACTCCCCATTTTGGATCAAATCTGTATACATAGGCCATACAAAGAAACTATACAGTTTTATTCAGCTAAAATGGTGTCATACTATTCATGTATAAAATTTACTAGCTGTGGTCAGAGAATACCTTAGACCTGACTGAGAGCTGTATTTTCTATCTAATTTTTATGACTCAGAGTAGATTTAAAATGTTGTGATTAACCAAATGAATGACAGAGTAACATTTTAGAGAACAAACCCAATCATTTTTAGGGGAAAAATAACATAAAGGAGGGTTCAGAGTTAATAGTTACAACCCTGATATTTAAGTAGCATGACTAATCCATAATTCATGTGAAAACGATTGGCAATTAGAGATTACATCATCTTTAATGTGAAGAAATATTCGTATATAGTTTCTAAATGAGTTTCATATTAAACACTGTCACTGTCGTGGCATGTCTCTTCAGGAAGATGAAGGATAAAATCTGTCTTGCAGTACAGTGCTGTTAACTCGGGGGTCTGGGCTAAGACCTGAGTTTCTGCTCTCTAATAATCATAGAGGTCGTACTAATGATTTTGGTCATGAGCCACACTCTGTATCCATGATCCCTTCCTGAGTATTTTATTGTATGTCATTATATAAGAGTATTACTGACAAACTAAATCATATTCAAGAAAGGCAATTTTTTTTATTGCATACTTGAAAATATTTTCTTTCAGGAAAGAACAATTGAGGAGTGATGATATTTAGACAGAAGTATGTAATAAGGAAGGAGAGGAAGCTGTGGAAGCTCTTTGATGAAGAACTGCCATTGGTTGTTGCAAAGGTTCAGCTTAAATGAGAACTTGCTAACAGAACTGTCCAAAATAAAATTGGCTTCCTGCCAAAGCAGGGGCTTCCTTATAACTACGCATATTCCACATAGTCTGGCTAGTCAGCTAGGGATTCCTAAAGTAGATTAAAGGAGATAAACTTTGAATTCACCAAATTTATATCCTGTTGCTCATATTCTAGCTTCTATTTTTTTTTCTTAAAGATCTGAGAATCCTGACAAAAGTGTGCCATTTTCAAATACTAGACTATGATATGATTCTTTGCATAAAGTGGATATATATGGACATCTGGCTCAACCTATCCAATAAAAGCACATATGAATAATATGGTAGTCATCATAGTATTTTTAGCATTTACTTTGGTTCACACATTGTGCAGAGCAATTCACATTGCATTTTTGTCAGCTAACTCTCATCACAAACTAAAAAGATATTACCCCTGTTTACAGATGAGGAAGAGCAGACTGCGTGATAAATTAGCTTAACTCAGGTTATACATCTAGCATATAGGAGAGACTGGATTCAATGCCAGACTGTGTGATTAAAGAATTTAAATTCTTAACCGTGGCTTCTCATCAGAGATGATAAAAGAAGGACAAGTAAGTTAGGAAAAATGCTGCTGATGAAATCCTCTCAAACTTCAAATGCCTGCATGCTGCTTTCCTTGCAGAATCTTAAGCTTAAGAATCAGGAATTTCAAACTCGTACTTAGGTGTACTACATCAGCATCTAGATGGATACTACATCACTTCTGTTTAAGTCATTCTCTCTTAATAAAGTTTATAGGAGTTCATGGCTGACTTACGCCATTACATAAAATAAAAATGATCCTGGTCTTTGCTTTGGTGAAAGTAATGGGGTATCAGCATTTCTATAAACTTTTATCAAATGTTTCAAAAGCATGGACTGGGAATAAATAGAAATTTTCAAAAAGAGGTAAGTCTTTTAATCTTGAGGATAAACTTTATTAATAACTAACATTAATGGCATACAATAGTCCCCTCTTATGCCCAGGGAATGTGTTCCAAGACTACCAGCAGATGCCTGAAACTGCACTAGGACTGAACCTTGTTTTTACTGTTTTGTTTTTTTTTTCCCTATGCCTAAAACCCTATGATAAAGTTTAACTTACAAATTAGGTGCAATAAGAGATTAACAATAAATAATAATAAAGAGAAAAATTGTAACAATATGCTGTAATAAAAGTTGTGTGAATGTTATTTCTCTTTCTCAAAATATTGTATGCTTGCACTCGTCCTTCTTGTGATGATGGGAGATGATAAAATGCCTACATGATGTGATGAAGTGAGGTGAATGTTGTAGGCATTGTGATGTAACATTTGGCTACTACTGACCTTCTGAGGATATGTCAGAAGAAGGATCATCTGCTTCTGGGCTGCCTTTGATCATGGATAATGGAAAGCATGGATAGGGGTGGGGGACTATTATATACTGTTAATAACATTTTTGTTTCCTCATATTGGAGATAACCCTTATGCAACTGTTCTTTAACAGCATTCTTCTGAGTAACATTTAAAGAGTATGACAGATTTGCAGGAAAAGAAACAAAATCAGAGTCCTAGGCAGAACTTCAGAAAATAGGCTTGTGCAAAATAATAAGGGGGGGAGAGTATATTTTTACACTGGTGCAGAGCAGCTAAAATAAACTCAGACAAAATACTGTCCATTTAACTTAACATAATAAAGGGAGTACATTTCTAATAATCCTTAGAAGCTAAAAATATATAATTGCCTTGTTAACAGTGAGGAAACAACAAAAGAAATGGGAATAAACCTTCTGAATCCATAACTGTTAATTCTATGAAAAAAGAAAATGGAAAATTAATTAGAACATCTAATAACTGTTCTCTTTTGTTGTATTTATAACAATATGATTTGTGAAGAAGATAATGGATACTTTCTATCTGATATCCATTCTACTCATAAAGTCCCTTCCTCTTTCTTTATTCTCTTTGAGCTTCTCTTTTTTTCATCCTCGTCTCCAGGAATAAATAAATAAATAAATATTTAAATATTTAAAAAGCACAAAAAATGATGAAAACCCAGGGAGTAAATGCTAGTCTTAAATTACAAGTAGTATAACACATACCCACAGAGACTTCCATAGTAAAAGAAAAAAAAATTATATCTTTCTCACATGGTCTTATTATTTTCCAAATATCATAGAATTATAGAGCTAGAAGGGATATTAAAAGCATATGCATCCCAACTGAAATAGAAACCCAGAGACATAAAACTGGCTTGTAGGAAAATAAAGGACATAATCTTGAACTTCTGATTCCAATTACAGTGCTCTTCTAACATGCCATCAATATTTAATATAGTGTTTCTTTTTTTTTTTAAGATTTTATTTATTTATTTGACAGACAGAAATCACAAGCAGGCAGAGAGGCAGGCAGAGAGAGGAGGAAGCAGGCTCCCTGCTGAGCAGAGAGCCCGATGCGGGGCTCGATCCCAGGACCCTGAGATCATGACCTGAGCCGAAGGCAGCGGCTTAACCCACTGAGCCATCCAGGCGCCCCTGTGTTTTTTTTCTTAAATCACTTTTGTTCTTTTAATTTAAAAGAGACAGGATGGGGGGAGGGTCAGAGAGATAATCTTAAGTTCCGTGCCCAGCACAGAGCCTGACACAGAGCTCGATCTCACCACCCTGAGATTGTGACCTGAGCTAAAATCAAGAGTCGGATGCTTAACTGACTGAGCCACCTAGGTGCCTCTTGATATGTGGTTTTTGAATGTAGGGTCTTTACAGATTTCAGCTTATAAAGTACAAGCTGATAATCCTTTAAAGTAAATGAAAACAAAATCAAAACATGGGTTATGAAATAATGGAAAATGGACATTATTCTATTTCAATGAAGACTAATACCCAGGGTGACTAAATAAGTCACACAAATTATAAAGATTGTAATTATTTGGTTGGTATGAAAATAGGTAATGTCCAAGCCGATGAGTTTTCCACACATTACCATTGTGGAAGAAACATTTTTTCCAAGTAAATTTTAACTTATATCATAGAAAAACAATTCAGCAGTAGCTGAATAAGAGTCATCTCACTTTTGCTTGCTCTTTCTAGTTCCTCAAATAGAAATTATATACAAGTTATAGTGTATAATAACGATCAAAGGTAACTTAAAAATGTAGTGGAAAGCCCTAATTCAAGCATTAGCAGACCTTGTTCTTTACTAGGCTTTACAGTGTAGTTGCCTTACAAACATGCAAGGACATAGGCTCAAATTTCATATCTACAAAACAGTAAAAGTAGATCCTGCTGTGTTACTTCAGTCAGTCATAGTAAGGATCAAATGAAAGACTATATCAGTGTTTATTTATAAATAATTTAGATTCGTATGTCAGTGCAGGTTATTAGAAATCACAGAGTGCCGACTTCTCAGTTTTCAGATAAATAAAGGGAAATTCTATAAAAATTAATGACTTTCCCAAAGTCATATAAATAAATAAGAGCAGAACTAAGAACTTGTTTATTGTCATATATCCCTTTCCATTCGTTTCTGAATTGCATTGTGCAGTCATGATTCTCTTCAATGTCACCTTCTTCCAGGGAATGTCACTAGAAAGTAAAAAAAAAAAACAAAAAAAAAAACCACATATGCTATCATGCATTATAAAACATTACCTTCCAGTTTTTTAGTGTTATTTTTTGTGCTTCTGAAAATTGAAATGTCACATTTTGGCACAAATAAGTTACTTACAGCATATTAGTTTGATAAGGAAAATAGAGAAATTGTTTTGTCCATAATAGATTTCCTTTACCATTTAGTATTCATTGTCTTTAAAAGATTAATTTTATTGATTTTTCATTTTTAATTTTTTTTATCAAAACAAGACCTTTCCAAATACTCAGGACATAATTAATCCAGAAGCTATATATATATATATATATATATATATATATATATATATATATATTTTTTTTTTTTTTTTTTTTTATATACAACAAATATTTTTTATTTTAGTCACAAGATAGGAACTGCTATGGTCTAATGAATCATGTTCTATAAAAGCATGGATTTTTGTATTATTGGAATATGTGATGGCACATACATACTAAGATGATTAGGTAAATATATAATCAATGCAATATTACATAATTTGAAAATATGCAGCACAAATATTTATGTAAATCATTAATCATTAGGGAAATGCAAATTGAAATCATGCTAATACCTTACACCTGTTAGGATGGCTGTTACTAAAAAGTTAAAACATAAGTGTTGGTGAGGATATGGAGAAGGGGAAACTTCATGCACCATTGGTAGAATGTAAATTGCTATAGCCATTGCAGAAGACAGCATGCAGTTTCCGCAAAAAATTTAAAAGAACAAAACTACTATATGATTCAACAATCCCACTTCTGAGTTTATATCCAAAGGAAATTAAATCATTATCTTAAGACATCTGCACTCCCAAGTTTATTGCAGCATTATTTACAATAGTCACAGTATTGTTGCAATCAAAGTGTCCATCAGAGGATAAAGGATAAAGAAAATGTGATTAAATGTGATAGATACATTGGTATAAAATATTATTCAGCTTTATTAAAAAAGAAATCCTGTCATTTGCTGCAACATGGATGAACCCAGAGGACATTATGCTAAGTGAAAGAAGCCAGACACAGAAAGAGAAATACTGCATGATCCCATTTATCTGTGAAATCTAAAAAAGTCAAATGAATGGAAGCAGAGTAAAATATTGGTTACTGAGGTTTGGAAAATGGGGAGATGTTGGTCCCAAAGTACAAATTTTCAGCTATAAGATAAATTCTGGAGACCTAATGTGTACAGCATGGTGACTGTAGTTAATAATAATGTAGTATATACTTAGAATTTGCTAAGAAAGTAGATCTTAAGTGTGTTTGCCACCAAAAATAATAATAATAATAATTAATAATAATAATTACAACTGAGGTGATGGGTGTGTTAATTAGCTTGGTCATAGTAATCATCTTATATATATAAGATCTTATATATATCATATGATATATATGTGATATATATATGATATGTGATATACATATGATATGTATATGATATATATGATATATATAATGATTACTATATATATATAAATCACATTGTCCACCTTAAATATATACAATTTTTATTTGCCAGTCATACTTTAGTAAAGCTCTATTTAATAAATTAATGCAGATTTTATATTAAAATAATGCAGTGATATAAATATAAGGTAATTAGATACAGATATTATTAATTCATTATTATATAATTTGAATACATAACAACATAAATATATAAATGTATTAATGGTTGTGGTTAGATACTTCTAAATTCCTTAAAAAGTGAAAGTGTAGACAGTTTTTCAAGTAATATTGAAATATATACACATGTAATATTGAGGTCACTGATTCTTCAGAGAAAATAATCTGTCAAGATTAAAGTATAGTACAATTTGAAATTAAATAAAATTAACCAAAGTTGTCTTGTCACATATAGCTTTCAAAAAGACTGAAAGTAAATCAAGGTAGAGCACTACATTCCAGACAATTTAGTGGTCTTTCTGAAATATTAAGATGGATTATGTGATCATGTCACTTGCACTGATACTTGCATTTCTTTGTTTAAATCCAATTGCTTTCTTAATATTTTCCACATGGAAAATGAAACATCCCCATTTGCATTTTAAAATAATGTGACATGGTAAATCATGTCCAATGCCAAAGCTAAGTTATTTCTTTAATATGGTTATGATGTAATCCACCCCAGATTTATTCAGATGTACCCAGAATCCTAACCTGACCCTTCTGAATTCAATATGGTGCCTTATTAAAAGAATATATATAATTTTTCAAAATGGACAAAAGAGAGATTTTAGTGTGATTTCACTCTTTCCAAGTTCTTGCAATATTTAATCCTTTCATGTTTAAAGATTTGTTCTATTTCTTTTTATCCCCCACGGTTGAAGATAAAATAACTTGCAACTATAAAGACAAAAAGTAGATTAATGGTCGGATAGATCTGGAGGGGAAGTTGGGGGAAAATAGAAGCAAGTTCCAGAGGGTATGAGGTTTCTTTTGGGTAGGATGAAAATATTCCTAATTGATATTGTTGGTGGTTGCATAATTCCGTGACTATAATAGAAAAATTGAATCATATACTTTAAATGAATAGTTTGTATGGGATAAAAAGCTCAGTAAAGCTGTTAAAAATTTAGCCTACAAACAAAAATACAAAAATCATATTTCCTTTCAGTAATGATTTAATGAAAGAGAAAATTTCATGAATATTTTGAAAATTCTGAAGTTTGATCATATGCTCATGGAGTATGGCTTATATTTCAAGCATTTACTAATATGGGTCAAGTTTACAGGATTGCTCTCAACTAAACACATTTTTTTTTCACTAAATTCTATCCCTTGTTGAAAAATCCAAGTAAGGGGAAAATACAATTTGTGTTGAAGCAACCATTTAACTAGTTAGGCAGAATATTTACTTTTCTGTCTGAAGTGTTTTCAAGTGATCAAAGCTAAATTTATTATTGATAATATTGTAAATTCCTCTTTATCTGTACTCATCTAATCCTCATCATAAATCTCTGGAGCATATAATGTCATTGTTCTTATTGTAAAGTATGTTAACTTGAGGCCAAGAGAAGGTAAGTAGCTTGATTTGTGTGGCAAAATTAAGTGGTAAATCCAAGATTTATAAATTTAGCCTTATAAACCAAATTTATATATATATATATATATATATATATATATATATATATATATACACCAAGATTTAGCCTTATAAACCAAATTTATAAATATGAAGTCTAATATAAAACATAGGAATTATGGAGAACCAAGAGGAGAGATTATATATGAAACTTTAATATCTTCTGTAAGGAAGCTCACTTTAAAGAGTTTGTAGTTAGCACTGACCAGGAGCTCAGCAATTACTGAACTACCTGCCTCTAACAACTTTTCTTAACTTTCCACTAGGAAAGTCATTGCCTAAAGACAGGTAGATGTACCTAGGCACGAGCTTATTGACCAGTAGGCCAACTGGCCATAGGAAAAAATATCAAAGATAGTATTAAGTATTATTTATGAGTGTATTAGGGAACTCAAGTCAAATGAAAGCTAACGACATTTGTGGTAAGAAAGCCAATAGAATTTTATTGTATTCTTGATGCATACTCTATGTAGTAGCAGCTAAAAGGGAATCATTGTATAATTAGAAAAGAACATCAAAATTAAACAGCAATAAATAAATAAATAAATAGACATATGCTTTCTACTACCCTGTTTAATAATTAAAATACAGTCAGGTGATGTGTGCAAATATGTGTATGTAGGGGGAAAAAATAGAGTGAAATATGTCAGGAGATCTGGCCTTAATGTTTAGGCTACCTTTCAATACCTTAATTTTTTTTTTAAATGTATAACCATTTGAACCTAGTACTTCAGACACTGTCCAATCTCTCACCTCTCTCCATTAAAGTTGATTTTTGTGAAAGATTTGTCTGTACTCCCCATTCACATAGATACCTACACTCAGTGAAAAACCCATTCCAATTTGGCATCTGCTACCATTACTCAACAAGAATAGCTCTCACTATGTTCAGTGAACTTATGGTCAAAAGTCAATGAATGTTTCAGAACTCATCTTACTTGACACAGTGGCCATTTAAAAAATTACCCTTCTTCATATTATTATTTTCTTTATCCCTATGGCTTCTATGATGACATAATCACCTGGTTTTCTTGCTACCTCTCTGATTTCATCTCTCTTGCTTTATTTGCTAGTTTTCCTATATATCTGTGTTAACTGAAATGTTTCCTCAAAGTCCTATCTTGCCTTTCTTCCCACTCCATATTATATCACTACTTTTCCTGTATTTTCTTTCTTTTTTTTTTTTTAAGATTGTATTTATTTATTTGACAGACAGAGATCACAAGTACGCGGAGAGGCAGGCAGAGAGAGAGAGAGGAGGAAGCAGGCTCCCCACCGAGCAGAAAGCCTGATACAGGGCTCCATCCCAGGACCCCAGAATCATGACCTGAGCTGAAGGCAGAGGCTTTAACCCACTGAGCCACCCAGGTGCCCCTTCCTGTATTTTCTAAAACAAATATCACAAAATGTAGGATAGATGAGGCATTCTAATTTATAGAAAATTTTCTTTGATAAAGAAAACCAAAGCGGCAACTTTTGAATGGCAGAGGAAAAGCCTCTAAAAATCCATGTTTAACTAAAAACAATAGGAACACCTGCAAAACAGTCAAAAATCAGCTTTTTAAAAAACTGGAAATAAAAAGAAAGCTTATAGCAATCTAAGAATTGTTTATTCAAGAAGACTTGCTGCATCTGATAAGAAGAGTGACTCTTACTGTGTTAAAACTTTCCTAGTCCCATCCCTCTTTGTCCAACTCCATGTTAGCCTTATAAACCAACTATAGTCTCAGAACTACAATTGCTGTCAAAACAAGCAGTATATAAGCGTTTGGAGTAGGAAGAATAAGTTACCCAGTAGCATCCTTCCCAGAGGACTTAGCATTATTTAACCTGTCTTGCCCACAGTGGCAAACTCCATTCCCAGGTCTTGTCTTTGACAGGTTCACTCTTTACAAACAGCACTATCCACAGGGCATCTGTAAAAAATTATCAGCGGCAATTGTTTAACATTGCAGCTATCCAATATAGCAGTACAAATAGGACTAACAAAAGGCTGACCAAAAAACTTCAAGGAAAAACTGGCAAATGAAATATTTATGAGATCTGTAAAGCTTGAACATATTCATGGACATCTAGAAAGCTACACATACATACAGGGATGTGCACATGCCCAGAATAGACCCTGGAAGGCCCCAATCTCTCACTACTGACTGAACTTGAGGCTCCATAAAACCAAAAATTGAAAACTAAGTCAGACTTGTAATCTGATTGACAGTGCATGGTGGATATGTGTACACATAATGAGCCCATCAGCAAAAGCTGAGAAAAGTACTGGTTCATGTAATTTAAGGAAATCTCTGTATAATCATTAGCTGACTACTGAGCCAACCAGAGACTTCATTGCAGTCACATGACAAAAAATAAACACAACATAGAATTAGTTGAGGAAAGTCTAAACAAATGTTAACAACAAGAAACACTAACAATAAACCCTGGGTGGGGGGAGGATCTACTTTCTATAGTTACCCTATTATATAATTTAAATCTTAATTTTCTCAAAAAAATTGCAAGATACTCCAGCAAAAGGGAAGTATAGCTAACCATACACTGGGGAAAAAAAACAAAAACAAAAACAAAAAACAAAAAAAAACAAAAAAAAAACAAAGCCATTTCCAAAAAACTCCGGATATAGGCTTAATGGATAAAGACTTGGAAAAAAAACTGTTATTCATATGTATCCATATGTTAAAGAACTGAAGAAAAAACATGTTTAAAGAATAAACAGAAAGTACAAGAATGGTGCCACACCAAATCAGGAATATAATAAAAATAAAATTAGAACAGAATGAAATGGAAGTTGCATTATAACTGAAATAAAATATACTCCAGATGAGCTCAATGGTAGTTAATAGACGAAATAATCAGGGAATAGAAATACAGATCAATTGAAATTATCCAGTCTGAAAAACCAAAAGACCTATAAATGTTAAAGAATTAAAGTCATTTAACATATGGTCTCTAACTACATACAATAAAATAAAAGTCATTAACAAAAGGAAACAGAAAATTCACAAATATGTGGAAAATAAATAACACATTCCTAAATGAGATATGAGTCAGAAATCACAGTAGAAGTTAGAAAATACCTTGAGATGAATGAAAGTGAAAATATAAAATACAAAGTCTTATGGGATACAGATAAGTCTTTTTTGAGGGAAACTTAGAATTGTAAACATATATTTAAAAAGGAAGAAGGTGTTACGTTAATAACCTATCATCTTAAGAAATGAAAAATGAAAAACAAATTAAGGGCTTCTGGGTGGCTCAGTTGGTTAGGTGACCAATTCTTGGTTTTGGCTCAGGTCGTGATCTCGGGGTTGTGCGGTCGAGCCCCATGTTGGGCTCTGTGCTCAGTGAGGACTGCTTTTGTCCTTCTGCTCTTCCCTTCTTACTCACTCTGTCTCTCAAATAAATAAATAAAAATAAAAACATTATAAAAAGAACAAATTAAAAGACAAGCAGAAGGAAAGGAAATTTTGAAAGATGAGATGAGATATAAATGATATATGATATAACAACAACAATAGAGAAAATCAGTATATACAAAAGCTAATTCTTTAAAGAGACGAGCAATTGACAGAGGCTATTCTTACCAAAAATAAGATAAAAGTATCAAATTACAAAAAAATCTGGAATGAAAGAGAAGGCATTGCTATTAACCTTATAGAAATAAAAAGAATTAAATTGCAATACTGGGAACAATTGCATGCTAATAGATTAGAAAACTAAAGAAATTTGGCAGATTCCTAGAAAGACTCAAATTACTTAATCTTAACTCAAAATTAGAATATCTAAATAGAACTAAAACAAGTAAAATAATTGAACATGTAATCAAAAAACTTTCCATAAAGAAAAATCTGGGACCAGATGGCTACACTGGTGAATTCTGTCAAACATTTAAGGAAGATTCAAAAATTGTTCAAAAGGTAGACGTGGAGAAAACACTTCCCATTCATTCTGTGAGAGTCGGTATTAGCCAAATACCAAAACCAAGTAAAGATAACGGAAGAAAAGCTATATATAAAAAGCTGTATATGAAAACCCACACTAAGATATTTAATGGCAAAAGGCTAGATGCTTCCTCCCTAAGATCAGGAACAAGAAAAAAAAAAGTCTGCAATTGCCACTTTTATTCAACATTTTATTGCAAATTCTATCTAGGGTATTTAGCAAGAAAGAGAAATAAAAGGGGTATGGATAAGAATGGAAGAAGCGAAAATATCTCTATTTTCAGAAGATACTATCTTCTATAGAAAGAAATTAATCCACAAAAATGAAATTAGACCTCAGTATGTTCAGCATAGTTGCAGGATACAGGATCAATACACGAGACAATTTGTAGTCTTATACACTAAAAATGAGCGGTGCAAAAATGAGATTAAGAGATTAAGAACAATCCCATTTACAAGAAACATCAAACCTTAAATGATTTAGGAATAAATTTGACATAATGATCACAAAACTCATACACTGAAAATGCATCATTGAAAGAAATTAAAGGAGATATAAATAACTGGACAAACCTTCCATGTTCATGGATTAGAAACTTAATAGTGATAGTGGAGCAAACTTCCTAAATCGGTTCAACATACTGCTTATCAAAATCTTAGTCACATTTATTTTGTTGTTGCATGGTCAAGTTGATCCTAAAATTCATGTAAAATGTAAGAGATTCAGAATAAAATCTTGAAAATGAAGGACAAAGTTGGAGAATTTACAGTGCTTGGTTTTAAGTATTACTACAAAGCTACAATGATCAACATAGCGTGGTAGTGTCACAAGGTTAGAAATACAGATCAATGGAGGAAATTACTATAGAATGAACTTCAGACAATCAAAATAGAGATTTGCTGTAAGGGCTGATGGTGAGCATCAAATATAGGCTTACCTATAGAGCAGCGATTAAATTTGGCTTTATAGAAAGGGGATATGCTATAATGGTCATGTGCCATATGTACTGACACTGTAGATAAGGAACACTAAACATGAGGGAGAATAAGGATAACACAGGCAAAACATTGTTTTTATTTTCTACCAGTAATAATGAGCAGTGACAGCAACAGTATTGTTTTCTCTGTAAGGCAGGATATAGCAAATGAGTAATTATGAGATACTTTAATTATGCTATCGCCTGTGTTCTTGAAAACTGGAATTTTCAGAGTGGAAAAAAGAAGATACAGATGTAATAAAAACATTGTAGGGGAAAAGGAGATACAGATGTAATATAAAAGGTTAAGTAAACATCCAGTATCTGAAGTTTGAATCAGTGTGGCAAAATTTATCAGCTCTCTCTACATCATTCCTTTCTACCTTTTCCACTGAGAAGGTCTGAAAACATCCACCGATCAAAGAGTGAACCATACTAGTGAAAAGTTTTTGGTCTTTCCAATCAAGGTGTCTAAAGTTAATTTTGCAACTATTAGATATATGGCTACTTATTCACTTTCAGTTTCTAAATCTTGTGGCTAATGCTAACCCAAAACTATGAAAGGAAGGGAAAATGAGGAATGGTAAGTTTAGCTAAAAATGAAGTTTAGCTAAACTGGCATGGTATAAATCCACCTCTTATCATGGCTATTTATGCACCAGTGGGTGATAAGATTATAAAAGATCAAAAGAAAGTGATTGATGCAAGAGTCAGGATAGAGGTTATTTGTAGAAGAGGGGAGGGCACTGTGGTTGAAATAGGGTAAAAGAGTTTCTAGAGTGGAAAACAAATTTCTCTCTTGACTGAGGTTATCATTATAGAGTGTTCACCTTGTAATATTATTTGGTAGTCCATACAATGATTTTGGATGGTTTTATATATCTGTGTTTAATTTTGCAATAACATGATTTTTTAAAAAAAAAGAACAAAGATGAATATCTTTTTGAGGTGTCAGTGGGATATTTAGAGAGACAGTGCTATAGTATATGCATGTTTGGAGTTCAGGAATGAGATTGAATATAGATTTTTGCTTTTTTTCATAGTGTGGATTTATAGGAAGGTAAGAAGTGTGAAAAGAAAATACAGCTAAGACTAGAACCATGAAGCAGGCAAAGGAAGATAACTACGAATAATGCTGGAAAAAAACAGAGAGAAAAAAAAACACAGCAGGAGAAGCAGAAGATGCTATTTAGTGATTTATACACCAACTAATTACTGTTGTATGAAAGTTACATGGAAGTGTTTTCTGAAATAATTGTTCTCATTGTCAGGGTGAGTACACAGAGTAAAGAAACAGGCATATGCCACTAGGCTTTCTAGAAGCCAACAAGCTCTTTTTGCTCTAAACATTTATAACAAATGTCAAGTCCTTAGAAAAACTGTTGGAAATGATCTTTTGTTTTCCTTAGGGTGTCAAGCTTGATATTTTGGTACAGCTTTCATTACTCCTATAATATTCCCAGTTTCTTTCTGTAATTCATCATTTTTGTCTTATGGATCTGCTAAGGATGAGAAGTTGTGGCATGAAAATGTGGCTCTTTTCTTCTACTTTTTCTATGCCTAGAAAGGCTTTTATTTTATATCTTATTTTGTTTTCTTTTCTTTTATTATTTTATTTTATTTTATTTTTTACTATTTGGACTACCAGACATGGGGCTTGAACTCACAACCCTGAGATCAAGACCTGAGCTGATATCAAGAGTTGAATACTTAACTGACTAATCCACCCAGGGGCCCCTAAAATGGTATTTATTTTAAAATGACTACTTCTAAATTTTAGTTCATTCATTCTTAAATGAATGTGTTATTTATCATCTTAGGCCTTTTTTTTTTTTTTTTTTTTTTTTTTCCTTAAGTGCTCATGGCAGTAATTCCATTAGATTTCCTGCAAAGCAGTAGTAAATTTCATTCTTGGTATAAACTGTACTTTGAATATGTATGCCTGATCTCTTAATAGTGGAGCAATTTATTTTATTATAATCAAATGTTTAGTTTAAAATCTGAAAACATCAAAGTCATATATTATCAGACCTAAAAATAATTTTCATATTTGGTAAGTCTTGGTGGAACACTTGAAATAAAACTGAAGTGCTCTTGAGTATATCATGCATACATTTTAAAAAATCTCATAGGTTTGATGGTTCTAAGAATGATGAAGAGAATATAAGCCATAGGATTAGATAAAACCAGAGCCCAGACCACCTTTTACAGCCACAATAGCCCAGTAGAGATATTTGCCCCTTAATTCACATAGGATTTCCTTATTATTATGGACTGTAATCACAAACCAAGATGAATCTTTAAATGAGTATTTGGTATTCATTAAAACACAAGAAAAAACCGGCTTCTGCCCTGAATGGATCAGTTTACATTATAGCAGTCATTGTAAACCAGTGTCTTACATGATAAGGAAGCAGGACTGAGGCATTAATTTTTTTTTAAAAGATTTTATCTATTTATTCATGAGAGACAGAGAGAGATAGGTGTTGGGAGAAGTAGGCTCCCCACTGAGGAGGGAGCCTGATGCCAGACTCGCTCCTCCCAGGATCCTCAATCATGACCCGAGGAAGGCAGATGCTTAACTGACTGAGCCACCCAGGTGCCTGTCTATATATATATATGACATTCAATATATAGATAAATATTCATCAATGTATACTGTACTCTTAAATGGTACATAAGTAAAAGAAATCTGTTACCAAGCCTCTTTGAAAGGATTTTTCCACTCTTTATTTTTAAAAACTAATTATCAAAGTCAACTACGTATTTTCTCATCCTTGGAAAAGACAAGAAGCAAAGAGGTATTGTCCTAGCACGACTTGAAGTCTGTCATCTGATACAGATTGAGATGAATTGTAATGTGAACTCATTTAATGTATCTGGATCTCGTCTTAAGCATGAGCTTCAGAGTCATACAGTGCCATCATTTTGGTCATCAAAGTAAGATTCCAAGTACTACTTTCCATTAAAATGAGTAACTACACATCAAAATTCAAAACTAAATCTGACAGTGTTTTTAAATTTAAAAAAAATCTGTAATTTTCAGTGGAGACAAATAAGACATTCAAATGTAAAAACTTTTCAAAAACCACATGGTAGTTCATTTTTGAACTGGTCTTAGAATGCTGATTTCCTAAACACTAACTCTGGACTTCTCTTACAGAAAATCACAATCTCTGGAGAATGTTTTCTGCTCTGAACCATAGAGTTTGGTGGGGCTATTTTGGATTATTTATATTATGAAAGTGACAGGATAGACTCTTCGAATCTATTGTATTCTATTGAATCTAAATTTAATAGACTGTTTGAATGTCTTCAGAAGTAACTGCATCAACTTATTACTGGTGTGTGTGTGTGTGTGTGTGTGTGTGTGTTTGTACAGAGCAAAACAACAGTATTAATTCCTTCAATAAACATTTATCTAATTTTCTGCTAAATGCAGTGCTACATCATGTAGGTATGAAGTTGAAGAAAAATGAGACCCTTTCCTTAAAGTGCATTTCTATTTTCCGTGAGAGATTTTGAAATGTTACTGTAATATAAAATACTGAGGTCATAATACTTTCATCAAATATTCTAATTCTCCTTTCATCCACTTTCCTCCTCCATTGAATGCGCATATTTCCAGGGCCTCATTTTGGCTGGTAAAGTATAAACAGAAATTTGGGTTGCTTCCCCATTGAGAATGATATTTGCTGTGGGTTTTTCATAGATGGCTTTTATGATATTGAGGTATGTACCCTCTATCACTACACTGCGAAGAGTTTTGATCAAAAAAGGTTGCTGTACTTTGTCAAATGCTTTTTCTACATCTATTGAGAGTATTGTATGGTTCTTGTTCTTTCTTTTATTAATATTATAATTCTTGTTATTTCTTTTATTATTATTGTATCACCTTGATTTGCGGATGTAGAACCACCCTTGCAGCCCAGGAATAAATCCCACTTGATCATGGTAAATAATTTTTTTAATGTACTGTTGGATTCTGTTGGTTAGTATTTTGGTGAGAAATTTTGCATCATGTTCTTCATCAGGGATATTGGTCTGCAGTTCTCCTTTTTGATGAGCTCTTTGGTTTTGGGATCAAGGTAGTGCTGGCCTCATAAAAGGAGTTTGGAAGTTTTCCTTCCATTTCTGTTTTTTTGGAACAGTTTCAGGAAAATAGGTATTAATTCTTCTTTAAATGTTTGATAGAATTCCCCTGGGAAGCCATCTGGCCCTGGTCTCTTTTCCTTACTGATTATGGGTCTGTTCAGGTTTTCTATTTCTTCTTGGTTCAGTTTTGGTAGCTTATATGTCTCTAGGAATTATCCATTTCTTCCAGATTGTCTAATTTGCTGATGTATAGTTGCTCATAATATGTTCTTTTAATTGTTTGTATTTCTTTGGTGTTGGTTGTGATCTTTCCTCTTTCACTCATGATTTTATTAGAGTCCTTTCTCTTTTCTTTTTGATAAGTCTGTCCAGGGGTTTATCCACCTTATTAATTCTTTCAAAGAACCAACTCTTAGTTTCATTTATCTTTTCTACTGTTCTTTTGGTTTCTATTTCATTGATTTCTGCACTTCTCTTTATTATTTCTCTTCTCCTGCTGGGTTTAGGCTTTATTTGCTATTCTTTCTCCAGCTCCTTTAGGTTTAGGGTTAGGTTGTATATTTGATACCTTTCTTATTTCTTGAGAAAGGCTTGCATTGCTATATACTTTTCTCTTAGGACTGTCTTTGCTGCATCCCAAATATTTTGAACAGTTGTGTTTTCATTTTTATTTGTTTCCATGATTTTTTTTTAACTTGTCTTTAATTTCCTGGTTGACCCATTCATTCTTTGGTAGGATGCTCTTTAACCTCCACATATTTGAGTTCTTTCCAATTTCCCTCTTGTGGTTGAATTCTAGTTTTAAAGCATTATGGTCTGAAAATATGCAGAGAATAATCCCAATCTTTTGGTACTGGTTGAGACCTGATTTGTGACCCAGGATGTGATCTATTGTGGAGAATGTTCCATGTGCACTAGAGAAGAATATGTTCTCTTGCTTTGGGATGGAATGTTCTGAATATATCTGTGATGTCCATCTGGTCCAGGGTGTCATTAAAGCCTTTATTTCCTTGTTGATTTTTGCTTAGATGATTTGTCCATTTCATTGGGGTGGGGGTGTTAAAGTCCCCTGCTATTATTGTATAATTGGCTGCTCCCATATTAGGGACATAGATATTTAAAATTGTTAGTTTTTTTTTTAAATTTAATTTTGTTTTTCAGTGTTCCAAGATTCATTATTTATGCACCACACCGAGTGCTCCATGCAATACGTTCCCTCCATAATACCCACCACCAGGCTCACCCAGACCCCCACTCCTCTCCCCTCCAAAACCCTCTGTTTGTTTCTCAGAGTTCACAGTTTCTCATGGTTTGTCCTCCTCTGATTTCCCCCAACTCACTTCTCCTCTCCATTTCCCAATGTCCTCCATGTTATTGCTTATGCTCCACAAGTAGGTGAAACCATATGATACTTGACTCTCTGCTTGACTTCTTTCACTCAGCATAATCTCTTCCAGTCCTGTCCATGTTGATACAAAAGTTGGGTATTTACCTTTCTGATGGAGACATAATACTCCATTGTATATATGGACCATATATACATATATGTATATATATATATATATATATATATACATATATACATCCATTCGTCTGTTGAAGGGCATCTTGGCTCTTCCCACAGTTTGGCGACTATGGCCATTGCTGCTATGAACATTGGTGTACAGATGGCCCTACTTTTCACTACACCTGTATCTTTGGGGAGTGCAATTGCAGGGTCATAGGGTAGCTCTATTTTTATTTATATTGTATTGCCTCTATTGTATTGCCTGTAAGGTGACTGTTACTGTATATTGTCTCTGTTCCTTTCCGGTCTATGTTATTTTTAGGCTCTCTCTTTTCTCAGAGGACCAATTTCAATATTTCCTGTAGGGCTGGTTTGGTGTTTACACATTCTTTTAGTTTTTGTTTGTCCTGGAAGCTTTTTATCTCTCCTATTTTCAATGACAGTCTAGCTGAATATTATATTCTTGACTGTATATTTTTCTCTTTTATTGCTCTGAATATATCATGCCAGTCCTTTCTGGCCTGCCGAGCCTCTGTGGATAGGTCTGCTGCCAATAAAATATTTCTACCATTGTAGGTTATAGACCTCTTGTTCCAAGCTGCCTTCAGAATTTTCCCTTCATCTCTGAGACTTGTAAGTTTTATTATTAGATGACAGGGTATTGACCTATTTTTATTGATTCTGAGGAGGGTTCTCTGTGTCTTCTGGATTTTGATCCTTGTTTCCTTACCCAAATTAGGGAAGTTATCTGCTATAATTTGCTCCAGTATACCTTCTGCCCCTCTCTTTCTTCTTCTTCTGGAATCCCAATTATTCTAATACTGTTTTGTCTTATGGTTTCACTTATCTCTCAAATTATCCCCTCCTGATCTAGAAGTTGTTTGTCTCTTTTTTTCTCAGCTTATTTATTCTCTATCATTTGGTCTTCTATATCACTAATTCTCTCTTCTGTCTCATGTATCATAGCATAGAGCCTCCATTTTTTCTTGCACCTCATTAATAGCTTTTTAAATTTCAACTTGGTTAGATTTTAGCTCTTTCATTTCTCCAGAAAGGATTCATCATCTATGATTTTTCGAGCCCAGCTAATATCTTTATAATCGTCATTCTGAATTCTAGTTCTAACATCTTACTAATGTCCATTTTGATTAGGTCCCTAGCAGGTGGTACTTCCTCTTGTTCTTTTTTTTGAGGTGAGTTTTTCCACTTTGTCATTTGTCCAGAGAATAGATGAATGAGAGAACAAAATGCTAAAGGTGTAACAACAACCTCAGAAAAGTATACACTAAACAAATCAGAAGAGACTGAGAACTGGGGGAAAAGAAAGGGGAAAAAAATATATATATATGTGTGTGTGTGTGTGTATATATATGTGTGTGTGTATATATAGAAAGGGGAAAATATATATATATACATATATATATATAATATATAATTCATGTGTTATTCATATATATTTTATATTATGTATATATAAATATATTTTTTACTTATTTATTTTTATTTTTTTTTAAGATTTTATGTATTTATTTGACAGACAGAGATCACAAGTAGGCAGAGAGTCAGGCAGAGAGAGAGGGGGAAGCAGGCTCCCTGCTGAGCAGAGAGCCCAATGTGGGGCTCGATCCCAAGACCCTGGGATCATGACCTGAGCTGAAGGCAGAGGCTTTAACCCACTGAGCCACCCAGTGCCCCTATTTTATTTATTATTTACATAATATTTATATTTTATATGTATAAAATTATACATATTTATACTATATTTATATTATAAAATGTATACATACATTTTATATGTATAAATTATACATGTTTATTTATTATATATCATATGTGTGTTATACATATATATATACACATATATATGTATATATTATATATATATATATATGATCAGGCTGGTGATAGAATAGAGCCACACACTTGATTTTGAGTGTATTTTGGTCTGTTAAAAGAAACTGCCTCCCAAACCGTTAAAGAAAGAAAAAAAGAAAAAATATATATATATATTTCATTTTATTATTTTATAAATATATAAATATTATAAATAATACTGTATTATTTATTAATTTTAATTAATTTATTAATTATTATAAATAAAATAAATATATAATATATATTTTATATAATAGATATAAATATTATTTATTTTATTATATATTCATTCATATATATGCAAAAATAAGGGTAGATACAATGAGGGATGGAATATGACTGTAAAATGAAAATTAAAAAAGATTTTGAAAAAGGAATTGTTAAGATAATAATTTGGTTGAAAAAAGAAAGAAAAAGATTAAAAAGAAGGAGAATGTGATCAGGTGGGAGACTAGAACAAAGTCATACCCTAGATTTAGGGTGTATTTTTGTCCATTAGAAGAAACTGTATCCCAAAATTTTAAAGAAAGAAAAATTTATATGTATACAAAATAGAAGTTTAAATACGAAGCTTTCTGTATAGCTTTGGAGGATGAGAATGAAAATAGCAGCCTCCCAATCTCTGGCCCCAGAGGCGTGGAGAGCTCAGAGCCTTCCTCTTCAGTGAGCCCTCAGAGAAAAGCAGTCAGCTACTCTGTCTCCCTGGTCTCTGGCCGCATTCTTTTCTCACCTGGACTATTACTGAGCATTTCTATCTCTGGCACATGGCCCCATTTGGAGTCTCCAAACCCAGCAGATTTCTGCAGCACACTCCTGCACTACTCCTCCCAGTGGAGGAAGGGGGAGGGTCCTCCTCAGATCTGCCATTTGTGGGGTCCCTGCTCAAAGGTCCGTAGTTTATGGCAACCCCGAACCGAGAGCCCATTCCTCGGCTCTGTCTTTGCAGCGAGCTTCCCCACTCTGATACCTGGGAGCTCTGCCACACTCAGGCATCCCCAATCTTTCTGTGACCCCAAGGGTCCTGAGACCACACTGTCCCAGTGAGGATTCCACCTCCCACTTAGCCACTGGAGCAACATCCCTCCATGGAGCAGACTTCTAGAAGTTCTGATTTTGTGTTCCACTGCTCTATTGCTTGCCAGTAGCCAGCTGATGAAGGCTCCCTCTCCTGCAGTCTATTTTACCATATATTGCCTCAGATTCACTTATCCACCTGTCTTAGCTTCCAGAAAGTGGTCACTTTTCTGTTCATAGAATTGCTGCTATTCTTTTCTTTAATCTCATGTTGAATTTGTAGGTTCAGAATGGTTTGATAAGTATCTAGCTGAATTCCTGGGACCAGACAAAATTTAGACCTCCTACTACTCCACCATCTTGTTCTTCCCACCCCTAAGCGAAGCTTTAATGCTACTTTGTGACTGCCACATTTTCTTTTTCTTGGCTTGAATACTATAGGAAAAAAACATAGAACTTTCACAGTTGGGGTAGAGCCCACATGAGGAAAAAAAAATGTTTTTAAAAGCTACTGAAACAGCAGGGATTATTTGTTACATAGCATAACCAAACCTGTTCTGACTGATATACACTGTGTTAGGTATTGTCTAGGTCCTAGCAAGTTTCACATGGCACTCTCAAAATGGGAATTTAAGAAAATTTTAAGAAAGGAACCATTTACAATAATAAAATAAAGATATCAGGAATTACCAATAATGGTACAGTAGGCCGGGGCTAAAATATCATCATCTTCAATATTCTCAGATATGAAAACACAAGCAAAGGGGTTACCAGGACCTTAAAGAGGGTGGGTGGGAAGAATGTGTTCTCTGGGTGTATCCATGTCAAAGTACCTCTATAAGAAGGGAACAAAGACTTTAATGTCCCAACCTCATTGTTTTCCCTTTCTCGTACCTGCACCCAATTAGAAGTGGTAGAACAGAGTTCAGCCTACCAATATGTACAGTATGTACATGAATTTGGGGAATTTGAAAGATATTCAACACAAATACAAAAATTGACCCACATACACATTATTGTAGGAATACATGAAATAACACATGGCATAAAATAGTCAAAGCATAAGGGCTTTTAAGAAAGTTTTAGATGAACACAACTTGAACTAAATCTTACAGACATGAAAGAATTACCTTAGACAATTTTTAAGGTCTTCTAATCTGGATATTAAATGAAATCCCAAGCAAGTACAGTATTTGCAGAAATAGAATAATGATTTAATACTAAGCCTAGGGTAATGAAATGATAAACCTGAAAATAATACAGTGGCCAGAGCAAGGAAGGCTTTATATATTATGTTAAATAATTTTACTTTACCCAGGAGACCAAAATCTGAAGGATTTAAAAACAATGACATAATCAAATTTATAATTAAAAGCAATATGGCAGTAAAAATAATAGTTCACATTATCAGATGATTACAATGTGCTGCCTCATGTTTTGTGCACAAATACTCCCCATGAGACAGAAACTATTATTATCCCTACTTGAGGGGGTGGATATTGAAGCAGAAAATGGTTGTTCTAGGTAACATAATAGTAATAGATAACCTAATAGTAATGGAGTGGAGAGTTAAACTAGGTCTTTGAAAATAAATGAGTATGACTGCAAGACTGAGGAAAGGAAACCATTTACAAAACCATAGAAATTATTCAGATAAGGAACAGTACCAGAGAGATCATGATAATAATGAAGAAAAGAACCATTCCAAAGTTTAAACCTGTTGGATAGGTGTTTGATTAGCTATGCAAAATGAAGGGAAAAAAAAAATGTCAACCACATCCCACCATATTCCTAACTGAAAACGACCGATTTTCACTTTTGACAATTACACAACTGGTATTTTCACTTTGAGCAAAACTTCAAAATTAGCACCGTATATGTAGATTAACAGATGTCGTTAACATACATATATTTTTTTTGGATTGTTGAATTTATTTCAATTTCTATACTAAAAATGCAAAAACAATTTAGTATTGAAAATATTGCCTCTTAAGGCTTGAAAATTAAAAATTAAGTGAAAAACAACAGGAGAGTTAAATTTGGGGTTAGCTCAGTCATTAAATTCATAAAGCTAGGGTAAATGATAGTGGGCCTTTGTGATACCTACCTTAATAGATCTGTGTCATTTGAGTATTTAAAAAGCTAATTAAAACAGCAACTGTAGTTTCTTAGTTCCATCACCATCTCACTAATTTTGTAGGACAAACCTATTTTTATCTTCACTTAATGTTTAACTAGCTCTTATCTTCCTCTAAGGTAATCTACGATATTTTTGGTTGTGGTGAAATTAAGATGAGTTGTAAGTGAATAATTTAAAGAGTTTTAACTTTAAATTCTTTATTTTTTCCTCTTCTTTTTCTTCTATATCTTGGCATATAAACTGATTACATAAAGATTGTCTAAGGATTTATTCTATGATTAAAAACACCATTCTTTCCAGTTAATACAGTTGAGAATTTTATTCTGCCTCTTACACACACACACACATCAGTGCATATGTTGATCAAAGTGACATGTTGTTATATCAGAAAATATATAATCTACTAATCTACTGTGGAATGAAAGTTATGTTATCTTCCTTTAAAATATAAGAGTAAATGTTGTGGAGAAAATTATTATTATTAAAGAAAATTCATATTGATCATGTTCAAATCCATGAAAACATTAACAGAAAAAATAAAGCATAAATTATTAGTCACATGTATAAACTGAAGGGACTAGGTATTTTAGCATGTGTGTTAGTATATCTATTGTTGCACTAAAAATGTGCCTTAAAAGCTATCCACAAAACATTTACCTCACATTTTCTGAGTATCACAAAAATAGGAGAGGTTTAACTGACTTAGGGTCTGTCATGAGTTTGCAGTCAAGCTATTAGCTAGGGCTGCAATCAGCTGAAGAATAATCTGTTTCCAAAATCACTGATGAGCTATTGATAGTAGCCTTCATTACTGCATTCTGGTGAAACCTTGACAAGAGTTGGATGATCCACTTCCAGTCTTTCTCATGTTGTTATGTGGTTGGAGCTTTCAGTTCCTCACCTTTTGGGTACATGGTAAATGGCTTTTTCCAGAATATGTGATCCAAGAAGGAAATAGTGGCATATATGGAAGCCACAGTATATTTTATGACTTAATGTTGGAAATAACATACCATTACTTCTCCAATCTTCTGTTGGTTACAATGAAAAATCTTGATGTTATATAGGAAGGGAATATATGAGTGTATCAGGAGAACTGAGGGCAATTTTGAAGGTAGGCTGTCATAATGTGTTATAATTTCTATGTAGTAAACAAAGGAGAACAGGACAAATTATAGCCAAGTAATCCTAAATAAATAAAGAAGAAATAAATTAAAAAGTGGTGTTACTCCAATAGATTAAGACTCAGTGTAGATGTAAAACAAAAATAAAAATGAAGAAATGATTATTCAAGTTACAGAACAAGAGATTTTCTGAAGAGGATTTAGAAAATACTAAGTAATAGAAGACAATTAATGATAGTGCTCTTTATAAAAACACATATAATCACATAACATGAAACTCACCATTTTAAAGTGTACAATTTTAATATACCCGTAGATATACAACCATAAACACTGTCTAAATTTAGAAGATTTTTATCACTCAAAAAAAAAAAAACAAATCCTATTAGTAGTCAACATCTCTTTTGTCATAATCCCAGCTCTTGGCATCCTCTTACCTACTTTCTATCTCAATGGACTTGCCTGCTCTGAACATTTCATATTAATTAGTAATTAGTAGAATCATATAATATGTGGTCTTTATGCCACATGTTGATCATTTGATGAATATTTGTTTTTTTCCCACTTTTTGGCTACTATGAATATTTGTGTGTAAAGATTTGTGGAGATATGTTTCATTTCTCTTGAATATATACCTACCAGTGAAATTGCGGGCTATGGTAATTGTATTTAACACCCTGAGGAATTGTCAAACTGTTTTCCAAAGTGGCTGCAACCATTTTACTTCCCCATCAATAGTGAATGGAGGTTGCAATTAATTACTCAATGCTTGCCATTTTTAGAGGTATACAGAAATACAATTGATTATTGCATATTGATCACACATCGTGCTGGACTTGTGTGCTAGACTTATTAGTTCTAACACTGTTTGTTTGGAGGTTTTCCTCACATAAGTATTCCTTGGTTAGTTCTATATAAAAGATTATGTCATCTGCAAATATTGTTTTCTTCCTTTTCAGACTGGAATCCTGACAAGAACCTCAAGTATAATGTTGACTAGAAGTGGTGAAAGCTGATTTTAGTAGGGATATATTCAGTCTACATAAAAAATGATGTTATTCTAAATATTATTAGGACTTTTTAAGAAAAATTTTAAATTGTCAACAAAGCTGAGGGAAAGTTACAGAGATAGCCCATATACCTCTGAACCTTTATATGCAAAACCTCCACCAGTATGAACATCACTTAACAGAGGGCATATTTATTACAGCTGATGAATTTACACTGGCACATCATAATCACTCAAAGACTGTTGTTAAGAGTATGTTCACTCAATGTTGTATATTGTGTGGGTTTGAACAAATGAATAATCACACGTATCCATCATTACGGTATTATGTGTAGCATTATCACTGCCCTAAATATCTCCTGTGTTCTGCCTATTCATCCTTCCTACACCTCAACCCCTAGCCCCTGATTTTTTATCTCCATAGTTTTGCCTATTCTGAAATATTTTCTTTTAAAATTTTTGTTTATTTATTTTAGAGAGAGAGCAGGGGATAAAGGGCAGAGGGAGAGGGAAAGAGAGGATCTCAAACAGACTTCCCACTGAGTGTGGAGCCAGTCACAAGGCTCAGTCTTACCACCCTGAGATCATGACATGAGCCTAAATCAAGAGTCAATGCCAACCAACTGAGCCATCCAGACACCACTGACTTTTCCGAAATCTTTAATAGCTGGAATCATATAGTATGTAGTCTTAGATTGGCTTCTTTTACTTAGTAATAATGCATTTCAGATCCCCCCATATATTTTCTTAGCTTGATAGCTCATTTCTTTTTAGCACTAAATGATATCCTCTTGTCTAATTGTACCACTGTTATCCATTCATCCACTAAAGAATTGTCTTAGAAAGGGTGGGGACAGGGCACCTGGATGGCTCAATTGGTTAAGCCTTCAATTCTCAAATTTGGCTCAAGTTATTATCTCAGGTTTGTAAGATGGAGCCCCATGTTATGCTCCATCCTGGGTGTGGATCCTGCTTAAGATTTTCTCTCTCTCCCTCTGCCTCTCCTCCCCCTCAAAATGAAATAAAATAAAATAAAATGGAGTATCTTGGTTACTTTCAAGTTTGAACAATTATGAATAAATCCGCGTAAACATTGTGTGCAGGATATTGTGTGGACATAAGTTGTCAACTTCTTTAGGTAAATACCAAAGAGTACATTTTCTGAACCATATGGTAAAAATATGTGTAGTTCTCCAAGAAACCACAAAATTGCCTTCCAAAGTAGCTTTCTCATTTTGAATTTTCACTAAAAATGAATGAGAGTTCCTGGTGTTGCACATCTTTCCCAAGATTTGCTATTGTCAATGATCTAGAATTTGACCCTTCTAGTATGTGCATGGTGGCATCTCATTGTTTTAAGGTGCATTTTGCTGATGACATGTGTGTGGAACTTCTTATCATATGCGTATCATATCTTTGGAGAAGTATCTATTAAGATTTTAGGCCTAGTTTTCATAGGTGTTTATTTTCTTACTGTTTAAGAATTCTTTGTGTATTTTGCAAAACGGTCCTTTATCAAATGTATCTTTTTAAAGTGTTTCCTTGAAGTCTATGGCTTATCTTACTCTCTTGACTTTGCTTTCAAAGAGTTGACTTTTTTTTATTTTAATGAAATCCAGTTTATCAATGCTTTCTTTCATGGATTATCTATTGTGTTGCTAGTACCATACTATCTTGATTGCTATAGATTTAGATTAAGCCTTGAAGTGAAGAAATGTCAATTATCCAATTTTGTTATTTTTCTTCAATATTGTGTTGACTATTCTGTATCTTTTTCCTCTCTACATAAATTTTAGAACCAGTTCATCAATAACTATTAAAAAAAACTTTGGGTTCTTGATTGAGATTAAGTTGAATATTTCACTCAAATTGGAAAGAACTTACATCTGACAATATTGACCAAGAACATAAATTATACTATCTCTTCATTTATTTAATTATTCTTTGACTTCATTCATCAGAGGTCCAGATTCATATAACTAAGTTAAAATGATCTACTTAAAAAGAAGTATTACTCCACTTATTATTATTTTTCTTAAGATTGTCATATAAGCTCAAAGAATTGAAATTTGAGATTAAAAGTCAGGAAAGTCCCTAACATATATGTTAGGCAATTCTGTTCTTAATTTTCTAGACAGGATATTACCAGCCCTTTTTAGACATATCTAGAACATTCTGACCCCAATTGCATTTTATAATACCTAATACTATGTGAAGTTATACTTAATGTATTCCATGCAGTCATGCAATGCCTACAATTCTCAGAAGACATTGTTACTGTAAACATCATGATCAGAAAAGTGAAATGCTGAAGCAAGTTTTATTTTTTTTTTATTTGAAAACTAAAATTTAGAGGAGCTGCCTGTGTTCTGGTCATCCTTTTCCCACATTCACATGTCTCAAGGGTTAGATAGAGGGTTTCACCTTGCTTGTGCAGTGGCAGGAAAGCAGAGTACAAACTGCAGAGAACTTAAGGCAAGACAGGCATTTAGGAAGTTTCTTCCTTTCTTTGACCAAGTTGCAGTTGAAAGGAGTACAGGCAAAACTGTAACCAAAGGAGGCATTATGCTTCTAGAAAAATCTCAAGGGAAAGTATTGCAAGTAATAGCAGTAGCTATTGGATCAGGCTCTAAAGGAAAAGGTGGAGAGATTCAACCAGTTACCATGAAAGTTGGAGATTAAGCTCTTCTCCCAGATACAGAGGCACCAAAGTAGTTTTAGATACAAGAATTATTTCTTACTTAGAGCTGGTGACATTGTGGTACAAGATGTGATTGAAATAAATCATTATTGAAATGGCATCGTGTGAAGCTGCCCATTCTACTGTAGTTTTGAAATCTTTCATTATGTAAATAATTTCCAAGTCTCTTATATAATAATGATATCCAAACTAATGCTATTCAATGTCTGTAAAATTTAGTTTCAGTGCAGTGATATAAACATTACCAAATAAAAATACATAAATGAGACAAAATCTCAAAACTTAGAGGAAAAGTTATAAGCATAAGTATGACAACAAAAAATACTTGTACAACATTTGTTCCAGGTTCAGTTATCAATATTTTATCACCCATGCTTTATCATTGTTCTATTTACCTCTCTCTAACCCTTTCTTTCTCTCCCTATTTCTCACCTCTCTATCTAATTACCTCTGATTTGCATATATCATTGCCCTATCTCTAAAGACCTCAATGTGTTTTTCATGAGAATAAGGATATAATTACAGATAGCTAAAATATAATTAATTTCTGACTTCAGTAAATTTATCATTGAGATAAAAATCTATCTAAGCAATAGTTTTTATTGCAAACTTCTCAGTCGAACCAGTCTGCTTTATTACATTATTGTCCCCTCCAGTTCAGGATTCTAAGTAGAATTGGGTTTTGTATTTAATTGTCATGTTTCTTTAATCTCCTTTAATCTAGATCATTTCCACATTCTTTGTCTTTTATGTCATTGACATTTTTGAAGAATATTGTTTTTTTTTTAATTTTCAATGATATACTTATCATTTCAGGTCAGTTAACATTCTTTCATAAGTAGATTCCATTTATATATTTCTAGTGAGAATATTATATATTGCTGTTATGCTTTCCTCAGGCATCACATCTGGAAGTACACAATTTCCATTTAGGCTTAATTGATGATCGTAATGTTGATCACTTAGACAAAATTGTTTGTCTGATTTCTCCACTGTACATTACTATTTCTGATGTTGCAATTAAGAAACAATCTGTGAGTACAGGCATACCTCAGAGATACAGTGTGTTTAGTTCCAGACTACCACAATAAAGTGAATATTGCAATAAAGCAAATCAGATGAATTTTTTTGTTTCCCAGTGCATAAAAATATTGTTTATACCATACTGTAGTCTACTAAATGTGCAATACCACTATGTTTAAAAAATGTAGATAGTTTAAAACTACTTTATTGCTAACAAATGTTCACCGTCATCTGAGTTTCAGCAAGTTATAATCTTGCTGCTAATGGAGGGTTTTGATTCTGTGTTGATGGCTGTTGACTGGTCTGGGTGGTGGTCTGTGAAGGTTGGGGTGCTGGTGTCAGTTGCTTAAAATAAGACAACAGTGAAGTTTTCCACGTCAGTTGACTCTTCCTTTCACGAACGATTTCTCTGTAGGTTGTGATGCTGTTTGACAGCATTTTAGCCACAGTAGTTCTTCCAAAATTGGCATAAATTTTCTCAAACCCTGTCATGTCTTTGTCAACCAGTTTTAGTTACTATTCTAAAAACTTCGTTGTCATTTCAGCAGTCTCCATGGCATCTTCACCAGGAGTAGTTTTCAACTGAAGAAACCATTTTCTTTGCTCATCCATAAGAAACAACTCTTGATCCTTTCTAGTTTTATAGTGAGATTACATTATAATCTCAGGCTCCACTGCTAGTTCCATTGTTATTTTCACCACATTTGTAGTTACTTCCTCCACTGAAGTCTTAAATCTTCAATTTGTAAAAAAACATAAAATCTATGAATGGTAATAAAGTGAAGCAAAATAAAATGAGGTATGTCTATATACTTTAAAACCATGCTAGTATTTCACTCGTCAAAATTTCCCATGAGATTTAGCATCCATTCAGGATTGCCAGAACCAGTCTTTAATTGGTGACATCTTTAAGATAATGGCAAAATGTTGATTTTACAATTCTAGCCCTCCCTCTACATTTCCCAGGCACCACTGACCAATTAGTATTCTATAAACAAGAAGCTTTCCTTTGGTCTATTAATTTTACTTATTTATATGTTTATGTATACATATATGTATGTATATATGTATGTGTGAATGTATTATTAGACTGTGGAAACTTTTTCAAGCTCCGATGTCCTTATGACACAAACCTGTTATTTTTTTTAACCCTTGCTTAAATTCTGGCAAAACAAGATATTTGAGATTCATACCTAACCTGTCCAACCCTGAAATGAGCAAATTATCCAATAAACTCTGATTCTTTTTAGTGGAGAATGGCACCAGAAACTAACATCTGGGCAGTAACTGTATTCATTGCTATTGAGGTTTCTTTGCTTCTGATCTTTTCAATGGATAGAAGTATAGAATGATTGTTTGTACATACACATATGTCCATACATTCATAAATTCATACACATATAATATACATGCATGCATACAGATATAACAATGAGGTTATTTGTATGTATGTATTTTTTTCATTTTATAGTGTACAAAATAAATCTGTATATTTTATTTAGCATTCATTTTTTTAAAAGATTTTATTTATTTATTTGAGTAGGCAGAGAGGCAACCAGAGAGAGAGGAAGGGAAGCAGGCTCCTCTCTGAGCAGAGAGCCTGATGTGGGGCTCGATCCCAGAACCCTGGAATCATGACCTGAGCCGAAGGCAGAGGCTTTAACCCACTGAGCCACCCAGGTGCCCCTAGCATTCATTTTTAAGTTACAGTTATGCCAAAATGGTCTGCTTCTAATGAAAGAAACCTTAGTATAAACCTAAAAACATGCATATAAATTTAGTAGGATCTTCTTCATTTCTAAATAATTTACATGTCTGGTATACATTAACAAATAAAGAATAGCAATATTAGAATTCAGGATGTTGATTTTTTTTTTTGCATGGAGACTTAATTGCAGTACAATATACGCACACAAACCCACAAAGCAATAATGTGTAATAAGGTAGTGAGACACACTTAAGCATATTTAAAATGCTAACGAACAGGCTTTTTTTCTTTTTTTCCTTTTATTTTTTTTAGGCAACAAAATATTTTCAGTCCTTGTCACCTTCTCACATTCACCTAGCACCATAGATGCAAGGACTTAGAGTAAACAGTCTCATACTTAAAACCATAAAGTGGTGAATAGAATTCTTGAATATATAATATATAATAAATATATATAATACTATATAAACAGTTTACATAGATAACACTAGTTAAAACTGCAACTGAAGATTCAGTGTTCTTTTTTGCCTTTCCCCACTCCATATTTGTATTTTCCTTCTCCCACACTGCAAATTTTGGTTCCTAACAAAGAAATGTGTTCATTTATTTTCTTAGTTCCTTAATATATCTACATAATGTCAGAATTACTTTAAGCATATCACTGCAAATAAGCATACTAAAAAAGAGAGTTCATGTTTCTTTGCAGTTCTCTCTCACCCCATCCTTCTTAAAAGTTTGGGTGTATAGTTAAATACTATGTTCTATTTTCCTTTGTGCCGGTCAAAATGGGAATGAAAGTAGATAAACTTCATTTTATTTCATAATAGTGAAATAGTTTCTCTATAGTTTCTGTAGTTTCTCTATCATTTTAATCACCAAAAATCCTGTTTCTTACACTTTTTAAGATGCATTTAAAGTTCCAGATCTTTATTTCATTAGTTTTGTTTGAATTATTTCCTTTTTCATGTTGTAGTGTACCATTAAGTCGCTCAGAGCAAAAATTAAAGCAGAACATTCACTCTTCCATTTCACATAATTTAACACAACTGCTTGTATTCCTGGGGACTGTTGGATAGTTTATTTAAAGCTTTTGTTCACAAATTTAGGTTCTAGCTTAAAGGACTTCTGACTTAGAATTAATCATGGCAATCCTCTAATCTACCATGCTGTAATCTTCTACCATGCTGTCCTTCCTTCTTCTGTCCTCCTCTGTCTTTAAAATTGAGTTCTGATTTCATATTCAACTTGAGCATTATTTTGGTTATAATGTGGTTAGAACAGAAAAATAGAAGTTCTTCCGATGAATACAATCACAGAAATCTAGAAAAGTTCACATAGGTGGGATGTGAAGAATGTTGAAGGAAAAATGTAGAGGAAAGGGCCATCAACTCTATTAAGGAATGTACCATAAGCCTGATTATAACCTGCTGCCTCCATCTCTCTTCAATCTTGCCACTACAGCTTGATTACTAAAATAAAAATTGTGGGTGAGACGCAACTTAGTGTTGATCTGTGTCCATGCAGCGTACAGAAGAGGAGATTTGCAAGCATGCTGAGTTAGGAGTATGAGATGTGATCAAGCTTTCTCATTCAGGGCTAGCTTCTTGGGCTTTTGATTGACCCATGCAGTCTTAGAGGGCCTTGTGTTCAGAAGGGCCCTGCATTTAATTTAACACTATCCTATTGCAATCTTGAAATTTTTAATAATTTTTAAATAAGGGGATCCCATTTTCATTTTGCAATGGGTCCTGCAAATTATGTAGCTAGTTCTGCCTTCACTCTTCCAAAGAGTGTAGATTGTTTTTGTTTAGTAGGACCCAAGTTGCATTGAGCTGTAGCTGATATTTTGGTTCCATGTTTTTATTCACTTGCTTGCTATTTGCTAAGTGAATACATGTTTCAGGATTTAGCCTGATACCCAAATATCTGTATAGAGTTTTTACAGAAATTTGGTGTTATCTTTGTCCCTCAGTTATTATTATGTAAATAATAGTATTATATACATAATATCATTATATGAATTAGACTATCATTTACATAATATATATATATATTTTTTTCACATTGACAGTGATTGTGATAGTCATAGATTCCCTCCCAGGGTTCTTTGGGCCAACAGAATTGATTCTCTACCAAAGTTTTGGCTATTGCAAACAATAATGACTGTGACCTATTAATCTGGTTGGGAGACAGGTAAAATAAAGAGTCTCTGTTAATGCAAAATCTGCCTGCTTTATTTCACTCCCCATGCCTTCAGGTAGGTCTTTATTTATTTTTTCATTTTATTTAGATATTATAATTCTTACCTATGTGTCATCTTTCCTATAAGAGCATATTCTGGCAGACTAGAAACAGAACTCCCATATCTTTACATATAGATTCTTTTTTTTTCTTTTTTTTTTTTTAGATTTTATTTACTTGTTTATTTGACAGAGAGAGAGAGTGAGAGAGAGAGAGAGAGCAGCAGGCAGAGGAAGAGGGTGAAGCAGGCTTCCTACTAAGCAGGGAGGGCCAACATGGGACTTGATACCTGGACCCTGGGACCATGACCTGAGCTGAAGGCAGACACTTAACCCACTGAGCCTCCCCGGCACTCCTTTATGTATAGATTCGAACATGGTTGTATACCTTTTAATATTAGTTATTTTCATGGTTGTGTAGTGCTATCTTATTGAGATTTTAATTTACAATTCAATGATTAGCAATATGGAGCATTTTTTATATACTTATTTGATGTTTGTACATCTTCTGTTCAAATATTTTTTATTAAGTAGGTTATCTTTTTTTTTCTGTGTGTGAATATTCACGTTTTTTGTATTAATTTTTTTTTAATTTTATTTTTTATAAACATATAATATATTTTTATCCCCAGGGGTACAGGTCTGTGAATCGCCAGGTTTACACACTTCACAGCACTCACCATAGCACATACCCTCCCCAATGTCCATAATCCCACCCCCCCAACCCCCCTCCCCCCATTAACCCTCAGTTTGTTTTGTGAGATTAAGAGTCACTTAAGTAGGTTATCTTATTATCACTATGAGTTGTAAAGTTTTTTATTGTTTAATATTATATATTTTGTTAAAATGATACACACACATTTTTTCCTACTCTGTAGCTTATACTTCATTCTCTTAATGATGTCTTTTAAGGACCAAAAAGATTTTATAAAGTTCAGTGTTGCATCTTTTTTCTCCTATGGTGTATGGTTTCTTGTGGGTTATTTAAGAAATCTTTGCCTAGTCCAAGTTTGTGAAATATTTTTCTAGGTATTTTGTAGTTTCAGCACATTTTTTATTGATTGTCATAAGTAATAATTGACATTATTTTCCTTTACTCCATTGGGATATCCAGTCTTTTCATCATTTTTTTGTTTCAAAACTATTTCATTTTCCTTTTGTTTTGTCTCAGTAGTTTTGTTGGAAATTTATTGATCTTATATGTGCAGTTCCATTTACTAAAGTCTCTATTTTGTTCCATTCAACAACAGGTCTGTATTTCACCAAGACCTTGCTGCGTTGATTATTGCAGCTGTATAGTAATTCTCGGAGCTGGGCAGTGTAAGGCTACAACTTTCCATATCTATGTTCCCTAAGGAGACTTTTTTGAGTGATTGATATATTATCTTGGTTTTGCCACTATGTACTTATGTCAAAATTTATCATATTATCAAGTTTAAGTGTGTGCATTTCATTGAATGTCAACTGTATCTCAATAAATATGTTAAGAAATGTGTTTGTCATAGGAGTAAGAAAGATAAAGGAGTGGATGCAGAGGGCTTAACAGAAAGTATCTTTGTCCTTAAAGGAACGGTATTACAGTTTTTAAAAATCATCATTTTTTAAAGGCAAATAAAGTATTGACCTATTTCCCAACCAAATATAATACTTTCTGTGTCCTGTCTTTGGATTAATAATGCTATATTATGACTATTCTGTATATGATTATGAAAACTGGACATTTCTTGCAAACATATGTTTCATCTAATCTGGCAGTGTTTCAGCCATTGTCCTAGAACAAGTCAAGGTTATGTATTCCTGACTTAAAAATTTAATTACCCAGTGTTGTTGATTCCTGAGCTGCTCTTGACTTACCTTTGCTTTCAGGTCTCTTATTTAATTGAAATAAACCTAGAACCTGTTCAATATTTGACTGCAACAATTAGAATGGAACAGCTCAATGGAGACAAAGAAAAGATGATAAATATAAGAACAAAAAAGTTCCTTACAGATATTTTTAGGTTTTGATTTTGTTTTTAAAGTTTAGGGATATGATTAATAGGTGTGAATTTCTAGTAGAATAAGGGCTTATGAAAAGGGACTCTCCAAAATTTAGTTATGAGGTATATTACTCAGCTTCCCATTCTTTCCTACTCCTCTCCCTCTCTTGCCCAATTTTCTCTAGCCACAGATAGTCTCTATTTTTAGTTTGATCATGCCAAACTTATTACCTCTGACAAGAAATATCTGCTATTAAATGCTTTGGTTTAATCCTTATATTCCATTGAGGTCTCAGCTAAATACGTCAAATGTAACCACCTCCAGAGAGAGGTCTACTTCTATTTTTTAATTTTTTTATATTTTTGAGAAGCCTACTTTTAATAACCCAATGTAACATAATTCCCAGCATCCACTATAATTTATTTGTGTATATCTGGAGTTATGAAATTCTACTTATTAAATAATAAGTTGTTTATTTTATGACACTATCCACTACCATATTTTTTCACTAGAATGAAAATTCTGTGAGGCATGAGTCTTGCCCAACTTGTTTACCACCTATATGAAGGACCTTGAAGAGTATGTACATAGAGTATCTATTTAATAAATATTGACTAAATGGAATATATGACACTTGAAAATCATGTGGCGTTGTGTAGGTACCTTTACCTTTCTCTAATATCAGTTTTTCTTATATAAATAGAGATTATAATTGTCATGTATATTTAAAGTGCTTTGTAATGAAAATAGTTAAGATAGTAAAACCATCCTTTACTGTTGTAAAGGAATATAATTATTGTGCTATTTATTTCCCTTGAAATATATAGTTTTATTACTAAAGTCAGGAAAACTGTGAAAATTGAGTCAATATGCTCACAAATTGACTAATTATGTATTCTGCTGTTAAGAACATATAATTACTGCTCTTTTTAAGAAGGCACATAGTTTGTAGAAATTAGCATCTAACTAATGGATTCAAACAAAGAACTCAAAACAGAGAAAGACTGTAGCTATATATGTAATTGATTCATTGAACATGAAATTATTTTATTTTCTCTAATTTCTGTTTCATGTAAAAATCTTTCCTCTATGGGCAGCAAATATATATGCAGCAGATCTCACGGTTTGGTTGCTGATAGTTGTTAAAAAAATCCCACTTCATCTTGTCACATTGGTGGAGTGTCATGGCCTTTCTCATCTGATTCTGTTCAATAGGATGGCCTTTGCTAATACGGTGGTCTCTGTTTTATGATTTATGTGTTTAAAAATGATGAGCATTTTTATGGGTAGCCTTTATGATGGATTATGAATGAAGGAACTTGTTTGAAAGCAGGTAGTGTATGAAAATGAGCCTATAGATTAAAAAACAAATAAAAAATGAATGTCCATTTTTAGAGATCTAGCTAATTTTTACATGTATAAAAACCTGCTATTGCTAGTCAGTAAAATCAGTAAAATCATAAAGATGCTATGCTCCGTCACTTTTCTTGAGAATCTGTTAGTTTGATGTCATCTCATTGGGATAATACTAGTGATCAGTTTAATACAGCTTGATAAAATCAGAGCTATATTTAAAGTGAATTTTAGGAATGCCTGGGTGGCTGACTCAGTGTTTTAAATGTCTGCCTTCAGCTGAGAGCATGATCCCAGTGTCTTGGGATCGAGTCCCACATCAGGCTCCTTGCTCAGTGGGGACCCTGCTTCTCCCTCTGCCTGCTCTGCGTGCTGCTCCCTTTGCTTGTGCACACTCTCTCTTTCTCTCTCTCTCAGAAATAAATAAATAAATAAATAAAAGCTTTAAAAAAGTAAAAATAAAAAAATCAAGTGAATTTTATGTTTTAGTCTATGCAATATTACCAACAACACATAAAAGAAAAGAAGAATGCCTAAAGGTTGCAGGGAAGTATTCTTTCAAGGAATAACATTAGAAAAAGAAAAAGAAACAGAAATAGCAAAAACAGGTATTGCCTATATTTTATTTCTCAAAGATGACTTTTTAAAGTCAGTCTCACTGATGGGAGAGGGAAAATATAAAATATTTTTTAAAAATAAAGTATAGGTTATACCTGTTTAATTAGCTTTGTTGTATCTATATTCTCTTTTAAAAAATTTACATGTATGTATTTTTTGAAGTACACAGTTATGTTGTCTATACAACTTGAATATATAATAGCTTTAAAAGTGTTAAAATGCTTTAATAAAAGAAAGAAATATAAAATATTAAAATATTTTTATCATACATATTTTTAAATAATCCTACTAGTAATTTCTATTGATTGTCACTGTTAACTAGTCTGTTTTTTAATTTAAATAATAGAATATATGTAACAAAAATATAAAATAACATATAATTTCAAAAGAATATTTTCATATTTCATATTAATGTAATTGTACATATATGTTTACTTTATTTTTGTGGATTTTGGACTAAGTCAAGCATGACTGTGCCTCAGGTTGGTGTCTGAAAAGTTGGTCACCCTACCCCTGATCCTAACATCACAATCAGAAAAACTTCTGTCTCATTTATTTATTTATTTATTTAGCCTTTGTAGCTTTTCATTCAAAATGCCTTAATGCAGAATGTTTAAGTTTTATATAAGGAAGAGTACTCTGGTTTTCATTAGGGCTCTTAAACTTGGAAACGCTCCAAACATATGCTATGAAAATTTAAAAAAAATAAATAAAGAAAAGAAAAGAAATTAACATACACTACAGGAAATAATATTTGAGACAGAGAACTATTTTTCAGAAACTCATCAAAGTCTTCAATATCAATTTTTTTATTATTTAATTCAAGTAAACTTTAATAGTTTCCAATTAAACATAGCATGTATGATGTCACCATTTTAAAGATTTTGTGTCTATATTTGTAGACATGCTGTCACTCTGTCTTTTACGTATGAAGTAAAGAATGTCTGAAGCCCTGTTTGCCATGTATTAACACTAATTGTTTTGAGGTTCTCCATACTACTTGAATTTGTAATAATAAACATGGGTATTTATGAGAAAAGCCATAAAAGATCATTGCTATTACCCAAAAAGGTTAAAAAATATTGCACTCATAAATGTTGACAGTTATGTAAATTGCTGGAACTGCTATTAGTAGTAATTTCAAAGTAAATTGATTTTTTTTATCTTTGATTTAGCAATCCCACTTCAGTGAATCTAGCCTGCAAAATTTAAGAACAGTACATTAGAAATTTCAAAAATACATTTACAGTCCCATGGCTGGCAAAAGCAAAATATTAGAAAACTTCTTCATTTCATTTAATTGAAGAGTGAGTATTTAAATAAATTAATTCTTTATTCTGGGATACTCTGCAATCACTAAAAATAATGACATATGTCTGTATGTTCTAATTCAAGAAGACCACGGTAGACTGTGAAGAGAAAAAAAATACTTTAGAATGTGCTAGAAATTGGGGTGCCTGGGTACTCAGTCCATTAGTCATCTGCCTTGGGCTCTGGTCATGATCTCAGGTTCCTGGAATCCAGCCCCACATCAGGCTTTCTGCTCAGCAGAGAGTGAGCTTCTCCCACTCCCTCTGCTCTCTCTCTCTCTCTCTCTCTCTCTCTCTTTTACTCTTGCTCTCAAGTAAATAACATTTTTTTTTTTTAATGTGCTAGAAATTGTTGTAGCAGTTTACATAAATGGCCTTAGGTACTTAAGGCATCCCCATAGTTTACCCCCAGTTTACAGATGGTCATACTAAGTAACTGAGAATGTAACTTGCTCTTTTGACATAGATGCTAAGAGCAGTCTGGCTCCACTGCTGTTTCTTATAACACTTTGTTGTAACACTTGCAAAATCAGAGCTAATGTATACAGTATAGTTCCACTTTTGTATAAAAGAGTGAGAGACAGATGTGTTTAGAGTCTCTTAGACAAGGACAAAGAAGTCAAGATCAAGGTCTATTTACATTTACAAAAGAAGCATGCAACATTTGACCCAAGTCAGCCATGTAATTATCTGAAGAGAGGGAAAATTCTCTGATAATTTGTAGGGTTTTTTTGTTTGTTTGTTTTGTTTTGTGATTTTGCTTCTCTGAAACTTCCAGTGAGAATAAATCATGAAATAAAGATGAAAATATGTTTTCATGGGTTGTATTATCCACTTGAGTTGAAAATTACTTAAGTTCATAACAGAGTAGCTTATAGCTGAGCAATAGATAAGAGGAGACAGTATCAAAGTTGGCATGTAGTAACTTGGGTAATCCTTCAAATATGCTGAGTTAAGCAACAATGTGTGTTTTCTTTAGATTTTTAGCATGATATTCCAGTATTAACTATGGGCATTTTTTTTCTTCTCATTTAGATAAGACCCCAATGTATAATTATATTGAACTATCTTCTACCTTCACCTACTCTCAAAAGAACTAGAGGAAAGGTTTTTGTGTATCCGTTTACCTGAAAAGAAGATCCCATATTTCCTAAAATATTTCTATGAATTTAGGAATTATTTTATTGGGATTTGTTTCCTAAGTATTATAAAATCCTTTGGAGTTATTACCTATAATCCATTCTAAGCCACAAAAGCAGTGTCTTGACATAGACTTTGGTGATAAACAAGCTTGGGAGACAGTTCTAGGTCTGTTCTCACTAGCAATGAGACTTGGGCAACTTGCATTTTTAAGTCTAATGGACATAATAATACCACCAATCTCATTAGCTTGCTGTGCAGATTAAATGAGATTATTAAAGTTCTAAGTGTAGTCAGTTCTTGGCAAACCATAAGATGTAATACCTAGCTTTATTGATGACTGTATTCATACAAAGATTGTTATGCACAAATCGTATTATGAGAACACATACACTATTAAGAGAGTAAGATGAAAAGGAGACAAAGTAGTGTAGCATGTATCAATTTAAATAAAAAGGTAAACTGAAGCAAGCTCAAATTACCAGAAATTGAGTTTATTAATGAAATTCAGGATAGCTGAAGAATTGCAGTTTTGGACATGTAAACTGTAACAAACTATGAGCAATCCTTTGAATGTTTGTGGTGGGTCATATTTATGGCCAAAGAGTGCAGAGTAGGAGGTTGGGGGGAAGTCTAGCCAGAGTCCAAGCAGTGAGTTTATGGGCCTGAAGATGGAGAGAGATTCTTGATGGATGTTTTTGGGTCGGGAGATAAGTTTTGTTCTTGTTTAAATCAGGCATTTTTAGGAAATCAGTCTCTCCGTTCTTTAAAGTTTTGTTTTCCTGAGAGCAGATGCATGAGATTGCCCATTTCATATTTTCTAGTTCCATTTTACATTGAAATTATTTCACACATGTTAAACTATTGATTCATTCAATAGCCCACTGCTAAATACCAGAGGAGATCCCAATTTTATAAGCAACATGGACCAATACAAAACATATACAAAGCACTGTGATAAGTGCTGTAATAGAACTACAGACATGTTTAGAGCAGAACCACATAAAGGACCTAAACTAAGCTGGAGTGATTAGGAAAGATTTCTTTGGGCTGCTGGTTGACTGAGCCTCTGTGGACAAGTAAAGAGAGAAGGTATTTTACCCAAAGAGAACAAATTGCCTAAAGGCAAGAGAAAGCCTGGATGCCTGGGGATTGGGGCAAAATTTGCTTGTACTAGGAATACCTGTGGGAGAAATGCAAGAGAGGCAGATGAGAAAAATAGTCAGAAGATGAAGGTCCATTATGCAATGCTGAATTTTCATTTGTATCCATTAGATGATGGAGAGTAATTTGGCAAAAGCAAAACATTTGTATTTTTTAAGCAAGAAGTAATTCGGTATATATTTTGGAATGCTCATTCAAAAAAGGGTTGTTAGATGTCATACTGGGAAGCATAAATCCATTGGGGGAAAACGTGGATTCAGAGGTATAAGAGATTCAGATTCTAGTTTTGGCTTATGCATTAACCAGTTGCATGATTTCAATCAAGTTTTTTTAACTTTTTTGTTCTTCAGTTTTATGAAATTAAGGAAAGGTATTAGATAATTTATAAAGTATTGTCAAGCACCGATGTTCTTTATATATTATTATAAAACATGGAATTATCTTCTCAAATGGCAGATTCTTACCTCACCTAGCAATTTCTGGGTAAATATGTGTTCTGACACTCAATTCCACTACAAGGGATGAATTGCACCCACAGAACATTAAGCAACTCTTTGGACCTGTGATTTGATTCAATTCTGACACTATCTTCCAGGAGACAGTATCAGATTACACAGGTTAAGGGTTCAGTCCTATAAGACTGCCTTATCCCCCCAATCAAAAACCTAGATTATTATCTGGGCTTCTGACTCATTGGCTACAGACCGGAGGTTCCAAAGACTTCCTCCTTGGGTTTGATTAACTTGTTAGAAGGTCTAACTCAGAGAAACATTTTAATTACTAGATGGTGGGTTTATTATAAAAGAACAGAACTCAGGAATGGCTAGGTGGAAGAGATGCATGGGACAACGTATGAGGAAAAGGCACAGAGCTTCCAGGTGTGCCTTTTCCAGGTGTGCCACTCACCCAGCACAGAGTTTCCAGGTGTGCCTTTCCAGGTGTGCCACTCACCCAGCACCTCTGTGTCCACCAACCCAGAGCTCTTTGAACTCTGCATTTTGAGTTTTTATGGAGGTTTCATTAGATAGTTATGATTGATTAAATAACTGACCACTGGCAATTTTTTTCGGCTTGCTGTTCCTCTTCGCTCCCTGGAGTCTGGAGGTGGGTGCTGAAAGATCCAACCTCTTAATCATATGGGGTTCCTTTGGCAACCAGCCTCCATCCTTAGGTCACCTAACTCATTAACATAACAAGAGGCATTTATTGCTCTTATCACAGGAAATTCCAAGGGTTTTAGGAGCTCTGTGCCTAGAATAGGGTTGCACATCAAATACATTTATTTGTTGCAGAACTAATGCTATTTTGAACCCCCCTTTCTTTTCTGCCTTGAATTGTTTGAAAGTAAGGTAATCTGTACTCAAGAAACCCTGACCTACAACATAAATCAAGCTATGTCAACATTCCTGCATGTAACTGAAATGCAATTTAAAGATTAAACTGTAACCAAGACAATAACATTTTTTAAAACTCTATAGGGAACTAAAAGAATGCAACTGACACTTATCCGAAAGCGCAAGACAGGGGTGCCTGGGTGTTTCAGCTGGTTAAGCATCTGTCCCTGGCTCAGGTCATGATCTCAGGGTCCTGAGATCAAGCCCACATCAGGCTCTCTGCTCACTGGAGAGTCTGCTTCTCCCTCTCCCTCTGCATACAGCTCCCCCTGTTTGTGCTCTCTCTCTCTCTCTCTCCCTTTCTCTCTGTCAAAGAAATAAATAAAATCTTAAAAAAAAAAAAGCACAGGACAATCATGTGACCACAACCAGGGATTTGATCAAGACAGATAACCACAACTAGAACCTACAAGTTCCTCTGAAGAATTATAATAATTAATCTTTGATTTCATCTGCTTAACCTTTGAGACTTACTTCCTCTTCCTTTCCACTTTAAAATCTCCTGCCTGCACCAAGGTGGTAAGATGGTTATTTGACACATTAGTTTCCCATTTTCTCATGTAACTAGCCTTCTGGAATTAAGTTATATTCTTGGCTTCAGTAACTTGTCCCTTGACTTACTGAACTGTCGCTTGGGAACCAGATTAAACTTGGGTTCAGTAATACATATCTCTGGCGTAGGGAAGACATTAGGGTTCGAAGCTGACAGCCAAGAAAGAATTCTTGTGATGTCTTTGGTGCCAAAAAAAAAAAAAAAAGGTGATTTTATTAAAGCACAGGGACAGGACCCTTGAGCAGAAAATGCTGCACTGGGGTCATGAAGAGTGGCCCATTATATACTTTCAAGTTGGGAGGGGTTAGGGATAGATAGGGATAGATAGATAGGGATAGATAGATAGTCTCTAAGGAATTTTGGAAGCAAAGTTTACAGGACCTTGAGGGAGCTAGCCATTGTTGGGAAAAGGTCATTTATTGCCATCTAATAAAACCTTAGTCATGAGAACCTTCAGATGTAAACTGGTGGGCCCTATGCTTGGGGGATGATTGCCAACACATATCTTGGGGGATTTAGAGATAAAGGAAGTTTCCAAAGGAATTTTTATACATTAAAGTAGACTTACAGGATTGATGAGGGTGGAAAGGAGGAAGAGGGAGAGGTCAGGCTAGGATTGCCTTTTGCCCTTAGCAAAGTATTAACATCTGGGCAGTTGAGTCCCTAGAAGAATGTCACTCTACCTGTTTCAAGGACTTGTCAATGGGCTGTAGGTAGTAAGAAATTTAATAATTTTTCTTCTGCCTTTGTTTTCCACATCAATCTATATTATAAAGCACAATATCCTACTTAGTTTTTCAGTGTGTTAGTCTTGTTACCTATGATTAAAAAGCAATAAATTCACTTTTGTGAATTAAAAAGAGATCCAAAAAATCAGATAACTTGAAAAGAATCAATGAACAGAGCTCTAGTTGATATAACTACAGAAACTCAAGTATTAAAGAACAGAAATTCCACTGAGTAAAGATCTAATTGACTTTATTCAATGATTCATGAATCAGACAGCATCCCACCTAACAAATGGAAGATTCTGCTGTACAAAATGGAAGGATTTTATAGGCAGAAAGGATTGGGACAAGGAAGTTATTAGAAAAAGAAAAGAAAGGATTATTTCAGGCAAGGTCACCTTCCCATAGGGAGAAGGATTGGGGGTTTTATCAAGAAATTCCAGAATGATTGGTTTAAAATTCCACTCCTGGGAAAGGCTGAAACTGCAATTAGGTATTAAGTCTTGGTAGAGCTTAACATAAGTGACTCAATTTTGGGCCTGTTTCTTTTTAACAGAATAAATTCAGAATCATCAGAAAGACTAAAAATGTCATCAGCAGGGTTCATATATTTCAAAATGTGTTTTTGGAAGTAGGAGAGAGAAATGCTTCTTTTTATTTACATTGAGTTGTAAAATACTAAGTAAAAGTGAATATGTTGCCACTGAATTTTCATTTATTATCATAGATGTCATTTTTATCTCACCTTTAAAATGTTTAAAATCTAGTATAAAAGTCAGCTAATATTTGTGCATAGTATCTTTTTATCAAGTGCTGAAATAGTGTTCTATTAAGTATAAATTTAGAGAACTATAATCTGTATAAATTCTCAGCAAAGTTTGTTTAATTTATATGAACCCATGTTCTGTATGTCCCATGTCAGAAAATATCAGTTTATTTTTATAGTTTAATTGTAAAACAATATTTTACATCAACATCTGGTCTGTAATTTTTATCAGAATCTTAGTGGAAATTTATCATGAAGTTTTTATGGTACAGAAACATACATTGCATTATTTAAAATTGACCATGTGCATCACAAATTTACTTGATATTTGAATCTCCTCCCATCAAGAAAAATAGGCAAAACCAAAAGGGCTTTCTCATTTTATTTTTAAATGTATGTGGTTAATATCAGATAGCTGATTCAAAGAAGGACATCCCTGATTTTGGAGTCAGATTGTTGTTTGGGGTTCTCTGTCTTTGTTCCCCGTTAACCAATGACCAATGTCAAGGCAATAAATTTGGGGGATCCCAAATTCTTCTGTGAATAAAATAGCCAGTGAACTGACTGCCTTCCCAATTATACGTGGTTTGTTGTAAGGATCAACTAAAATGATATGCATAGAAGAGCTTTGGAACTTACAAATCACTCTTTAAATACATGCAGTCATTCTTATTATGAGATATACAATTCTGAATGATTTATCGCTGGTTTTGTATTATGGTGCATTAATATGGAGGTAGAACTAATATGGCAAACATCAAGCGACAAGCATTTTGAAAAAATAGGAAATATGTGAAAGGATATTAATTTAAAATAGAACCAGCTGATATGAAATTGACAATCTCATGCATATACCCTCAAAAGCACAAAAGAACTGAGAGACTGATTTCCTGTACATGCCTGATTTGCAGAAGACAAACACTTATCTTCTGATCAATGAATATCTATAAGAATCTCTTCTCATTCTCAAGCCAGTGAACTTCCTACTTGAACTTCTCCCCCTTTTTGCACTTCTTACCTATAAATACAGTCTGTCACAATCCCTCAAAGGACTAACCTGTAATTTGCTACAGTTTACATGTCCCAAATTAGAATTCCTCTCCTAGTCCCAAATAAACTCAATTTCTGGTAATTTGTGCTTACCTCAGTTTACTTTCTTTATTTAGATTAACACATGCAAATAATCACATATATATCTATATACATATATATATATACACACACATATATGTATATACATATATGGTCATTAACTGATGATTTGAGAAATCCATCATATTTACTAAAGAGAAAACAATGATTGCTATGGTTATGCTATTTTTTTTTGTATAATTCTTTAATGATTCTGATACTATATTTAGCTATAGTTTATTTATATTTATTTATTTATAGTTTATTTAGCTATAGGTTAAATAGTGTTAAGAATGTTATATTTGTGACCAGAATTGTTATGTAGAATTTGATTTGCTATTTTGTATTACATATTAACCAAAGAATTGTTAACAGAAATTAAATATCTAACTGTAAGCAATTGTGATTTCACCAGTTACATGTATTGGTCAATTTATGTTGAATCTAGTAATAAAGAAGAACCTATTATTTTAAATGACTAATATAGGGCATAGGCAATTTTGGCACTCAATAATGGGGATTCAGTAAAATAAACTTGCCATTTGGATAGAGATAGAGGGAGCAGCATGGAGTTTATATTTTAGTTACTTCAATATCTCACTGACATTAAAATGTTCCTGTTGGCAGAGGATAGGGTTTTACAATGCACTTGTAGAAAGTAACATACCAGTTGCAGATCCAGTATTTATTTGAATTAAATGCAGTTTACAGGCATGAGTGCTGTGGTAACTTTCAATGAAGAAATAAAATTATTTTTACTTAATCCTTTCCCATCTGATACGTAATCGACTGGACTCTTGTCAAAATTGAATTGTTCACAAAGGGAATACTTCTTTAGAGATTTATTATTTGAATAAAAAGTCAGATTGGGCAACACGGCATTTCCTTGGAGAAAGTTTGCTGATGACAGAGGATTGACCAAGTGCCTCTTTCACATTTTCACCAAACACCTTTTGCTTACACCCTCTGACCACTTGTAGTGTTTTCCTTAAGCATTTAACTGTCTTTCATTGTTTACTTGTGAAATAATTTGACAATGATATTTGAGTTGTAATTTGCCATGTAGCATGTGAAAATATCAATGAAAACATTTATAAATAAAATTTTTAGTGTAGAACATTCTGTATATTAATAAAAATTGATACTATGTATCATGAATTTACTATGAATTTTATGAAAAAATTGAGAAAAAAACAAAAACCCAAGTTTTAAAAATGGGCAAAAGATATGTGTAGTCAAAAGATAGATGCTGGCAGTTCAGGGAAATGAAATAGAAATATGGAAAGATAATGTGATACATAATAAGATGAGCAAACTACTAAAACAGCATTTTTATCCATCACATTAAGAAAACTCAAAAGTGTCATATTTTTGAAATCATCTAGTATGGAGTTTACTTTCATATATATACATAAATAAACATACCTATGCTTTTTTACACATATGTTTAAATATATAGAAGCATCCATATGTTTTGTATATATGTATATATATATATGAAAGTATAAATATGATATGAATAATAAGCCAAAATTTCTTTTCTGCTTTTTTTTTTCTTTGGATATGGTGTCCAGTTGTCCTAGCAGCAGCAACAACTATCTTTTATTGATTATCTTGGCAAGTTAATAGAAAGTCAATTTCTAACACATTCATACATACACATATATGTCTGTGTATATATGTGCATATACATATATATGATGTATGTATTGCTCTTAGACTGTTGGTCTGAAGATAGGACTTTGCTGTTTTTCTCTATTTTTGCCTACTTGAGGGTAAGAGAGATGCTCTCTCTCCAGCTTTCTGCACCAAGTCTTAATATTCCCAACTCTTTCAGGAGTGAAAGAATTTCTTTGTTCTTCCAGTTTATTTATTTGCTCTTCCACTGTGTGCAATCTAGTTATGGAAAATTTTACTTACGTTTTTAATTTTTATTTTAAAGAGTATAGCTTCCATTTTGTAATGTAGATGCAATAACATTCTTTTTTGTTTATTCATGTTTAAAGTTTTGTTTTACTAATTTTGGTTCTTGTTTTACATTATTTCATGTAGGTATTACTCCTTAAATATCTAATTTCCTTTTTTTTTTTTTCTTTCTTTTAATCAGTTCTGTTTTGGAGTTAAGATATCCTACATAGCATAAAAACTGAGTAGAAGAATCAGAGATTTATGCTTGTATTATAGCCCTTGGAATTCTAAACATGGTCTATAAACCAGCATTAGCATCCTCTCAGAACTTTATAGAAATGCAGAATCTCAGACCTACCAAATTAGAATGTGCATTTTTAACAAATTCCCAGGTGATGCATATGTGGGTTACAGGGGAGAAGCACTATTTTGTGCTATTTCAGTAACAATGGAAAACAGAAGAGATGGGAAATTTACAAACTCTTCTTCTAGGTTTGCCTCCTATAATCTTGTCTTTTCACTGATTCAGACACTTAAGCAGTGATTCCAGTTAAGGTCACTCAATTTCATACCTCTGAGAAGTGTTGTTTATTCTGTAATCTTGGAGTTGCGCTTCGAGAGTGCTCACAGAGAAATGCCTTGTAAAGTTGTGAAGTGGGGTAGCACTGAGCTATTCTACTGCATTGTTTTTGCTATAATTACTGAGGAACTGACCATCATGACTGCTGCTGCTCTGATATCCTGACTAATCTGATAATTTCTTCCTTGGCATTTCGTCCCTATATTCTTGCAACCCCAAATGCAGCTTATGTTTAGAGTTCACCACTCACATTTTAAGTGTGCTCTTTTGGACATTGTATTGTAATCTCCCTCTTGAGCATGACCAATCCTCCCTCCCTCCCTCCCTTCCTTCCTCCCTTCTTTCCTTCCTTTCTTTTTAAGATTTTATTTATTTGAGAGAGAGCATGAGTGGGGATGAGGCAGAGGAAGAGGGAGATGCAGACTCCTATTGAGCAGTGACCCTGAGATGGGACTTGATCCCAAGACCCTAAGATCATGACAAGTGCAAAGGCAGACAGCTGCTTAAATGAGCCACCCAGGCACCCTGAGTGTGACTATTTCTTCACTTTGGTGATTTCTCTTAGTTTCACAAGCTCTCTAAGACTGTTTATTCTTTTACAAAATAAGTATGGATTGTGTTGTATGTATTTAATATATATTAAATATATTTTTTTATTTTGGTTCAATGGAGTTAGAGTGTAGCATATTCATTTTCAATAATTTTGAAAACAAATGCATAGCTCCATCTTTTTCTTAAAACTTTTCAAACAGGTCATGCTGAATGATTTCTTAATTTTGTTAGGAACAGGAGAAGCATTTGTTTCTACAATTATCAGATGATTATATTTCTACTCTTTCATAATTTATGCATATTAAGTTCTTTCTCCATCCTTCTTGTTCCTGTTCTTGTTTTCTTTTTCTTCTCTTCCTTCTCCTTCCTCTTTTTTTTTTTAAATATTTTTTTTCAGTATTTATGGATGAATCAAGCAATGCTGTTTTCATTGTAATTATTGTTAATCCAGTCCAGGCATTTGCCTCTAGATTTAATGCCTCTACATGAGTTATCACCATGTAAGCAGTTGGAACTATGGCAATTATCTCACTGTCCTCAAACTGAGAAAGCACACTGATCTCTTTTGTGTTATGCCCGAGTTTTCACATCTGAGATACCACCAAGGAGCCAAGCACTGATGCAATCACACGAGGGTTTATTTGACAAGCTTAAGCTTGGGCCCAAGGATCCCCGACACAGCGGAATAGGGACTTAGACCCCCAACCAGATTACAGTCAGAGTTTGTAAAGGCAGAGTAGGGGTGGACTCGGCGGTGGGTGAGGACAAAGGGGATTATGGATGATGTAAGTCTTCAAGGATATTTGGAAGCAAGGTCTCCAGGACCTTGAGGGGCTAGCTATTATTGGGAGAAAGGTTATTTATTACCAATAATAAAAATCTTCTCATGAGACCCTTTAGACATATATCACTGGGCCATATACTTGGGAATGATTCTTGACACTATCTTGGAGGTTTAGAGATAAAGGAATTGTTAAAGTAGACTTACAGGATCCTGGTCAGACCTGTTGGGGTAGGGGGTTGGTCAGGCTAGGATTGTCCTTAGCAAAATCTTAAGGTGAGGGCAGTTAAGTCCCCAGGGGAGAACCACTCTGTCTGTTTCAAGGGCTTGTCAGTAGGTGAGGAATTTTAATGATTTTCTTCTGCCTCTGTTTCCCACATCAGCTAAACTTGAGGTGAGATGGCCTTAATTTTCTCTGTCTCCACATTTGTTTCCGTCATTAGTCATTACTAAATGTGTAGAATACATTTTTCAACATTTATACCTTTGTAATTTGTGCCTTGGCTCTTTTCTTGTTTTAACGAAAATTGGTATTTCTTTTTTATTTCTTCTTTTGATAATTTTCTATATTTTCAGTGGGCTACAAAAGAGGGGAGGGATATAAAATTGCCTTTTTCTTTTAAAGGAAAGCCTCCATCAATGTCTTTTGAATGACCACATAAATGAACATATGATTACTAATGAAAATAGAACAATCATCTTTATAGTCCAAATGGCCAGAAAGGTAAAGAAACCAATGTCTTTTTTGTGGGTTCACTTCTCAAATGTTTTGACTGCTTAATAGCATTAAAATTTTAAAATATATTTTTAATTTTAAGGAAGACTATTCAATTGTTTAGCATACATGGTAGTAAAAATATATGTAAAATTCAATTTGCCATAGTAACTGTAAATTTCTTATAAAAATCACTATTGTTTATTTTGTACTTTTGAAACAATAACAATTTAGAGACTCATCACATTTGAAAACATAAATGTAAAGTGTATAGAAAATGAAGTGTTCTTCCCAAATAATAACATAATAGAATGAAAAAAAAAATGGTGATGCTTTTAGTTTCAAAAATTGAGGAGACTCAATCTGACAATTTAAATAAGTAACAAGATAAAATACTATTTCTTAACGAAGTATTGTGTCTCTGATTGCAACTTTTCAAACTATTGATTTTCCTGAGGTGAAGTTTGTCAGTTTTCTTCCTTACTGCAATATCACAGGCAAAATATAATAAATACATAAAATGATCAATAAAAAGCAAACCAATTTAAATTAAAAATATTTGATATGTTTGAACAATTAGGCTGTGCTGTTTTAGTATTGTCAAACATGTTAGAATACTGAAACATTGCTGGGCAATTCGTCATAAATGAGTATATAGACTTTCTGAAGGGCAGTTTGCCTTTTTACATCAAAACACACCTGTATGGTTTTATAGGCGAGATAAACACGACACCAGGCGAAGTGGGTGCAAGGCAAGATTTATTAAAGGCACGCTCCCTCGAAGTTTCAGGGCTTAGGAGAAGGGGAGCCAGGAAAGTTGCGCTGGGAGGAGGTGGGCACCCTCAGGCGGGCGAGGTTCCTCGACTCTGGAAAGTGGAGTGGGGGAAGTCGCGCTGGGAGGGACTTGGCAGGGGTCTTTTATCTGTCTCCTGCATAGGTATCCGGTTACCTATGGAGACGTGACCTGGGCATACATCCTTTTGGCGGGAGAGTCAAGGGTTAAGGAGGGGGGGTAGGCTGAAAGACAGCGAGACCCCAGGCAGTCATTTCTATTGCTCTTCCTGCACTCCGGGAGCCCAACACCAAAATGTGTAAATCTTTTGGCTCAGAAATTTTCTTCCAAGAATTTAATCATACAGAAATAATTATAGACATAGACAAAGTTTTGCCTATAAAGATGCTTTTTATTATAGCATTGTTCAGACTACTGTTCAATTAGAAACAAATAAAAAGACAACAGTCATTTGATCAACAATTATAAAACAGACATGGAATGGAATTCTCCCAAATATAAGTATTGTTGCAGAAATGAAGTATAATAAAATATATTATTAGATTATGAAATACTTTATGTAAGTAAAATTTAGAGTAAAATTAAATATTTTAGAGTAAAATTATAATATAGATATAAATTAAGGATATTGAGTATATAATATGTACTAGAAACTGTGTCAGTGGTAGGGGTAGAGAATGCAAAATAATATAATAAATTAAAAATAGTACATGCTTCCATCTCACATTTTTTTTAACTTTTTTTTTAAGATTTTTTAAAAAAATTTATTTATTTGACAGACAGAGATCACAAGTAGGCAGAGAGGCAGGCAGAGAGAGAGAGGAGGAAGCAAGCTCCTGGCTGAGCAGAGAGCCAGATGTGGGGCTCGATCCCAGGACCCTGGGATCATGACCCGAGTCGAAGGCAGCGGCTTAACCCACTGAGCCACGCAGGCGCCCCGTCTCACGTATTTCAGAAGTTTTATTAAGATGACAACTATTAACAATCTATGTAAAATATTATAAATGGAGGTTATTTACTGCACTGAATAAAATGATCCCCTTCTTATAATAATAGAATTTTTAGCTGGGACCAACTGAAATCCATATTTTTCAGCCACACATAATCACAAGAAAAGTAATATGACATGTTCAAGCTGAGTGATTTGTGTGTAGTCTGTTTCCTATCCTTAAGGGTGAAGGGCATACTCTCATTTCTTTTTTTTTCTCATCCATTTGACTAATATGGGAACATGCTAGGATGGCCTGTTTAGTACCATGCAGAAGGGAGTAATTCACTAGTTATCTGCAGAAACAGGGTAGAAGGGTTTGGGTTGACCCAGTGGTTTAAATACCCACCTTTTAACTACTTATATCTGATATGTGAGAAAAAATAAACTTTTATCTTGGTGAAGTCTCATTTTTCTGGGTTCTGTCAAACAGTCAAACATTCATGCTAATATGGCATGCAGATCAGCTGTTGCTCAATAAAGCATTCTCTAGTTGTAGCACTGACTCAAAGGATAATCTGTCAGGTATCAAAGGAAGTGAGAAAGGTTAAGCTAATGTATAAGGTAGGAAACAGAACATACCAGGTGCTTTGATTTTCTCTGGGTGGCAAGATAAGCAAAACTGATCTAGATGATCATTTTATTTTCCATCCTTGAGGATATCAGCACAGAATTAAAACCCAAGAAATAAATGAAAACAATCCCAGAACCCCATCTATGACAGTCTGATTTGGGGGATCACTCCTATTACCAAGTATCAGATTGCATTGACACTTTCATTGAGTCAGGAAAACAGATATCATTCTTCTTACTAAATTACTAAAATAATTTTTGTTATATAAAAATAATAGTCAAAGTATAAAGAGCTCCTATATATCCTTTACCCAGCTTTCTCTAATGTCAGTATCTGTTTAATCCTGGTGCAATGATCGAAACCAAGAAATTAATATTGGTACACAACACTATTAATTAAACTATACACTATATTCAGATTTCATCAGTTTCCCCTCCCGCCGTAATACCTTTTTTGTTGTTGTTGTTCCTCTTCCATGATTTTCTATACAAGAAACTGTATTACATTTATAAGCCATGAACCCTTAATCTCCTTAAGCTTTTAACATTTTTTCAGTCTTTGCTTGATTTTATGACCTTGACCTTGATTTTATGACCTTAATAAGACTGGTCAGTTGTTATGTAGAATGCCCCATAGTTTGGGTTTGCCTTATTTTTCACCTGATTGGATTGGGGTCATGATTTTTCGAAAACGACAGAGGTGAAGTATCTTCATAGCAGAGACACATATTAACACAGTCTGATGATGTTTACCTTGATCAGTTGGTTAAGGTGATGTCTCCTGGGTTTCTCCACTGTAAAATTACTTTTTATTTTTTCTTTTCTGTACTCTATTTAAATGAATAATGAAGGGAGACACTAAGTTCATGGGGAGGGGAATTAAATTCCAATTACTGCAGGAAGAATATCAAAGAGTTTGTAAATATATAAGGACCTATTTAGAAACTGTCCCTGCTCCCCTTCCCCCAGGGGATTTACTAGGAGACAAGTCCAGGAAACCAGCTTCAGGTAACAAAGCCCAGATACAAAGGTGGATCAGGCCAGGTGGAGACATCCGATCACTGGGGGGATGCATACTGTCTCCCTGGTTACCAAGGAGTATGGGCCCCGCCCTTTGGGAGCCTTTTGGGTGCCAGTCCCAATCAAGGTGTAATAGGCTGGTTCATATGTCTACTAGGATAAATTGTAACTCAGTTGGTCACCTAGCATCACTGTAGAGTTTCCTGTGTGTGTTACAATCTCATTGGCCACCTGTGCATGGCCAGGCCCGACCACATGGCCTTTGCCCTTAAAAGCTAGTCTGTGAAACAGATAAGGGTCGCCCTCTCTTGTAAGAGGTGCGGCCCCGAACGTTAGGTTAGGTTCTTGATGCTTGGCACAAAATAAAGCTTTGCTTGACCTTCGCTTTGTATCAGTCTCGCTCCTTTAATCACGGACCCATTATTGGGGCATAACAAATATATGTTAAACAACCACAGGAATTAATAAATAAATTAATATATTGGGGAGGAGATAACTTTGATAACTTTGAAACTATGAAAAAACCCTGCTCTTTTTAAAGTCTTGTTTTTTAATTTAGCATTCATCTGCGTATCTTGGATACAGTAATTGTTACAGTGGATTTCTGAAGATCACTTTCTATGTCCTTTTTTATATATTTATTGCTTGAAGTTCTTTTGTAGGAAAGACTGGGAACTCTTTCAGTTCTTTGCTCTTTTTGCATTCTCCATTATTCATTTATTTGCTTATCTATTTTATTTATTTGGTCCTTATTTTTTGAGAAGCTTCAGGCTTACTTTGTTTTTTCCCTTGCCCCAGTCCTAGATTCAGTCACTTCTCCTTGAAACCCTGGTTGTTAAAATTCATTAAAAAAAAAAAAAAAAAATCTTGATCTGCCTGTGTGGTTCATTTGGTTAAGCTTCTGCATTTGGTTAAGCTTCAGACCCAGATCTCAGGGTCTGGAATGGAGTCCCACATAGGACTCCTTACTCAGCAGGGGAGCCTGCTTCTCCCTCTGCCTGCCACTCCCCCTGCTGTCTTCTTTCTCTCTCTCTCAGACAAATAAATAAAATATTAAAAAAAAAATTTCTTTGTAGAGATTGTGTAGAGTTGAAGTCTGTTAACATTTTGAGTTTTGTGTAGTATGTGTATGTGAGATACATGTTGAATTTTGTTTTATTTTTTTATTTTTGTGGGATTTTTGTGTTTTTAATATCTATTTATTTTTGGCTACTTGCCCTTTTTAGGCCAAGGATATTTCCTTTTATTCTCAATTTTCTGGGATTTCAAAATTTTTCTTATATCAATTGAGACTATTATATTCTATTAAAATGGTGAGCCATATTGATTGATTTTCCAGTGTTTAATCAGTCTTGCATTCCTGGGATGAATCCGATATGGTTGTAATATATTATTCAATTGTTATTATACTGCATTTGAGTCAATATATTGTTAAAGATTTGTTGTTGTTTTTTATATTATTTGAAGTTTGTGTTCATTTGTTTAACTTACACAGATCTCTTTGGATTATCTTTTCTTTCTGGAATGTGCTTTAGGTAAAGTACGTATTTCAAGTATTGTTATATTTCATCCAGGTTCTCAAATTTATAAGCATAAAATTTTTTATTGTATTTCCTTACCATGTGTTTGATTGGGCTCACAGCACTGCCTATTTTTTTGTTTGTTTTTTGTTTTTTTCCCACATCTGATACTGTGAAACATATATATTTGGTGGTGATGGTGGTGGTGTCCATATGGTTGATCAGCTTAGCTTAGCTAGAGTACATTTTATTGTTGTTGTTAGAGTACAAATTTTATCCATCTTTCCCAAGAACCAGTTCTGGTTTCATTATATTTTTCTATTTCCTTTTGTTGTCAATTTTATTGATTTTTACGTTGTTTCCTTTGCATTTAAATTGTTCTTCTTTTTCTAGTCTCTTAAGGGAGAAGTTTTGCTTAGTAATTAGAAATCTTTCTTATTTTCTAATGCAAGCATTTAGTTTTATAGATCACCCTCTAAGCACTAATCTAGTTTTATACCACACATTTTTATGTTTTTGTTTGTTTGGGGTTTGTTTGTTTGTTTGTTTTTGTTTTGGTGGTGGTGGTAATCCCTAGAGATAATCTGACTTCCAACAATCCTAGATGTATTGAACCATTGATATTCCAAGTAGCTTGTTGGCATGCTGGTAGGAGCATAGGAGTGGGGACATTCCTGAGATAGGTACTGGTTAAATGTCAGTCTTCAGAAGGCTTTCTGACCTCATGTCTTGAGAATGTGGACTTCAAAGCTGTTTCTCTATTGATGTAGCCCTGTATTCATGCCCTTGCCCTATGGGTAGGGTTCTTATTTTTCCTGTTTCTCTTCACAGATATAGTGAGTTTCCTCCAGTACTCCTACATATAATTTACTTGCCTGTTTCCCCACAGATTAAGGTCTTGTTTAATTGTTTGTTTGTTTGTTGTTTGTTTCCTTTGTTTTTTGTAGTGTGGTGGGGAGTGGATAGTGACCCAGGGAGCCTAAAGTTCCCCGCAAAGCAGTTACAATTCAGGCAGGCTTCATCCTGATGTTAGACCCTGGACTTCCCTTTCTGAGGATTTCCTTTGGAAAATTTGCAACTTTTCTCTGCCCCTTTGAGATGTAAATCCTCTCCCATCCTCGTGTCAGTTTTAAAGTCTAAGAATGTCTGTTTCAAAAACTGGGAGGATTTCTTTGAAATGTAATCAATCACCCAAGAAGGTAATAACCCTCTTTCTCAGTTTCTGTGGAAAGTGGGAGCCTAGCTTTGCTAAGCACAAATGACCTAATTGTGTTGATCAACATCCCCACCCCCCACCCCCCCCAACCAAAAAAGTCCCTCAGAGCTTTTCCTATAGCTCCCTCCAGGATTTAATCCCTCCCAGTTTCTGCCCTCACCCACTTCCCCTAGTGCTGATTTCAGTCTCTCTCCTCTGTTCCAATGTTCTTGACCCCTGTTTCAATAACCTTAAATAAAGTCTTCCTTGTGGTTTTTAATGTCTCATTAAACTTTTTCTTCCACAACAGTGGACATTGCTTTGGTGGACTTTAGTTAGTGGCAATTATTTTTCTATAGTCAGTACTGTGTCCTCAGGAAAATTTTTCAAGATTCCATCACCATCCCTAAGAGTACCTTGAGACATTTCTGTAGGAAAAGTCTGTGAGAGGGTGTGAATGCAGCCCCCAGAGACTTCTTTTTTTTTTTTTTTTAAGATTTTTATTTATTTATTTGACAGAGAGAGAGATCACAAGTAGGCAGAGAGGCAGGCAGAGAGAGGGAGAAGCAGGCTCACTGCTGGGCAGAGAGCCCAATGCGGGGCTCGATCCCAGGACCCCGAGATCATGACCGGAGCCAAAAGCAGAGGCTTAACCCACTGAGCCACCCAGGCGCCCCCCCCACTAGAGACTTCTTAACTCTCTCTTTGATCCAAGCTCAGTGTTTAGCAATTTTTAATCATTTTTGCTTGGATCTTCTCATCAATGTATTTGGCGTTCAGTGACCTCTATTCTAGTCATCCCATGCTCTAATCCTGTTTCTTCTTGCGGGTACCTATTGTTCTCCAGATTTCAACTTACTTTGCTTTACAGTTTCACTTCTCTTTTGTGTTCAGAGTAGTCGTTATTTCTCAGTTTGTTCCACTATTATCTTGTAATAAGGGTGCAAGGAACTCTCTCCTTCAGTCCTCTACAAATCTTATCAGAAACTGGAAATTTTTAGCAGATAGAAAATAACATGATGATTTTAAAAATTGAACTAAAAAGAGAAAACTGAAACCCTGAGGCAACACAAAAGTAGTAACTCTAGAAAATAGCTACCACATCTAAGGCTGGGGGAAGCAGAAGGAAGAGGTTAGAACCCAGAGTCTTGGGAAAGTGATCCCACAGGTACAGGGCTCAGCTTTATGGAATGTACTGCCAGGCAGGTGCTGTTGTCTGAAGATCTCAGAAGTGCAGGTGAGGACACTTGACTTAGACCTTGGTGGTTGAGGCCCCAGCTGGCTAGTGTTAGCAGGAAATTGAAAACAACCACTGCCATTTTAACTACCTATCCCTGGAGAATGAGCACTGTTGCTAGGGTGACACTGAGAAGAACAATGAGCAAAGTAGATTTATTATGACCACTCAAAGATCTTCAGACTTTCGGTCTTTCTCCATAGCTCTTGCTCTTAATTAAATGTAGCAGTAATATAAAAAGTAAAACAAATGCATAATCCCAGCCCCAGTACCATGAGTATTGAAAGATGGGTGTGAGACAGAAGAAATAGCTCAGTAATCAGCATAAAACTGTCTTAATGTTGTTTTCAAAAGTAAATATATACTATTCCAGGCTACATATATATATATATA
>NW_019154092.1:24691025-24739665 GCF_002288905.1 Enhydra lutris kenyoni
AAAGATTTTATTTATTTATTTGACAGGCAGAGATTACAAGTAGGCAGAGAGGCAGGCAGAGAGAGAGAGGAGGAAGCAGGCTCCCTGCCAAGCAGAGAGCCTGATGCGGGGCTCAATCCCGGGACACTGGGATCATGACCTGAGCCGAAGGCAGAGGCTTTAACCCACTGAGCCACCCAGGCGCCCCCCATTGAGATCTTTTTGTATTTATTTTTGGAATTAGGGAGAATTTAAAAAACCATATCTGTTTCACTATGTGTGTCAGTATATAGTTCATAGTTTCAGGAATCTCAAAGGATGTGTGTGAATGTGGTTGTATGTGAGTAACAATTAATGTTATTCTCTATATTATAAGACCCATGTTCACTGATATATTCCTTGAAGAGATTATCTTCTCAAAAATACAGTTTGTACATGCATTTAATTTTTAAGTGAAGAAAACAGTAAGTGTACTTGTGAAATGAGTACTAAAATCACTTTAAAAATATATATGATAAAATGTGTAATAAAAATATGTATTTCAAATTAAAATAGTAAATGATCAAAACTATTTTCAAAGATATTAGAAAGATATCCATAATTTATGATTTTAAAATTGCCTTCTAGTTTATGCTTTTATCTTAAAAGTTACTATTCTCAGTTGTTGAATATCCTTAGGGCATGCTTCTTGAGGGGAAACAAACTTTTAAAAATTGGATATTTTTAGTCAAAAACAATAATAAAATTCAAGTGTATCAAAAGACAGAACTTCAAAATAGTAAAACAGTCAATATTTTTAAAAAACGGTAATTTTATTTTGGGCAAAATGGCTTCCAACCCTCAGCTGAAATATTCTCACTGAGAGTGGATTAACAGAGAACTTTATGCCAAAACTGTGTGATTGGGTGAGGGGAAAGGGAGACCAACATCTGCTGAATCCTTAGAAAAACTTCACTGAGATAAGGTTATCTAAATTTATCATCTTCTTTGATTCCAAAAGTGAAGTTACAAAAAACATTCATTGGGGTTTTATTTTTCTTGCTCCAAAATGTTAGCAATAAGAGAATTAGAAATGACCCCTGCCTAATATACTCAAAAAATTACTGAGAAATTGACTATGACATCCTCATATCATTATTTGATAATTGTCATTAAATACTTGGTAATTATCTCATAATTATGTTCAGTTATACGTAATATTATAATGGAGCAGATCTTAACAAAATGACCAATGAATTTTTCTCATATGGCATTTAAATAGTTGGTACCTGAATATCGATTTTTGATAATTATTGAAAATAATCAATGACAATATGCAATATACAGTTGATTTTTGTTTTCATTTTTTTTTTAAAGATTTTGACAGACAGAGGTCTCAAGGAGACAGAGAGGCAGGCAGAGAGAGAGGAGGAAGCAGGCTCCCCGCAGAGCAGAGAACCAGATGTGGGGCTCGATCCCAGGACTCTGGGATCATGACCTGAGCTGAAGGCAGAGGCTTAACCCACTGAGCCACCCAGGCGCCCCTTTTGTTTTCATTTTTATTTTGAATACAGTCCTCAAATCTAGTCAACTGGTTAGGACCAAAATTCCTCACTTATCTTAGTTGTTTCCCTTGGGGCCATCGGATACTCTCTACTTATGCCCCATGCACATGCAGTATTAGAGATCCTATATCGTAGAAAAATTATTCCCAAAGTCAACCAGTATGCACCTGACTCCTACATAGCAACCGAAAATTTGTACCTTGCATTGCTGATCTATGAAACTTATTAGCTATAATAATATTTGCAATTGTCTTATCATAGTTTAATTATCCACATGCCTGAGATTTTTGTGCCTTTAACCTGCCCTCTGGGTTACATCTCTAAAACTGTATAACTTCCTGCAATCTCTGATATATACACAGGGGAGATATTGCCCTGTTTCAGTTTGTTTCCATTCATAACTAATGCAGGAATAGAGAATATACCCTATAAATAGAGAGACCATCCTGCTTCCTATTAGAGATTCTTTCTGGTGAGCCTCCCTTCCCACTGCAGTCCCTGCAAGTAGAAAATACCATTTAAGTAAAATAAAGAAAGAAAGAAAGAAAGAAGTAAAACAAACAGCTAACTAACTAAATAAATAAATAAATTGAAGAGAAATAGCATAACTCAAGCACTTATCATCCTTGGAAATTGTTCAGCTACAGGACAGCAGGAGTATGGTCACTGGGGGCCCAAGGTCTTCCCTAAAGTGATTTGAGCAGAATGAATAGCTGGAAGGGCATGGATTTCAAATTAGAAAGGACAGCCAAAATAGCAAAATAAGAAGTGTGATGCTAAGTGATTACAGTACATAAAGCTACATCACATGGAGAACCCTAGTTAGGAACTAGAGTATTAATCATGTCAAATACATTATTTACTGGTGGTCTTTAAAGGAGGAGTAATATTGGATGATGACCTTAACATAATGCCTTGCTTTAATCAATTTGTAGAGAAAAATCTACTGACCTTCCAATTAATGAAAGGTTTTATAAAAAACTACCTTAAATGAGGCGCCTGGGTGGCTCAGTGGGTTAAGCCTCTGCCTTCTGCTCAGGTCATGGTCTCAGGGTCCTGGGATCAAGGCCCACATCAGGCTCTCTGCTAAGCAGGGAGCCTGTTTCCCTTCCTCTCTCTCTCTGCCTGCCTCTCTGCCTACTTGTGATCTCTGTCTGTCAAATAAATAAATAAAATCTTAAAAAAAAAAAACTACCTTAAAAACAACATTTTCTTAAGATTTTATTTATTTAAAAAATATTTTATTTATTTATTTGACAGACAAGAGATCACAAGTAGGCAGAGAGGCAGGCAGAGAGAAAGGAGGAAGCAGGCTCCCCACTGAGCAGAGAGCCCAATGCGGGGCTTGATCCCAGGACCCTGGGATCATGACCTGAGCCGAAGGCAGAGGCTTTAACCCACTGAGCCACCCAGGTGCCCCAAAAATAACATTTTCAATATTTGCATTTTTAGTCACTGAGAACATTGTCAAATTCTGTAATTATATAAAGTATGAGATTCTTTTTACATGAAAGAATGCTTTGATTTTTATGAAAATTTATAGATAAAAATATTAGGAAAACCATTCATTGAGGATGTGTTGAGTTTTATCAATATGAATGTATAATTGCTCTGTTATAAAATATGTTTAATTATTTTTCCACATTTTCATTAACACTATAACTTAAAATGTCCCTTGAATATTTGAAGAATCACAAGATAGGATTTTATTAAATGTAACATTTTTCTAGACAGGAGGGATGCATAACCTGATTTATCAAACTCAGCTTAATGGATTTATGGATTTTTAAATATACCCTATAAATGTGTAAGAAAACATTTTTGAAGGGATTTTATGTTAAACTAGAAGAGTTTTTAAATAATAATAAAAATAGTTAAATGTTTATAATTTTTATTTTTTCTGAAGTTCAAAAAATTGATAGTATGCTTATTTTCAAACCTCTTTTACCTAAAAACTTACAGTGAAAAATTATTTTCATATTCTGTGAAACTAGATTTTAATTTACTTGTTAAATCGAAGGCATTTGCATCAAATATTTAAAATGCCCTTGACAGGTATTTAATTTGAAATGTAGGCTCATATCTAAGTGGGAGAGTCAATTAATATGGGAAAAGCTGTCAGATTCAGAGGACTCCTTCCTGCCTGCCTGTCTGCCTGCCTTCCTGTCTTCCCTCCTTCTTTCCTGCCTCCTTCCCTTCCTGCCTCCCTGCCTCCCTCCGTCCTTCTATTATTCCTACCTTGATTTTTTCTTTCCCTTCTTTTCTTTCCCTCTTTCTCTTCCCCTTGATCCTTCCCTTCCTTCCTCTTTCTCTTTCTTCCTTTTCCTCTTTCTTGGACATGATAATGGATCATCATTATGTAAGCTATTTAAAGAGGAAGTTGTAACAAGAGGGATGGAACATAATGTAAAGTAATAAGACTGATGGATTGTAACTCTCAGTGGAGGTTGATTATCAGTTTCTGGTTACTAGATCAAATGTAGTTGATGGGTAAGTGGCAGAGGTTTCAGAGAGACATGTTTCAAATTGAGACTATGGAAAAGATCCTGTTTGGGTAATGACAATTTCCCAGGCATTACCATGGGTGAGAATGACTGGAATTGAAAAGAAAGACAGGATCATTCAAAGATGGGAAGTAAAGGATTTCAGCTACCAAAGTCACTGATGCATACTAGAATCTGGAAAAGGAGAGAAACAAACTCTCACCTTCAGGCTCAAGAAGGAACCCAGTTCTGCCAGACTGCTTTAGAATTCTAACTTCCCAAACCGTATGGTAATAATTTTGTGTTATTTCAAACCACTATATTTGTGATAATTTGTCACAACAACAGTAGTAAACTGATAAAACCCCACATCCAAATACAGTGGAACACAATTTAGAAAGGAAAACAGACACCATCTGAGAGGACTGTAAATGAGGCCATATCCTCCAGAGACAGCTGGATTTCACTTATTGCAAGAACATGGAACTGTCATAGATGAAGAGGAGATTGGAGAAATATTTCAGGAGTTTGGGAGGAGTGGAAGTGGGGCTCACAAAAGGGGTATATACAGACTAGTATAGAAGTAAGAATCTGGGGTAATGGGGATGAACTTGGCTTTTCATGTTGTCTGACAAAATGAGGAAATAGAGGACAAATAAGACTAGTATTTATGACACAAGATACCAGTGGTGATGAAGTTAAGAGTGGCATCAATGTAGGGTGGACGTTCAAGGAGTGATCGTATTTAACCATGGAGTCACGGAGGCAAAGACAGGGTAGTCTTAAATGGAGCATCCAGAACTTTGAGGCTCTCTTCTTATTATAAAACTATGCAAAATTATGAGACTTTCTTTTCAGACCTTCCAATAGATAGTATAAAAGATAAGGAAAAACTAATTAAATAAGCAGTGCATACGCACTATAACCTGAGGAGTACAAGTAAATCATCCTTTGCATCTGAGTTTTTAAAAGAGGTATTGGGGGGCACCTGAGTGGCTCAGTCAGTTAAGCATCTGCTTTTGGCTTAGCTCATGATCTCAGGTTCCTGGGATGGAGCCCTGCCTGGGTTCCCTGCTCAGCGGGGAGCCTGCTTCTTCCTCTCCAGCTCCCCCTGCTTGTGCTCTCTCTCTCTCTCTGTCAGATCAATCAGTCAGTCTTTAAAAAAAAGGGGGGGGGGTATTGGATAGCTTTGTGGGTTTTGTGAGAAAAGAGTTTGCTGAATCATGACATGTTATATGGAGGCTGATAAGCAAAACCAAGAATGAGATACTTGAAATTTGTATTAGATCTATCTGTTTGAATTTAGGAGAGAAAGGGATCGTGAGGTGTTGTGCACAAGAATTGTATGAAGCAATACTTATCAATAGCAGCTGTTTCTCTCCATGTTGAGAACCAGAACTCTGACTAGGAGTTTAGCTGAACTTTGGAAAAGCTTGATTTTTATGTGTATTTATATGAGGCAAATTGCTAAATAATATGGATCCCTGAAATAAAAGATAGCATTCAAAGAGCTTTAAATAAAAGAAACCAATGCATGCAAGTAAATTGCACTTTTAACAATAGTGATGAAAAAAGAAAAAACTGTGCCTGATGATCCCTCATATTCTTTCCTCTTGAAAAACAAGTGCCTTATTTTACTGCATGCTTTCAGTACAATATGTTAGTCCATGAATTTTGTAGAAGATGAATCCATAGGAAGTTATCAGAACAGCAATATATGTCCCCAAGCTTAAATTCAATAGCAGTTGTACATGTATTATTTCAGCGAGCAGTACTGGATTTTCACAAACATGCTGACTTACGATGACCAAAATGAGAAATGAATAACCAGCAATGGAGCCTGGATAGCAATAAGTGGAAGTCGGCAGATGGTGTGTGAATATCATACTGGCACTGGAAAATAGCAGAACAGACAGCCATGCTTACTATGATGACAGATTGACTGACTAGAAAAGCTTGAATGCACTTGTGGTGTTTTCCCTAGTGTTTTAATTGGACACATAAAAGTTCATATTAAGCTCCATATCAGTTAGAAATGATAAGTCATATTCAGCTTAGAATTAGCTTGGTATATCTGTTCATTTTGTGTGTATGTGGGAGGGGGAATTTATATACTGACTAATTAGCATAGAAAATCATCTATTTTTACATCTTTCAACAGATACTAATGATTTAGTGGATGTCCTTTGAAATAAAATTAAGTGACCCAGAAAAACATGAATATTACATTACTAACTTTATGTGATATACTGCTTATGATAAAATGTGAAGTTTAATTATTTTCAAAGAAAATATAGCCAATAATGTGATCTAGACAGAAGCGTCGTTCATCTTTACCTTACTCCAAAAGGTTGCATTAAATCATCAAAACAATAGCTATCTTTATACTGTAATGATGTGTCAACTTGTCTATAAATTTGTGGGTGAGTCAAAGGTGAATTAAGAAATGCAGGCATTCCAGAAAAGTAAATCTCATGGTACTTGAATTTAAATGATTAATGACAAAACATAATATATTAGGAATATGAGGAAATACCCTTTCAAGGAACACATCAATAATAAAATTAGAAGATATGATATACAGGGTTGGAAATAATGTATCTCTTAAAGTTTTCAAATATTGTCAGGTATCTTCAAAGTATTTTTCAAGTAATTATGCAAGAATTTCTTGACTTTATACATTTATTTTATATCGTATCTTCTGACCTATGCAGATAAGCTACAAATAATTGGCAGGAAGTTTCAAACTATGGTGTACTATCAGTATCATATAGAGTGCATGGTTGACAATGTATGAGCTTGAGAAGCAGTGAACACCCTTGCTCCTCAGCTTCTTGACCACTCACAGTTCATAGAAATAATTGTTTGTGAAAAAGTGTAATTCACATTTTTGTACGGAGTTTAGTACAATTTTTTTTCAAAGATTTTATTTATATATTTGACAGAGAGAGATCACAAGTAGGCAGAGAGGCAGGCAGAGAGAGGGGAGGAAGCAGTCTCCCCGCTGAGCAGAGAGTCTGATGAGGGGCTCGATCCCAGGACCCCGGGATCATGACGTGAGCCAAAGGCAGAGGCTTTAACCCACTGAGCCACCCAGGAACCCCAGTTCAGTACAATTTTTAAAAATATTTTGAATAAGGGGCCCCTGGGTGGCTCAGTCGGTTAGGCATCTGCCTTTGGCTCAGGTCATGACCCCAGGGTCCTGGGATCGAGCCCCACTGGGCTCTCTGCTTAGTGGGAGCCTGCTTCTCTCTCTCCCTGCTGCTCTCCCTGCTTGCACTCTCTCTGTGTCAAATAAACAAATAAAATCTTCAGGAAAAAAGTATTTTGAATAAAATTATATAATGAAAGTCTGAGTTTTAAGAAATCTTCATCTTATAATCAATGAATAATTCAGTATTTGTCATTATTTTGATGAATGTATGTTAACACTTAAAATTCAGCAACAAGTATGTTTTTTAGTGTCATACTGGGAAGAAATATGGTTGTGAAATATTTAGAGACTTTGGCAGGATTACTGTCTTTCAAGGTGAAAATTGTGACATCTGGTTCATGATCCAAAGCAATATATATTAAATTGACTAATACATTTGACTAATGCGTTGTTTAATACTTCTCTGGATCCTATGTACTGAATTATGTCCATATAGGCTTGGCCAAATCTACAAAACCAATCTGGAGATATAATGAAGATGCTCTGTTATTAACCATAAACTCTGCTGTCAGTGTTAAGGGACCTTTTTACGTGCCATCTGCAGATAGCATCTAGTATATTTAAGGAGGCTATGCAAGAATGATCTTTTTCAGGAATTTAGTTTGGGAAACTCCAAAATAGCAAATTAAAGAATAAATAAAAATTGCTTTTTGAAACTAATAACAGGAATCAAAGAAGTATGTGTTGTTCACTATTTACTGGTGGAGAGATAAAATTATTAATAAATATTGCTACCATGTTATCACCTTCACAGTTTAAAAAAGAAATGAGTGTCTCCCAAACAGTTTCTTAGGTTCAATCCAGCTATCCAGGTGTCTTCGTTTCTGTTATAATTTCCTAAAGATACTCATCTTTGTCACCTTTATTGACTATGTCATAATGTCTCATATATTTTACTTAATTTCAGACTAGTATCAGGTGTCATTTAGCTTCCACGTACTTGACACATCTTTTATAAAGAATTGATATAACAGAATACCCAATCCTTTTCCTGTTACTGAGGAAAAGTAAATAGACATCTGTAAAAGGATGGTCATAAAAATTATTGTGAAGATGTGCTAAAGAAGGTTGAACAAAATAATGTTCTTTTGACTATTAGAATTTTAAAGTAGCAGTGATAATAAAGGAATATCCCCCAAACTGAAATTAAGTGACTAAATTTTGAGAGAAACAGAAAAATACACTTCAGGAAATAAATTAGCCCCAGGATTGACTATTCAATCAGTTCTCAAATCAGAAATAGCATCCATCTTCTTTAAATAAGAAATAAGAATTTAAAGAAAACGGAGATTCATAACTAAGATGGCAGCATAATTGGAGGACCCTAGGCTCATCTCATTCCTTGAACACAACTAGATAACTATCAATTCATTCTGAAAACCCAAGAACTTGACCTAAGGACTGATGGAACAAACTCCAGAACTAGAAGGAGAGAGAGTCCATGTCAAGGAAGGTAGAAAGTGTGGAGATGTGGTTTTGGGGAAAAAATGATCACGGGTGCTGCAGAAGAAAGGGAACCCTAGTTGTGGAGAAAGGTGAGAGAAAGAGGGAGGAGAACGCAGGAGAATGAATGCACAAGGAGAACACTTCCCCAAAGCCATTGGCTAGGAAAACAAGAGGGGCTGATTTTTGTGAGTTTGTACAACCAGCGGGGTTCCAAGACTGGAGTTTTAAAAAAGGTCAGCAGGCTTGGCTGCAATAGAGTTCTCAGGGCGCTGCCCTACTGCTGGAGAAAAGGCAGGCAAACACCCTGGGGGAAGATGGCATGATCTGAGAAATGCCTAAGGCATGAATGGGAAAATTGTTCACTTTTCTTGGGAGTACATCTGTGAAAGCGAGCATTCACAGAGACCCCTATCTGGGACAAAAAGAGCTGCTGGGTGCCATTTACTTCCCCTGCCCCTCAGCATAGTTACAGAACCACCTGCCCAGAGCAGCTCATCCTGACACTGGCTGCTTAGCCTGCCTATTCCAAGTCCCACACCCTTGCACTGTGATGCAACTGCCCTCCCTTCTCAGTCAAAACTGCATCCGTCCTAGTGGGGTGAGACCCAACCTAGAAAACCAGCACAGGTCCCTCCACACAGTATATTCCTAAAGTTTGGAGTTTTAAAAGTCATCAGGTTTGGCTGCGATAGAGCCCGGAGGGCACTGCTCTGCTCCTGGAAAGAAGCCAGGCAAATAACCCAGACAGCACAGAGACCCCATCTCCTGGACCAAAGGAATTGACTGTGCCATTTCCCTCTCCCACCCCTCAGCATAAACACAGAACCATCTGCAATAAACAGCACAGTGCCCACACTGACTGCCTAACCTTCTTACACAAGTCCTGCCCCTCTGTGCTCCACAGGTATTGCCCTTCTCGAGCAAGTGTGCCTCACACCCAGCACAGCAGGCCCCTTCCCTAAAAAATACAGCAGAAACCTCTACCCACACCATGTTTCCTGACAGAGTACTGCAAGGGTTCAGTTCTAGTGGAAATAGCATCAAGTGTCTTAACAGCAGACCAGGGCACATCTAGTTTAAACTCACCATTCTGGCCAAGCTCTAAACACTTCCTACTGCAGGCAAGGAGAGCCTCTCAAATGACTGGGCTAAAGAATAAGAGCAGCCAAAATATAGCAGCAGAGCACACACAGCACGCACCAGAGACACTCCCTGAAACACCAGGCACTGGACAATATATGACTTCTTCCTAAAGCTATTACTCTCAGGAGCAGGAAACATTAAGAGGCTCTTCTAACACAGAGAAGAAGACAGAGATTAGGACAAAATGCCAAGACAGAGGAATTCATCCCAAATGAAAGAACAAGATAAGCTCAAGGCCAGAGATCTGATCGAAACAGATAGAAGTAATATGCCTGATGGAGAATTTAAAGCAACAATCATAAGGATACTTGCCAGGCTTGTGAAGAAAGTGGAAGACTTCAGGGAGGGCCTTACTGCAGAGACAAATAGAAAAAAAACAAATGAAAAACACAATAACTAAGATTCAATGCTAACTGGAGGAATGAACAAAAGGATAGAAGAAGTAGAGAAACAAGTGATATAGAAGATAAAATAATGGAAAATAATGAAGCTGAACAAAAGAGAAAAAGAATTATGGAACATAAGAATAGACTTAGGGAACTCAGTGATTCCATCAAATGTAATAATATATGTAGCATAGGAGTCCCAGAAGATGGAGAGGAGAAAACTTAATTGTGGAAATAATAACTGAAAACTTCCCTAATCTGGGGAAGGAAATAGAATCCAAATCCAAGAGATGTATAAAACTCCAATCAAAATCAACAAAAGCAGGCCAACACCAAATCATATTGTAATTAAATTTGTAAAATATTGCCATAAAGGAAAAAACCTAAAAGCAGCAAGACAAAAGAAGTCCCTAACTTAAAAGGAGACCCATAAAGCTAGCTGCAGATCTTGCCACAGAAACTTGACAAACCAGAAGAGAGTGGCATGTTATGTTCAACGTACTAAATGGGGAAAATCTGCAGCCAAGGATACTCTATCCAGCAAGGCTACCACTCAGATAGAAGGAGAGATAAAGAATTTCTCAGACAAAAAACAAACAAACAAAAAAAAACCTAAAGGAATTTGTGACCACTAACCCAGACCTGGGTTGGTAGCTAGAAATATTAAAGGGGATTCTTTGAGTGGAAAGGAAAGATCAAAAGTGACAAAGACAAGAAAGAAGAGAAAAAGTCTCCAGAAACAATGACAAACAATAAAATGTCACTAAATGCATATTTCTCAGAATTACTTTGAATGGAAGTGGACTGAATGCTCCAATCAAAAGACATAGGGTGTCAGAATAGATTAAAAAAAAAAAAAAAAGACCAATGTGTATACACTGCCTACAAGAGACTCATTTTAGATCTAATGACACCTGCAGATTGAAGGTGAGGAGATGAAGAAACATTTATAGGCAAATAGACATTAAATGAAAGCCAGAGTGAACAAGATTTTAAACCAAAGACTGTAACAAAAGATGAAGAAGGGCACAATAGCAGAATAAAGGGGACTCTCCCATAAGAAGAATTGACAATTATAAATATTTATGCCCCCAACTTGGGAGCACCCAAATATATAAAACAATTAATAGCAATAATAAAGGAACTCATTGATAATAATGCAGTAATAGCAGGGAACTTTAACACCCACCTACATCAATGGACAGATCATATAAGCATAAAATCAACATGGAAACAGTGGCTTTGAATGGCCCAGTGAACCAGATGGACCTAACAGATATATTCAGATCATTTCATCCTAAAGCAGCAGAATACATATTCTTTTCAAGTATACATGGGACAGTCTCCAAAATAGAACACATATTAGATCACAAATCAGGCTTCATCAAGTACAAAGAGAGTGAGAACATACCAAGCATATTTCCTGATCACACTATGAAACAGTCAGCCACAAGAAAAAAGTCAGAACACAAATACATGGAAGTTAAACAACATGCTACTAAAGAATGAATGGGTCAATCAGGAAATTAGAGAAGAAATTTAAAAAGTATATGGGAACAAATAAAAATGAAAACAAAATGGCCCACAACCTTTGAGATGAAGCAAAAGTGCTCATAAGAGGGAAGTATATAGGGGCGCCTTGGTGGCTCAGTGGGTTAAAGCCTCTGTCTTCGGCTCAGGTCATGATCCCAGAGTCTTGGGATCGAGCCCCACATCAGGTTCTCTGCTCAGCCCCGCCCCCCTCTCTCTCCCCTCTGCTCTGCGGGGAGCCTGCTTCCTCCTCTCTCTCTGCCTGCCTCTCTGCCTACTTGTGATCTCTGTCTGTCAAATAAAAAAATAAAAATCTTTAAGAAGGAAGTATATAGCACTACGGGCCTACATCAAGAAGCAAGAAAAATATCAAATAAACAACCTTACTACACCTAAAGGAGCTAGAAAAAGAATAACAAATGAACCCTAAAGCCAATGAAGGAAAGAAATAATAAAGATTAGAGCAGAAATAAATGATATACAAACTTTAAAAAAATAAATCAATGAAACCAGGAGCTAATTCTATAAAGAAAGTAACAAAGTTGATAAATCCCTGGCCAGGCTTATCAAAAAGAAAAGAGGAAAGACCCAAATAAAATCACAAGTGAGAGAGGAGAAATGACAACCAACACCACAGAAATACAAACAATTATAAAAAGAATATCATGAAAAACTATATCCCAACAAATTGGACAACCTGAAAGATATGGATAGATTCCTAGAAACATATAAACTACCAAATCTGAACAAGAACAAATAGAAAACTTGAATACACCAGTAACCAGCAAAGAAATTGAATCAGTAATCTGAAGTACCCCAACAAACAAAGTCCAGGGCCAGATGGCTTCACAGGAGAATTCTACCAAACATTTAAAGAATAGTTAATAGCTATTCTTCTCAAACTATTCCAAAAACTAGAAATGGAAGGAAAACTTCTAAATTCATTCTATAAGGCCAGCATTACCCTGATACCAAAACCAGACAAAGACTCCGCTAAAAAAGAGAACTACAGGCCAATATCCCTGGTGAACATGGATGCACAAATTCTCAATAAAATGCTAGCAAATCAAATCCAGCAGTACATTAAAAGAATCATTCACCATGATTAAGTGAGATTTATTCCTGGACTACGAGGGTGGTTCAGATATGATGCAAATCAATCAATCAATACAGTGCAAATCAATCAATATGATATACCACATTAATAAAAGAAAGGATAAAAACCATATGATACTCTGAATAGATGCAGAAAAAGCATTTGACAAGGTACAAAATCTATTCATGATTAAAACCCTCAACAAAGTAGAGATAGAGGGAACATACCTCAACATCATAAAGGCCATACATGAAAGACCTAAAACTAATATCATTCTTAATGGGGAAAATCTGGGAGATTTTCCTCTACAGTCAGGAACAAGACAGGTATGTGCACTCTTATCAATGTTATTTTAAGAGAGTACTAGAGGTCCTAACCTCAGCAATCAAACAACAAAAAGAAATAAAAGGTATCCAAGTCAGCAAGAAGTAGTCACACTTTCACTATTTGCAGATGACATGATACTGTATGTAGAAAACCCAAAAGACTCCACCAAAAAATTATTAGAACTGATACATGAATTTAGTAAAGTAATAGGATACAAAATTAACATACAGAAGTCTGTTGCATTTCTATATACTGATAATGAAGCAGCAGAAAGAGAAATCAAGGAATTGATCCCATTTACAATTGCCCCCAAAACCGTAAGATACCTAGGAATAAATGTAAACAAAGAGGGGAAAGATCTACACTGTGAAAACTATAACACATTAATGAAAGAAATTGAAGATGACACAAAGAAATGGAAAAATATTCCACGATCATGGATTGAAAGAACAAATATCATTAAAATGTCTATACTACCCAAAGCAATCCACACATTTAATGCAATCCCTATCAAAACACCAACAGCATTTTTCACAGAGCTAGCACAAACATTCCTAAATTTGTGTGGATTCACAAAAGACCCTGAATAGCCAAAGCAAACCTTGAAAAAGAAAAGCAAAGCTGGAGGCATCACAATTCTGGACTTCAAGTTATTTTATAAAGCTGTAGTGATCAAGACAATATGGTACTGGCACAAAAACAGATACGTAAATCAATGGAACAGAATAGAAAACCCAGAAATGAACCCACAACTATATGGTCAACTAATCTTTGACAAAGCAGGAAAGAATATCACTGAGGTACCTGGGTACCTCAGTTGGTTAAGTGTTTGACTCTTGATTTTAGCTCAGGTCATGATCTCAGGGTCATGAGATAAAGTGTGATGTTGGGCTCCTTTCTAGGGGGTGGAACCTGCTTAAGATTCTCTCTCTCCGGGGTGCCTGGGTGGCTCAGTGCCTCCGGCTCAGGTCATGATCCCAGGGTCCTGGGATCGAGCCCCGCATCGGGCTCTCTGCTCAGTGGGGAGCCTGCTTCCTCCTCTCTCTCTCTCTCTCTGCTTGCCTCTGCCTACTTGTGATCTCTGTCAAATAAATAAATAAATAAATAAATTAAAGAAAAAAAAAAAGATTCTCTCTCTCCCTCTCCCTCTGCTTGTCCCCACCCCCACCTCCCACTTGCATGCACACATGCTTGATCTCTCTTTAAAAAAAAAAAAAAAAGGCAATCTTTTAAACAAATGGTCCTGGGAAAACTGGACAGCAACATTCAAAAGAATGAAACTGAACCACTTTCTTGCTCATACACAAAAATAAATTCAAAGTGATGAAAGACAGGAAACCATTAAAATCCTTGAGGAGAATTTAGGCAGTAAACTCTTTGATATTGGCTGTAGCAATTTCTTACTGAGTGTTTCTCCTGAGGCGGTGAAGTAAAAGCAAAAATAAACTATTAGAACTTCATCAAAATAAAAACTTCTGCAGAGCAAAGGAAACAGTCAATAAAATTAAAAGGCAACCTACAGAATAAGAAAAGATTTGCAAATGACATATCTGATAAAGGATTAGTATCCAAAATCTATAAAGAACTTATAACATACAACAGTCAAAAAATATCTAGTTAAAAAATGGACAGAAGATAGGAGAATAGATATTTAACCAAAGAAGTTATGCAGATGGCTGATACACACATGAACAGATGTTAAACATCAATCATCAGGGAACTATAAGTCAAAGCAACAATGATATATCACCTCACACCCATCAGAATAGCTAAAATTAACAACACAAGAAACAACAGGTGTTGTGGAGAAAGGGAAACCTTCTTACACTGCAAATGGGTGCAGTGACTAGAAAACAGCATGGAGATCTTTAAAAAGTTAAAAACGGAGCTACCCTACAACCCAGCAATTGCACTACTAGATATTCACCCAGAAGATACAAAAATATTAATTGAAGGGATACATGCATCCTGGTGTTTATAACAGCATTATCAACAATAACCAAATTATGATAAGAGCCCAAATATCCATCAACTGATGTACGGATAAAGCACATAACGAAGATGTGAGGTGTGTGTGTGTGTGTGTGTGTGTGCGCATGTTATATACAAATACCTATTTTTATATAGTTTATATAAATATACATACAATGTGTGTGTCTATATAATGTAGTATTACTCCAGCCGTAAAAAAGAATGAAATCTATCCATATACCACAATGTGGATGGAGCTAGAGAGCACTGAGCTAAGCAAAATAAGTCTGAGAAAAACAGTATCATGTGATTTCACTCATGTAGAATTTAAGAAACAAAACAGACGAACATAGGAAAGGAAAAAAAGAGAGGTAAACCATAAAACAAATTCTTTTTTTTTTTTTAGGATTTTATTTATTCATTTGACAGAAAGAGATCACAAGTAGGCAGAGCAGCAGGCAGGGGGTGGGGGGGGCTCGGTCCCAGGACCCTGAGGTCACGACCTGAGCCGAAGCAGAGGCTTAACCCACTGAGCCACCCAGGTGCCCCATAAAACAAATTCTTAACATGACCAAGTAGATATCAGAGCAGAAGCTGAATAGATGATAATATTTGCCTGGTCAGCAAAGAATAATGAGATACAAATGTCCTTGCTTCATTAACAATAGATACATATATACACACATAAATTTTTTAGAAGTGCTTGAAGTAGTTAAATACAAATATACCAAAATAGGATAAAATCAGATTTAAAAAAGAATCAGAAAAGGGAAAGGGCACTTGGGTGGTTCTGTCGGTTAAGCATCCGACTTGGTTTCAGTTTGGGTCATGATCTCCTGGTCCTGGACTTGAGCCCTATGTCACACTTTGTACTCAGTGCAGAGTTTGCTTCAGATTCTCATTCCCTCCCCCTCTGTTCCTCCATCTGCTTGCTCCCATGCTCCCTTCCTCTCTAAGGTAATTAAATAAAATCTTCAAAAAAAAAAAAAAAAAAAGAAAGAAAAGAAAAGAAAAAGAAGGGAAATACACATAATGTGGTACAATTAAGTCAAAGATAATATAGATATAATGTAACATCCAGTTTCTTTTGTACTACTCAAAAGCAATCAAAGTTACACAGTTTTAGCATAAGCAAATCAGCTGATTCTTTTTAAACAGAAGTGTACAGAGTTTGGGAGAGAGAGTAGAATGGATTATTTGATTTTCTAAGAAAGTAAATAGCCTGAGGAGCTTACAAGTCATGAGTGAGTGAAGAGGAATTTTTGCAAGAGGTCTTCCTCAGGCTTTATAAAACTTTTGGGTGTGTGAGGCATATGGATACTTAATATGTGATAGCTTGTATGAAATGTAATTGTTTATATTAGAGACACAGATTAGCAAAATAGGTGCTAATTGACTCCATATTCTAAAACTAACTGCTAGACCACCTAAGTAGTATATGGTAACAGATTATAAAGAACCCTTTGACATGTATTAATTAGCCTGTTGCCCATCTCTAGCTCTTTATAGTAAGGTTATAAGATGCTTTAGCGAGATAGAACAGGTCATTAAAGAACTGTTGCTGTTTTGTATACAAATCAGCCTCTCGTGAGAGGTGTTACTAGTGAAGATAACCAGAGGGTCCTAGGATAGGGGACAGAACATTCTGGGTAATTGGTGTCCTTTGGGTGCGGAGCTTCTGTGGTGAGCAGGACAGTGCCTGCTTATCAAACAGTATGGAAGCATTTCAACATTCTAACAGCTGGTCTTGCCACACTAAAGCAAACTGGCTGTTAGCACTGTTTTGCCATATCTCTATTATGATATGGTATGATATGATATGATATTCTATGATATAAGATATCAATATTTGATATACATAAGTGCATCTAAATGCATATTTTGTTTTGCCTATGTTAAATATTATATAAATTAATGCATATACTCATATATGTAATGCATCACACTTTATTTCATTTTTATCATCATGTGGTATTTAGCTATATGAACATGGTACTAGTATTTAGTCATTTTCTTCTTGATGAACATTTGTGTTGTTTCAGTTTATTTCACTGTATCAGTAATGCTGACTCCCCACTGTCTCACCAGAGGCAGATTTATAGTGAAGCAAATGAAATTTATGCCTCAGTGTCCTTTACTGGGAAGGCCCCTTCCTGAATTCCAATTTATATTTATATTTAGAGAGATCCTCCCTCCTACATCATTCCAAACTTCTAGCTTCAGTCTTCATAATATCTACATGCACTCATCCCCAGCACATATGGACCCTCAGGGACCCCACACCAGTGCTACCCAGCAGCATCCATTCTGATTGTTCAGTGTTTGATCTTATTTTTGAGGGTCATCCATCCATTATACAAAAAGCAAAGGAGTAGTAGCACTAAATTCAACAGAATATTTACCTCTGGGATGAAGAAGAGGGATTGAATTCAGGAGGGATTATAGGTTCTTCAAAACTTCAGATAGGGGCACCTCCATGGCTTAGTCAGTTAAGCAGCTGCCTTCGGGTACGATCATGAACACAGGGTCCTGGGATTGAGCCCCACATCAGGCTCCCTGCTCAGCAGAGAGTCTGCTTCTCCCTCTCCCTCTGCCTATTTGTGCTCTCTCTATATCTCTCTGTCCAATAAATAAATAAAATCTTAAAAAAAAAAAACCCTTCAGATAATATTCTATGTCTTTATACAAATTGTTAGCATTTTGTTTTGTTTTATTAATCTTTAAATTAGGTATATACATATATGTCACATAATCTTTTATATAACATATTTCAAGATTAAAAATATATAAAAATATAAAGAAAAGTTTGGTGACCTCTTAAAATATTGAACAGTCTAGATAAGACATGTCTCAAAATATATTTAAGCATGACTATATGAGCTTGAACTGCTTATAATAAATGAAGTTTTTGAAGTGATATATTTTTGGTGCATGGAAAGAATCTTTTGATTTCAGTAAGATAATTGTTTCCTCTGAATATAGTCATCTATCCTGCTTGTAGTAAGGCATTCTTAAACTGTTGCATAGTTTTGCTCTGTGCAGAGATAGATTTCCATTACAAGACCATGGATCACCTAAGCTACTTATGAAAAATACAAATTCTAACTAATTCCAAGGCCAGGTGTATAAGAATATCTGCACTGGCCATGCAGGAATTAATATATGACAAGATTTCTGTCTTGATTCTGATGGACACATAGGTTTTAGAACCAGTTTATATTGTTTTGTCGAAGACTACATTTTTTTCTTCGCTATTTTGATATTTGAAGATTTCCAATTTATTTACATAATAGTATGTCCTGATCCTAACAGTCATAATTTAATCCGAAGATGTTTATTATCTTCTTTAAAGTGAAGTGAAGGGATAGTGAAGATGTTTATTATCTTCTTTAAAGGATTAAATTATTATATTGACCATCACATAATACAACTATATTTTTAGGTTTCTGAACTGTATAGAGAATATTAAGATTACAATAAAACATCTAGCAGTAGTCTTATTATTCTAACTTTTAAAAATTTTACAACATATTGTGCTGCATATTATTTACATAACAGTATTTAAATTGAAAATGCACTTGTTTTATTTCAACAAAAATTTCTAGATGAAAATAATGCATAATAAAAATATTATGTAAGGTAATTGCCTCCAAAATTACTCATTATTGCCTTTATCACATTACATGCATCAGAAGCCATAATCATTATCTCGATTTTCATTACAGAAATATATTCAGTTTATACCTTGGCATTATTCTGATTACACAAAGTTCCATTAAAATTAGTAATGAGCAAAACTGAAAAGGTATAGATATTTAAGCTGTGTGCATATGGTAGCATTTCTTAATGGAAATGTATTAAAAATGTGCAGTTCTTTGGCCTGGGAGGTTTGCAAATGTTTTCTGATTTAGGGGATAATATGTTTATGTTTTCATTTGGCTTGAGAGACTTGGCTGACATTCTGCATAAAGTTATATTATTATTATATAAGAAACTACATAGGAGGGATGTATATGCTGATTTCTCTCATTGTCTCCAAATTCCTAAGCCATATAGACAGTACAGATGAATATCTTTAAGAATCATTTGTAGTGCTCTACCATCTTCTGAGAACTTCAGAAATTTCCGAGAAAATGGGTGTCCACTCAGAAATATTAGAGCTACAGGGAATCCATAGAGCTCTATGAAATTTACTTCTCATGCTGAGCTGTCTTTAGTGATGGAATCACACTAGGTTATATCAATTCTATGTCAGTTCAGAGGAATGCAGTCAGTTCTGGAAGGATGAGTGAAGTGCACATCACATTCTGATTTTGACTTCCAGCTTTCAATACACGCTACGTAGAGAGGCTCACACATCAAAGGGAAACCATAATGATCTCTCTTGTTACATATACTGTGCTTTTAGAACCAACCCAAATCAAGAAAGAAAAAAGAAAACTAGCTAGCCTTCAAATTTCATCTCTTCTTTCTCCAATATGTTTATATTTTGTTTCCCAAACTGAGATAAATATATAGTGAATGCAAAAAATGACTTTTTTTTAAAGGAACAGTTTACCCAGAAATGACTAAGCGGCACTTTGTGTCTATGTATAATACAGTAAATGCTTCTAGCCCTTGCAAAGTAGGGATTTTCAGAAATAAGAGCCAAATCACTATTAAGCACCTTTCATATTTAGAGAAATTGGGCTAATGATAGAAGGAAACAAACAAAACATTGTACAGCATAGAGAATAAATGATGGATGGATGGATGAAAGGATGATTTAATCCGCTTGTTTAAAATTATACACAAGTATTATGAATTCTTTGTTAAATACCCAATTCTGTATATATCCATACAAAATACATAATATATATTTTATTTTCCATAATAAAAAATATATTTATAAGTGTATGTGTATGTGTGTGATACCATGTCAAGTTTGAAGAGAAAATAAGATGGTTTAACTTTTTATATAAATTATGTTTAAAGAGAAATAATGGTAATTTATATCAATATAAAAAAGCAGAACTATATCTTGGAATGTAAAAATACCCTGAATATGCATATTTGTAGTTTATTATTATTTATATTTTTTAAGGTATTGAAGGTGAATGGTTTAAGCAACAACCTTGTTGTATATTTTACTAGAGTACCACAGTATTGGACTAGACTTAGCACATTTCCTCTGAAATACAATAAATACTGAACAATACTTGGCAAAATGAATAAATGGACAAGTGCATGCTACCTTTAGACAATACTTTAGGCTAGTCCTCCTAGAGCAATTAGATTGACTGTTACAAGTTTATCATCAAGTAATCAATTAACTGCAAATGGGCCAAGTGATTCATGCCTGTTAAACTGCATGGATAACTGCTAATTGAATCAGATATCAAACATGCAGTGAATATTATGATAGATGAGCTAGCCAGTTTGACATACAAACATTTAAACCAACAACCATGTCATAACTATGTAAATATCTGTGTTCATAACTATGTATTTATATGGTTTACAAAATGTTTACATCTATTACACCACTTTTTAAAATAAGGAGCCCAAAGTCAAGCAATTGTGACTTGGGCTATATCAGATACATAAGAATTAGCAGAATCAGAAATAGGAATTTAGATTTGTTTCTTTAAATCTAATGCCCCTTTTTACTGCACAATAACTGATTAAATATAGTAGTAGACATAGATAATAAAACCACACACACATAAATATACAGATATACATCAGTAAACTTACACTCTGATGATATTAATTTGCCATATTTAAAATCATAATAATAAAAATTTTAAGTTAATACTAACACTACTGTTTACATTTTGCTTTTTACCTATGAAGTAATCTGGATGGCCTACGCTGAGAAATTTCTTAAGTTTTGGGTTGCAGAATATAGTGCTAACAGCAAAGAGGAAATGATAAGTATAAGTAACGTTAGAAAAAATCATAATACTCTGCTTAAAATGAGGGAAGATATAAGAAGCTATGACAGCTGATCCCACACATTTTAAGAACATTCATGTGGAAAAAAAGGAATTTGTTCTTTTATGGGATTGTAACATCAAAATAAGTAAAGCGTTAGACTTCATGGAATACCATCTTTTTGCCTGAGGAAGGTTCATCTAGAGTTTCAGACATGAAAGTACTCTGGCCATATAAGCAGATGATGATGCCCTAAGGAAAGTTGAGTCTTCATTTCTGCGCTCAGAGTTGATGCACATGCCTGTGCTGTACTTTGTTCCCTGTAGAGATTTGGACCAAATGGGAAGATTCGATTTCTTAGATTAATTAATTCCCTAGGACAGACTGTTCCCTTATAACCTGAGAATTCTTTTTGCAGACAGTGAGTTTGGAATGCAAAAGACTTGTCAGGGGTTAGAGCTGTGAAAGTTAAAGGGAGGAAACATGATTTAGTTGGGGGAGTTATTAGACTAGGAGGTAGATCTGACAGTTACTTCCAGCTCAGTGAGCTCTGGAGCAAAAATTGCCCTTCTTAGAAGTGTCTCCTGTTGGATGAAAATGACAAGGTCCCTAAATGACTTTCTCACTCCTTCTCCAGAAGTGGTACCATCACCTTCTTTAACTCTTCCACTGGATTCATACTGAGAAAAGCATGATGTTGGCTTGAGAGCTGAAGCAAACCCTGAAGGAACTAGCAGCCAGTAGCCATCAGCTAGCCATTTTCTTCTGAGCTGGATGGACTTTCTCTCTTGAAAGTGTCCTGAGAGCATATTTGTATCCCTGCCACACCCTACCCTTACCTGCTCCTATGACAACCTTCTACTTTGCAGGAACTAGCAGTTACACGGGATAAGAACTTGGAGTCATTACTCTGTCTTCTCTTTAACATCCCCTCTGTGATCTATCAGTCCTGTTGATTGTCCTTTCAGACACTGTGTCACTGCCCCCACACCTGCTGCCCCAATTTAACCCTTCATAATCTTTTTTTCCTGGATTACTGTGATAATTTCCTTAGCAGTCTTACAGATTTTTTATATTTTATTTTATTTTTTCAGTGTTCCAAGATTCATTGTTTATGCACCACACCCAGAGCTCCATGCAATATGTGCCTCCTTAATTCCTGCCACCAGGCTCACTTAACCCCTCCACCCCCTACCCCTCCAACGCCCTCAGTTTGTTTCTCAACGTCCACAGTCTCTCATGTTTTTAAGCTTGCCTCTATGGTCTATTCTCTACATAGTATATTATATCTCCTTTGTGATCTCAAATCTTACTGTCCATATCCCTGGGTCCTATCATATCTTTTATTTACTCAGATTCTTTAATGATTTCTCTTCTTACCTTTAAGTAGAAAAAAAACTACATTATCTAATCCTCTTACTATTATTATTATTAATCTTTATTTTGATCTCTAATACTCCACTTATTCTGTTCGAACCTTAGTATTCCTTAAATATGCTGGGCACCCTCAGCCTCAGGGCCTTGAACATGCTAGTCCCTCTTCTTTCATACATATTCAGGTCTTTGATAAAGTGTCATCTTTTCAGAAAGATTTTCCCTGACAACTCTATTAAAAGGGCAATTCAAACCACAACTCCAGGTTGAAGCATGGCACTACCATTTCTCCATCCTTTATTTTTCTTCATAATACTTCAAGTGTCAATTACTGTATCTCCAGGACCTAGACAGATTCTGGCATTTGGTATGTTCTTAAATGAATATGTGTTGAATGAGTGAACTATCAAAAACTGTCGTTTTTCTACTTTCACTCTGTGATGGTAATAGGAACTGTGTATTCACACGTTATGTGGTTATCAGTGAGAGATTGAGTTGGGCCTGATCCAAAATAGCCAGAAGATTATGAAGAACAAGATAACAACATTAAAAGAGATCCATGATGGGACTCCTGGGTTGCTCAATCAGTTAAGCTTCTGACTCTTAATTTTGGCTCAGGTCATGATCTCAGTTTTGTGAGATGGAACCTCACATCTGGCTCTGCACTAGGTGTGGAGCCTCCTTGGGATTCTTTCTCTCCCTCTCCCTCTCCCTCTGCTCTTCCTCCTCCCTACCTTGCTCACACAGGTAGTCATTATCTCTCCCTAAAACATAAGTAAGCAAGTAAATAAAAAAGAGATCCATGACATAAGAAATGTAACTGCAAGTAACATTAAATGCCTACTTTGTGACTGGCACATGGAAATCATTAATAATTTAATTAATTATTTATTTAATTTGCCCTTAAATAGGTATTAAAATCATCTGGTCTGCTGGTAGAAATAGGTTTAGAGAAGGAAAGTACTTAACCAAGTCTCTGTTTACATGGAGAAGTAAAGATTATCTTTCCCATCCCTGTATTATTTCTACTGCAGTGTGAGAATTAAGTATAATAACTCTTTGTCAAGATTCATGCAGTAACTTCATAAAATCACTAAAAAAATTCTGCATTTCCTAGTCTTTTATGGGCCTCTCTCAAATGCACATTATTTTTTTGTTTTTGTTTTTGTTTTTTTCGCAGACTTGGTTTAAATATATAACTCAGTCTTTAGCATAGATTTTGAAACTCTGTAACCTCAGATTTTTCACAAAGTAGCATTTACTCATTCATTGACATTTCTGTCCATCCATCCATCAATTAATTCAATCATGCATTCATTCACTTACTAGAATTTTTTTAAATTGTGCAATCCTCTGATGGTTTATTTGCAGGTCACAAAGACAAAGCTCATACCTTCATGGGAATTAAATATATATAAGCATTTTATATAAGCTAAGTGACACCAGTATTTAAAATAAAATTTTCAATCAATGGTTGCAGACGTCATGAGTATCTGATTTAGTTTAGAGGTTAAAACATACACATAAACCCCCCACATACATCAAAATGAAATAACAACATCTGAAGAATTAGAGTCTTGACAGGCCTAGTGAAAAATAGTTTAAGACTATTCCAACCCAAAGGAATTGCCAAAGTAAGAAAAAATGCGGGCGTATTTGAAGAAATGTATTGTGCTTACCTGAGCTTTCTAACCTAAGTATATCTTATCTTGAGAGAAATTGGAAGCCATGGAAGTATATTAACTGGAAGACTGAAGTTGCCAGAATTGCATAATGGAGGAATTAGTCCTATGATAATAAGGAAGAAGGATTGAAAGGGAACATCTGTTGATACCTGGTTTCCCATGCCCTGATAGTTGAATGAAACTATTCTAAGTTTACCAATGACTACATGTTTCTCAATATTGTTTATATGTCTTATACCTTTATCTTGTTTGACTTGCCATTATCCCTTAGTACTTATATGGTAATGGAAAATAAGCAGCAGGACAGAAAGGTAAAAATTCATATGAGATACAGAATGAATAATAGAAAAGACCCTAAATGAGGGATAGATTAAGAACCCAGTAATCAAGACTGATGCAAGTAAGAATGAGAGTGTCATAGGGAAGAACAGCTTGGAAATGTAGACTTGATTTGAATTTGGTCATTTCGGAGAATGGTATTGGAATTTGATTACTGAACCGTATGTAGGTAAACCTAATAGGATTATTGGGGCATAAATTATACTGACATAAATTTTGGTTTTCATTCCATTGTCTCCTACAGATCTCAGCTACCAGGTACAAAAATCAAGTCCTGACCATTGGAATCTATACCCCATTCTCGTTTTGACAGACGGGTGCAGAGGGAAGAAAAGGTAAGAGTTTGGTATGTTGGCAACAGGGTGACTGAATTTGGACCCTGTCTTCTAGTAAAGTGAAGAGAGATTGATTAGAGTTAAGTGAGTAATTATTACATAAGTGTTGTTCTAAATCGTCATATTCAATGAAGTAAAGTTGATATTTCATCAATTATGTAAGTTTCAAATTTTTCTCTGAAAGCAAGCTTACTTAAGTAAATTGCTGAACTTGTGCAGAGTAAGCGTGTGCTTAACCTGTGTCATTCTAGAATTTTTTCAGACCTCATAAGCTGCATTTAACTTGTTTTTCTTGAGCTAGCAGAATGTTAAAAACAAAGCAAAACAAAAAAACTGTTCCAATGTCTTTAGTTCTAGAACTTCACCACAACTATTGCTTTATACCGACCTTTTAATCTGTAAATAAAAATTGCTTAACCTCTGATGGCATTTGAATTTATAAATCAAAAACAAAAAAAAAACAAGTATATATGTACAACATGAAATATAAAGGCAAAATATCAAGATAAAGTATTTTCTATAATTAAAAACCTTTTTTCATGTAGCTTATATTCTTGTGAGATTTTTCAGAGAAAAATAAAGTATCTTTAAGGACAGCATTTTTAAAGAATTTTGCTATAAACTAAGAAATAATGCAAATGTGGCTTAGCTGTTCCTTAGGCAAATGTAACCAATTCTTAGAGCATGATCTCAAGGATTTTAAGATCTTTTAATGACAAAGAAGTGAGAAATTCAAATATCATAACTGCTTTGTTGTAAGTATGACTCCATGTTATAAATCTGTCTTCTTCACCCACTCCAAACTTCACACCTCATTTCACACAAACCTATATACTTGGAATAGCATTCTGATTAATGTTCACTCTTTTCCCTCTGTCTGAAATCATTTTTTTTTCACTCTTTCTTAAGCCCATCTGTTTAGTGGCAAACCCACCTACTTCAATTGCTCCTTTGTCTTTTTATTTGTCTTAGCAACCTCTGTAGTTGCTGATAAAAACTCTCTCCATAAGAATTGTGAACTCATTTGAGTGAGAATTTGAATGTGCTTGATGTGTTTTCCTTACTACACATTTCCATATGAAAGCCAGGTACTGATAAATAATATTAAGAGTAATAATATAATTGAAAATATTAAACAAAAGATTTATCCTCTCAAATCAGTAGAGATGCATAAAACTCTGAGATGTACATTTCTGTTTTAAGCTAAGTGCAGAAAAATATTTGAAGACATAGCACTGAACATGTATTAAATATTGCTTTTATATAGCTCACCTAAAGGATAGGATAGAATTTCCACTTTCCTTTAATGACAACTTTAAAAGTATTTTAGAGAATAATTTTTAAAAATCAATATTTACAGTGTATGTTGCTGACATATATCTTATGCTATAAATGCCAAAGTATTGAATTACAATATTTCTACTGTTTGTTTAATATATGCTTTTTTCTGTTAAAATTATGAAAAACATCATTTTGAAGACTGTCCTTTTTTTTTCTCAACATTATATATAGGTTTGTTGTTTCTAAGATTTATTTATTTGAGAGAGAGAAAGAGAAAGAGAGAGGAGCTTGGGGGGAGGCAGAAGGGGAAGGAGAGGGAGAGAATCGCAGGCAAACTCTGTTGCTAGATCATGACTTGAACCAAAACCAAAAGTCAGAGGCTTAACCAATTGAGCTATCCAGGAACCCCTCTCAACATCATTTATAATTTTTCTTTTCATAAAAAGCAAAAAAAAAAAAAAAAAAATGAAGCTTAACAAGTACAGATTAAACTTTTCAAAGACTAAGTCAGAACATTTTTATTAAGTGGCACACTGGATTCATATATGATATAAATTCATCATTTCTGTAATAACTGAGCAAAGGCAGAACAATTTATAAACCACTTTTTGGCTTAATAAATAAATAAATAAGTATTTTTCCCTCAACATCATTTATAAACATTTTTATACAATTTTTTAAAAATAATTCTACCTTCCTGAACATATACACACACTACACACATTCTATTGAGTACCAAAAAGAAAGGAATCATAGGTTTTATTTTTAAGATATTAATAAAATTACCAGGGCCATTTATTGTTGAGACCTACCACTTTAGAAGACTGATGGTTCTTAATAATGACTTTGTGATTGATTATAGAGTTGTGGTTCCATTTAAAAGTGATTATTATACTATCTTGTCAGTTTGTGTTTATTATATAGTAGAAGTGTCATGGATACTCTGAAATTTCTATCTTATAACATCTGGAAAAATTCTTTTTTTTTTTTTTTTTTTTGTTATTCCCATACAGTTGTGTTCTCAGGATGACCAGATATAAAACATGTTAATTCATTCACAATAAACATCATATATAAATAACTTGATGTCTTTTTTTTTAAGATTTTTAAATTTTATTTATTTGAAAGAGATCACGAGTAGGCAGAGAGGCAGGCAGAGAGAGAGAGAGAGAGAGAGAGAGGAGGAAGCAGGCTCCCTGCTGAGCAGAGAGCCCAATGCGGGGCTCAATCCCAGGACCCTGGGATCATGACCTGAGCAGAAGGCAGAGGCTTTAACCCACTGAGCCACCCAGGTGCCCCAACTTCATGTCTTTTTCATAGCAGTCTGCAAAAAAGAGTCTTTGATGGCAGATCCATCCCATGTAGATATTATTTTTCCCTCCCCTGTGTTCAAATAGACTTTTGTGCTTCTATAATATCACTTATTCTATTTGTGTATTAGGGCTATATGTACATTTATTCACATTTAAAAGTGTATTTAAAGAACTTACAGTTAAGGGATAATTTTAATTGTCATCTTTGCATATGCTATAATACCAAACAGAAAATTTTTCTACATCAATATGTTTTTATTGAAGTAACTACTTAAGAGTACATTAAACATTCAATATTTTTAAAAGATGTAACACGTGTATTTAAGAATTTAATTTTCTTATATTTTATATTAAAGTCTTTTTCATATAGCAGTTGTAACAGTATAAGTTACTGTAAAGATGAAGTACATTATCTTTCAAATGTAACACAGGTATAATTGCTATAGAAAATGTAATGATCGTTATGGTAAACATATTATATATTAAATGTATAACATACTAAAATAATGTATGGACACGTGGGTGGCTCAGTCATTGAGTGTCTGCCTTTGGCTCAGGTCATGATCCCGGATCCTGGGACAGAGTGCCACAACGGGCTCCCTGCTTGGTAGGAGGACTGCTTCTCCCTCTCCCCTCCCCCTGCTTGTGTTCCCTCTCTCCCTGTCTCTCTGTCAAATAAATAAATAAAATCTTTAAAATAATGTATAAATTATCATAGTTTTGTTTTAAGAATTACTTAGTGAACTATCCAAGCCTTAGCTATTTGGGAACTTTTCCATTAAAAGAACCATTTCACGTTTCATAGGTCAAAGCTACCATTTAGAGAAACGCATTTAGTTTACAGCAAAATTCTGAAGCTCTCCTGGTGAGAAGTACTTAGATATAAACTGTGAAATGAAAAGAAAACTACACTCATTTTCCTTAGTCCGTAACGTGAGAGTTCAAAAGGAAAGAAGCACTTCTCACCAAGAAGAAACTGTGAAATGCATGGGAAGTTGTTGGAGGCTATGCCAGGGAATTTGTAGGAGCAAGTACATAGACCTTCACAACTATTAGTGGTTAATTCAAAGGTACTTAAATCAACAGTGACTAAATGGCATTAACATTACCTCAACAAAGTGAACTGTGAGGATAACCATCCTCAATTTTTCTATGCGGAGTGATTCGTGCTTAGCATTAAGTATATAAAAGTCCTCATTATAGTTGTCATTGCTCCAGAAATAAGTTAAAAGAAGCCTTGCCTATTTTTTTTTCCTGCTTAGACTACTGAGACATTCACCAGATCATCTATTTCAAAGACAGCTGGCCTGATACTAGAGTTCTCAATTATGAAAACTAGACACTAAGGCAAAATAGGAATTACAACTTGCTCAAACTCCCAGTCAAGCATAGAAAACTAATAACCATAGATTATATTGATCATATTTTATTCAGTTATGGAAGCTGAGAGAATTGATCAACTTCTATTTCGTCAACTCGAAACAATACTCCTAAGACTAGAAGCAATCCTTTGTAGCCACAGACTATCAATGAAAATATTTGAAATTTTCACCTTTTATTTAAAAATGGTCACATGTATGCAAGTCCCTATGGTTTGCCCTAAATATGTACAGCTTTACAACATTTCAGCTGCAGTCATCCAAGTAGTAATGTGTGAAGAAAAATATCCTATTTTTAAGCATACTGGTATATGTAAATGTTATTTGCAAAATAAACCACAGATGAAATACTGTAAATATATATTGGGTCTCTTAATGAAGTGGGTTATATTTTAAAGTTGAATGAAATAATCATAACTCATCAGTAAGATGTGTATGTGACCCTTGATAAAATTCATCATTCTCTATCTAATTCAGTGCGGTGATTTCTAAGGTATTTTTGCTCATTTCTCAGTATGAAAATCCACATCATTGAATTACTCATAGAGGATTATATGTCACTTTTTTCAGAACCTTTTCCAAATGTCAATTTAATCCTCAACATCAGTATATTCTCAAAACCTTGCAAGTTTAGGGGTGCCTGGGTGGATCAATGGGTTAAAACCTTACAAGTTTAACTTTTTTTCTACTTTCTTTAAATTGCCATTAATGTAATTTAATACACTTTGCTAATAAATCCAAAAAAGAAATTGACTCTTAATCTCACAAAACAAACTGAGGGTTGCTGGGGGGAGAGGGCCGGGAGAGCGGGGTAGGGTTATGGACATTGGGGAGGGTATGTGCTATGATGAGTGCTGTGAAGTGTGTAAACCTGGCAATTCACAGACCTGTACCCTTGGGGATAAAAATACATTATATGTTTATAAAAAAATAAAAAAATTTAATTAAAAAAAAGAATAGATGTAAAAAAGAAAAGTTGGTTCTCTATGTATTTAGGAGTCTAGTTTAGTATTTGAGTAATTTGTTCAAGAATAATTATTGAATGCCAGTTTAAACAAAATAAAAATTATTACCTTTTACCTATAGAAAAATCCTTTGCAGAGGTTGATTCACAAGTGGAAATTGGTGGTATGCTTTCATAAGACAAAATTGTTGGGATCTAAAATATGACATTTTTATATGATTTGATATTTATCAAATCTGAGAAATAACAATACATTCTACAAGTAGTTTTTAAATTTGCATTTTCAAGTTAATATTTTCAGTGGGACGTTAGACTTACTACAAGAGTAGATTTGTGCCAAGAATGTTTACGTATCTCTACCATGAAGTGCATCCTTAGTCTAGAACTGAATGAACCAAAGTTGCTCACATTACCTCTAGATACAGACTGAGGAACTACTCTCTGTTACAGGTTATTAAATGGCTTTCTCCAGTAAGCAGTTCCTAGAGATGTTTACATATAAATTGCCTGTTTTCAACTGAAAAGCAAAATAATTCCAGTGGAGAAATGTTACCATTTATGTTCAGGAAAAAGGATGGGCAGACCCCTAACCTGCAGAAATTCAATACCAGCCAAATATTTGGTAAATCAACCAAAAGAGGAGCTGAAAATGTGTTTGAAATCCATATGTAAAATGCAGTAAGCTTACATGATATTAATTGATGGTATACATATATGCAATGGAAAACTTACTAAAAATTCACCATGAGACTAGAACGATGCTCTTAACTTCCCAATCTTTGCTGGCAGTTTTGAAAAAAAGGAAGTTTTGGTTTGGGTTTATGCACATTATCATCATTTAACAGTAATGTCCCCTTTGTCATTCTCATCCTTATTTTCATTGTCAGCAAAACTTGTTACCAAGCATTGTTTTAATAAGTATATGTATATTAACTCTGATTTCACAAGTGAGAAATTTGACTCTTATAGAAAAGTTTTAAATGACTTGCCTGAGGTCATGCAGTTATTAAATGGCAGTTGGGATTTGAAACTGTGTCATCTGGTTCTAATGTTCACGTCTCTTGTTGCAAAAATCATATCATAACTTTAAACATAACTTGAGAAAGAACATATTTTCTAGGTTTCTTCTGTATGGGGAATGATTAGAACATGACTCAGGATGCTAAATTTTCATGTAATTGGGTTATATTGCAGACATTATTTTAGAAGCAAAGGCTCAAAGACAAAGGTGCCTTTAAACATGGAGACATAGATAATTAGATTTTTTTTTTTACAGTTAATTAAGTTTTGATTGTTTGAGTGATGTGGTACTACAGTGAAAACAGTGTTGTTACTATTAACTATTAACTATTCCCCAGGGAACTACTCCCTGTATTTATGCCTTTTTGGTCCCCTCATACATTGACTCCAGGCCTGAACTTGTGTCTTTCTTTAGATAATTTAACAAAAGTAAGATCACGGGGCGCCTGGGTGGCTCAGTGCTTAGGCCTCTGCCTTCGGCTCGGGTCGTGGTCTCGGTGTCCTGGGATCGAGTCCCGCATCGGGCTCTCTGCTCTGCGGGAAGCCTGCTTCCTCCTCTCTCTCTCTCTCTCTCTCTCTCTCTCTCTCTCTGCCAGCCTCTCTGCCCACTTGTGATCTCTCTCTGTCAAATAAATAAAATCTTTAAAAAAAAAAAAAGTAAGATCACACAAGTAGAAATTTTATAAACACTTGCAAATTGTGCTGTTCTCTTGTATTATAGTTACAATGTAAAGAAACCCAAGCTATCTTTAGGCAGGCAGCACATGTAGACAGAGAGAAGTGTACAAGATTTATCTGGATTTTCTAGCCTAGCCAAACCAACATCTGAATGCAACCTAGTAAGCTCAGTCACCTCCGTATGCAGAATGGCTAAGATGAGCTCAGTCAACCCACAAAATCATGAGAAATAATAAATTGTTGCTATTAGAAGCCATTAATTATTGGAGTAGTTTGTTACACAGCAAGTCAATCAAAACACAGAGAGTCTTATTAAATAACTTTGTCAAAAATCATTGCTTCTCAACAGTAGTTCATTTCTAGTACCTGAATTAAAGTGAATTGAAATAGTCTAGTTTAAGTCTTTGGGCATCTTCTCTTCCCACTCTATATTAATTCTTCCAGAAAAATTGTTATTTTGGCCATTAGAAACAATTGTACCACTAATCCATTGTGGCCAAAAACAATTTGGAAAATTTCTACAGGGAAAATCTCTAGCTATATATTCAGTAGAAATGATAAATAATATATTAAATAAGTATTCAGTAGCTAAAGATATGGTATTAGTAGTCAAAAAGAAAATACAACATTCACATTCTGATTGAAAAAATTAAAATTATTGTATATTCAAGGAACATATTTAAGAAACTTTTTTCTTTTAGACTCTTCTCAATGGATACAAACTATAACTAAAGGAACTTTCCTTGAGAAATGGCACATAAACTAAACAATATGACTTTTTCCAGGTATTTAAGGCTGTTTTTTTGAAGTCTCATATTATGTTCTACATATAATGCAATGTCATGTGGAGTGATCTGATATCAAAAAGCCCCCAACCTCTAGTAGGTGAACCTTCTCGTCACTTTCATGTCTAAGAAAAATTCAGCTCATGTTGGGTTCTCAGAGACAAAAAAGAAATGGCAATGCTTTGTTCACTTTAGTTTGTTCTAATTCCAAGAGACTAAAAGCTTAGTTCTGAAAAACCACATTTCAATTCTGCTAGCACTCTAGGGCTTTAGTGCCCATTCCTGAATAGTAATATTAACATCAGTAAATTTGTTTTCTTAGTTCACACCACATATTTACCTTTTGTGATTATCTGAACTACTTTGAATCAATGATTATTTTTAGTAGTAGTTCTCATTCTGTAAACCTTAGACAATGTTCCTGTTATGGTCATTCCACATAAATTATATTAATCCATGCAAATGAATAAAGTTATATAATGGTTTAATATAAAAATTCCCATACATTTAAAGATTTTTAAAATTTATTTATTTGACAGACAGAGATCACAAGTAGGCAGAGAGGCAGGCAGAGAGAGAGGGGGAAGCATGCTCCCTGCTGAGCAGAGAGCCCAATGCAGGGCTCCATCCCAGGACCCTGAGATCATGACCTGGACAGAGGCTTAAACCACTGAGCCCACAGGTGCCCCCCAAATTTCCATACCTTTAAGAAATATTTGTCCTGGTGTTAAATTGAGAAGAAAAAAATACGGAAATTTCATATTTTAAGATATTGATATACGTGCCAAGTGTACTCTTTTTATCTTTTTTCTCTGTCATACATGTACACATGTATGCATATCATTAGTTAAAAAAAAATAAAAGTGACACTTCTCTTTCATATTCCCTCATGGAATAACACAGTGAAGCCAAGAATGGAAGCTTAATTGGAGATGAGAGATAAGAATATAAGAATCACCTGGGGAGCTTGCTATCATGTGGAGTCCTATCTCTAAAAACTCTGATGCTGAAAGTCAGTCCGGAGAACTAATGATGACTCTGGTGTGAATTGTGAATGCCTATTCTGTGAAATTTAGCCATGTGGGAGTGGAGATATTTCATTTAATCTTCCACTAAAAAAAAAAAAAAAAAAAAAATCACAAAACTTCATGGTTATGGCTTGCAGCTGTAAGCTTAAGCACAAAGGAATGGTGGGGCATGGCTTGTGCTCCTGCTTCATTAAGACATGTATTCAAGGAGCACAGTATAACTATTATTTGGTGTATTGACCTTGTTAAAATGATCAAAATCAATCTGAGAATGAATCCTTAGTCATTTAAGATTATGTGAGAAGAATACCTAGAAAGATGCTCTTTCAAGTGTCTCTGAGGCATTCGTATTCTTAATTCTTAATTGTGAAAATCCTCTCTCATTTCTGTTTAATTTGTGACTCCTTTAACTAAAGTAATCATTTGCAGTTTAAATAATTCTATGTATAGTCAGTAAAGAGCTTCTTGCTAATACATGGTGCCCATTGATCCCTGTTTTCTTTTAAAGAGAAATCTACATGATACACTCTTATAAGTTGATTCATTTAACTTACACAGAAACCCTGGATATTTACTTTTTAAATTTTTTTAAAAATCAGTTAACAGTGAAGCCCAGTAACATGTTAAAGTCATATATCTTGAGGGCCTAAGAAAAGAGCATGATCCCAGATGTTTTTTCTCTCTGTCTCTTCTTTTCTCTCTCTCATTCTTTCTCTCTTTTTTTCTTCAGCAGTGTTCTTTTCCATCTATCCATGCACAATTATTCTGCTTTCTATAGTAAAACCAGTTTGGGCAAATAATAAAAATATAATGATAAGATAATATGTACAGTGAGATCAAGTGTCCCTTTCTGTATAAAGTAACAAGAACAATAAGTATTTTTGAGGTGGAGATATTTTTGTTTGCTCTGTTTTGTTTGGAGCTGGGGAAAGATGAATATTAAGCATTAATTTTCTTTTAGTAAGCATTACCACTCCATTCATGTTGTTAGTGCCTCGGGCACTAGAAAGTGGTATGTTAATAAACCTACTTTGTACATAAATTAATTACAGATTTTTCATGGGTATGATGCCCTTTGTTTAGAGGTTCCAGCTTTTATAGGAAGTCAGCAACTAATTTAGAAGTAGCCTATTTTCCAGTGAGTAGATGGAATGCAAAAATTTGGGTAGGAAAAAATTATACGGCCTAGTTTTCCCCAAAATATTTGTAATATGGATAATTTGAACATCTGTGGTGAGCCAGGCATGATCATATAACTTTGTATGTGGAAAATGTATGCATAGAGTTGAAAACATTTTTATCAAGGATGAATGGTTTAGTATATGAATGTTCTTTTATATTATAAAGACATATTTTTACTAATGAAATAGCTATAAATTATTTAGATTCCTTTCTTAGAAATTAGGTGGAAAAATAAAAAGAAAAATTAACAAGCTTAAAACATAATTTGACAAAAATTGTATAATGATGAGTGAACTTCAAATGAAGATGATAGATAAAGCAATAAAGATAGAACTATTCTACGTATAAAATTTGTCAGCAAAGTGTTTATCTAAGAGACATGGTGCCTTACAGAAAAATTACTCATTTAGATCATGACATGTGTATTGGTTCATCTCCTTTGTCTCAATACTCCATATCTCAGATTGAAAGCCAAAATATGGCTTCTGTATGTCCATACTTGAAGCAGAAGTTATGTACTGAGCTTTTTACAAACCTCTCTCTACTAGTGTACATTTTAGCTTCAAGTGGTTTATTTGTTTTGTTTTAGTATATGTTTATCTTTTCATGTTAAGTGGAAATGACTACAGATTAATTTTTGGCTTTGAGGTGAAGGCAATTAGAATAATGGGCAGATGCAATGAATTTTGGAGCTATCAATTTCCTGCAGATAGGTTCAGTGATAGTATAACTATATTTTTTTAAATGCAACAATTGCCAGGCATTCAACTCCTGATGCCACAGGAAAGCTAATACACCCATGTATTATAAAACATCACCCCCCATCAAAAAAGACTAAAGAGTAAATTCATTTATAAAGCACTAATATTCTAATTTGGATATGATTCTTAAGTTATATAAGTGTTTCCATATGTAAAGATGTATACCAATGACAGCTTTAATAATGTTATCATCCAGTTTCTTAAACATGAGGGCTAAAAAGTTTAATTTTGGAAAGTCAATGCAGAATGTTCCATGTTTTAATTTATGTTGCATTCCAGTATCGTATTATGGAATAAAACAAAATAAAACAGAAAAGGACATACTATGCCACACCAATTGCTAGAAGAAATATACATGATAAGTTCTTGTCCTTGCCTTGGACTTTGTATTAAGATCTGGCAAGGGTGTCATGTGAAAATTCCCATTTTACCCTCTTCTCCCTCACTCATTTCCATTACATCTGGGATCTTAGGCTGGGTCAGATCTTCACTGGTTTTAATTTTATCATAAGATTACTTTAAATGCTTCTGGAGATACAGAATTGATAGAAATTGAAAACGAGGACACCTGGGTGGCTCAGCCTCTACCTTCAGCTCAGGTCATGATCCCAGCTTCCTGGGATCGAGCCCCTCCTCATCAGACTCTCTGCTCAGCGGGGAGCCTGTTTCTCTCTCTCTCTCTGCCTGCCTCTCTGCCTACTTCTGATCTCTGTCTGCCAAATAAATAAATAAAATCTTTAAAAAAAAAAAAGAAAATGAAAATGAAAATTAATGAAATAAAAAAAATAAAATATAATAAAAAAGATTTTCTAATGTTTCTTAGAGATCTACTTTCAGCATAGCACCAATAGTTACTACTATATGCATACTTAAAAATTTGCTAATAGGGGTAGGTCTTTTGTTCTGCATAGTAATGATAATGGCAGGAGGAAATCTTTGGAGGTGATGGATGGGTTATGGCATGGATTGTGGTGATGGTTTCATAGTCTATACTTATCTTTAAATTTGTCAAGTTTTTATGAAATGCAGAGACATTTGGAGCTACATATAATTTTATTCGTTCATGGTGAGTACCTTTTATTGTTATAGAATTGAATTTTGTAATTTGATTTTTTTCTTTAAACACAATTAAACACCAAAGTTTAAGATTTATCATTTGAGGGGAGCCTAGATGGCTCAGTTGGTTGAATGACTGCCTTCAACTCAGGTCATGATCCCAGGGACCTGTTATTGAGCCCTGCATTGGGCTCCTTGTTCAGTGGGGAGCCTGCTTCTCCCCTGCTCTCTGTCTGCTACTCTGCCTGCTCCTGCACTCTATCTCTGTGTCAAGTAAATAAATTAAATTAAAAAAAAAAAAGATTTGTCATTGGAACTTGATGAAGTCCCAGAAGTTCATTTTCACTTTTGTTTCCTTTGCCTTGGAGTCTTATCTTGAAAGAAGTTGCTGTGGCTGATAGCAAAGAGGTTACTGCCTATGTTCTCCACTAGGATTTTGACAGATTCCTGCCTCACATTGAGGTCTTTTATCCATTTCAAGTTTATCTTTCTGTATGGTGTAAGAGAATGGTTGAGTTTCATTCTTCTACACATAGCTGTCCAATTTTCCCAGCACCATTTATTGAAGAGACTGTCTTTTCTCCACTGTATATTTTTTCCTGCTTTGTTGAAGATTATTTGACCATAGAGTTGAGGGTCCATATCTGGGCTCTCTATTTCATTCCACTGGTCTATGTGTCTGTTTTTATGCCAGTACCATGCTGTCTTGGTGATCACAGCTTTGTACTAAAGCTTGAAATCAGGCAACATGATGCTCCCAGTTTTGTTTTTCTTCTTCAACATTTCCTTAGCAATCTGGGGTCTCTTCTGGTTCCATACAAATTTTCGGATTGTTTGTTCCAACTCTTTGAAAAATGCTGGTGGAATTTTTATCGGGATGGCATTGAAAGTATAGATTGCTCTAGGCAGTATAGACACTTTAACAATGTTTATTCTTCCGATCCATAGGCATGGAATGTTCTTCCATCTTTTTGTGTCTTCTTCAATTTCTTTCATAAGTGTTCTACACTTCCTCGAGCACAGGTCCTTTACCTCTTTGGTTAGGTTTATTCCCAGGTATCTTATGGTTCTTGGTGCTATAGTAAATGGAATCAATTCTCTCATTTTCCTTTCTATATTTTCATTGTTGGTGTATAAGAAAGCAACTGATTTCTGTACATTGATTTTGAATCCTGCCACATTACTGAACCGCTGTGAGTTCTAGTAGTTTGGGGGTGGAGTGTTTTGGGTTTTCCATATAAAGCATCATGTCATCTATGAAGAGAGAGAGTTTGACTTCTTCATTGCCGATTTGAATGCCTTTTATTTCTTTTCATTGCCTGATTGCTGTTGCTAGGACTTCTAGTACTATGTTAACAAGAGTGGCGAGAGTTGGCATCCTTGTTGTGTTCCTGATCTCAGAGGGAAAGCTGTCAGCTTTTCCACATTGAAAAACCCATTGTGGGTTTTTCATAGATAGCTTTTATGAAGTTGAGGAACCTTCCCTCTATCCCTATATTTTGAAGCGTTTTAATCAGGAATGGATGCTGTATCTGGTCAAATGTTTTTCTGCATCAGTTGAGAGAACCATGTGGCTCTTCTCTCTTCTCTTATTGATTTGCTTTATCACATTGATTGATTTGCGAATGTTGAACCACCCTTGTAGCCCATGGATAAATCCCACCTGGTCATGGTGGATAATCTTTTTAATGTACTGTTGGATCCTATTAAGTAGGATCTTGTTGAGAGTCTTGGCATCCATATTCATCAGGGGTATTGGTATGAAATTTTCCATTTTGGTGCAGTCTTTGCCTGGTTTGGGGATCAGGGTAATGCTGGCTTCATAAAAATAGTCTGGAAGTTTTCCATCTATTTCTATTTTTTGAAACAGCTTCAGGAGAATAGGTATTATTTCTTCTTTGAATGTTTGGTAGAATTCTCCAGGGAATCTGTCAGGTCCTAGGCTCTTGTTTTTTGGGAGGTTTTTGATCACTGCTTCAATCTTGTTACTAGATATTGGTCTATTCAGGTTGTCGATTTCTTCCTGATTCAGTTTTGGAAGTTTATAGGTTTCCAGGAATGCATCCTTTTCATCTAGGTTGCTTAACTTATTGGCATATAGCTGTTGACAATAATTTCTGATGATTGTTTCTATTTCCTTGGTGTTATTCATGATCTCTCTCTTTTCACTCATAATTTTGTTAATTTGGGTCCTCTCTCTTTTCTTTTGGGTTAGTTTGGCCAATGGTTTATTGATCTTATTGATTCTTTCAAAAAACCAGCTTCTAGTTTCGTTGATGTGTTCTACTGTGTCTCTAGTTTCTATCTCACTGATCTCTGTTCTAATCTTGGTTATTTCCCTTCTTGTCTGTGGGGTTGGCTTAATTTGTGGTTGATTCTCCAGTTCTTTAAGGTGTAAAGAGAGCTGGTGTATTCTGGATTTTTCCATATTTTTGAGGGAGGCTTGGATGGCTACCTTAGCACGGCCTTTTCTGTATCCTATAGGTTTTGGACTGAAGTGTCTTCATTCTCATTGGTTTCCATGAATTGTTTAAGTTCTTCTTTGGTTTCCTGGTTGACCCAAACATTCTTAAGCAGGGTGGTCTTTAGCTTCCAAGTGTTTGAATTCCTTCCAAACTTTTTCTTGTGGTTGAGTTCCAGTTTCAAAGCATTGTGGTCTGATAATATGCAGGGAATAATCTCAATCTTTTGGTATTGGTTGAGTCCTGATTTGTGACCCAGTATGTGGTCTTTTCTGGAGAAAGGTCCATGTACACTTGAGAAGAATGACTATTCTGTTGTTTTAGAGTGGGATGTTCCATATATATATCTATGAGGTCCATCTGGTCCAATGTATCATTCAATGATCTTGTTCTTTATTGATTTTCTGCTTGGATGATCTATTACTGAGATTGGTGTGTTAAGATCCCCCACAATTAATGTATTCATATCAATATGACTCTTTATCTTTATTAACAGTGCTGTGAAAAGTGGCCAGCTATGTGTAGAAGAATGAAATTGACCATTCTCTTACACCATGCAGAAAGATAACTCAAAATGGATAAAAGTCCTCAATGTGAGGCAGGAATCTATCAAAATCCGAGAGAAGAACATAGGCAGTAAACTATTTGACATCGGCCACAGCAACTTCTTTCAAGACGTGTCTCCAAAAGCAAAGGAAAAAAATATGAAAATGAAATTTTTGGACTTCATCAAGATCAAAAGCTTCTGCATAGCAAAAGAAACAGTCAACAAAACAAAGAGGCAACCCACGGAATGGGAGAAGATATCTGCAAAGGACACTACAGACAAAAGGCTGATATCAAAGATCTATAAAGAACCCCTCAAACTCAACACATACAAAACAGATAATCATGTCAAAAAATTGGCAGAAGACATGAACAGACATTTCTCCAAACAAGACATACAGATGGCTAACAGACACATGAAAAAAATGTTTATCATCATTAGTCATCAGGGAGATTCAAATCAAAACCACATTGAGATTCCACCTTACACCAGTTAGAATGGCCAAAATTAACAAGGCAGTTAACAGCATGTGTTGGAAAGGATGTGGAGAAGGGGGAAACCTCTTACAGTGTTGGTGGGAATGCAAGTTCATGCAGCCACTTTGAAAAACAGTGTGAAGATTCCTTAAGAAATTAAAAACAGTGCTTCTCTATATCCCTGCAATTGCAATACTGGGTATTTACCCTGAAGATACTGATGTAGTGAACAGAAGGGCCACCTGTACCCCAATGTTCATAGCAGCAATGGCTACAGTCACCAAACTGTGGAAAGAATGAAGATGCCCTTCAATGGACAAATGGATAAAGAAGATATGGTCCATATATACAATGGAGTATTATGCCTCCATCAGAAGGATGAATACCCAATATTTATATCAACATGGATGGGACTGGAAGAGATTATGCTGAGTGAAATAAGTCAAGCAGAGAGAGTCAAGTATCATATGGTTTCACTTACTTATGGAGCATTAGAAATAACACGGAGGACATCAGGAGATGGAGAGGAGAAGTGAGATGGAGAAATCATAGGAGGAGACAAACCATGAGAGTCTGTGGACTCTGAGAAACAAACTGAGGCTTTTGGAGTGGAGAGGGGTGGGGGGTTGGGTGAGCCCGGTGGTGGGTATTATGGAGGGCATGTACTACATGGAGCACTGGGTGTGGTGGATAAAAAATGAATTTTGGAACACTGAAAATAAAATAATATGGGAAAAAAGTAATCTACTTACAGATATGCTGTATACTTTTCATTTTCTAGTCATGTTATGTAGTTCATGCAGTTCTGTACCTATTTAACACATAAAGTTGTAAGAACAAATAGCAGAGCATCGTTTAACAAAATGTGAGATAGGGTAAAATAGCATAGTTAACAAAAGGATGCAGGATTTTTACAAATCCTCTTTATCCCCAAGTCTCTAAATAACACACAAAAGTCATAAGACACAAAACTATACATGATAATGAAATATGAATTCATATTTCGAATAAAATATTATGTAATAAATTAAAACTTTGAAGCTTTAAAAGAAAGGAATACAGCAATGAATTATGATGTAAAAAAAGTTTAATTCATTCTGTAGATATGTGTTATCACTTAGTGTAGTTCCTCAAAGCGCTCAAAGTCAAGAAGTTGAATACCAAGTTCCAAGGGCCATTAGTATGTGTGTGCATTTGTGTGCCTGTGTGTGTATATGTATGTGTGTGTATATATATATATTTATATATATATATATTTATATATATATATACACATATATATGTATATATGTGTGTGTGTGTGTGTATACACACGTGTGTGTGTATATATATATTTTTTTCAAGGTAAACAAAATCTGATTCACCTAAGTATTGAGAAAAATAAAATAATGTCCATATTAAGATAGATAGATAGATAGATAGATGCATAGAATAAAAAGGTATTTGAGACACATCAAAGAGAGGTGAGAGGTTTAAAGTTTACCATTGGGCAAAATAAAGGATTTAAGGATTATCTCTTGCTGTGTGGCACAGAGTACAAAAAGGTAATTAAAAATTTTCTTTTCAGCCCCCTCTATTCTATTAAGATATAAACCTAAGTGACCTTAAGGCCTGAAATCACAGTCTTATGTGTTAGGATGGGAAGCAGGAAAATACTCTTAATATGCTTGGCATTATTCCCCTTGTTAATTCAAACTAGTAAGTAAAAACTCAAGGTAACTGCTGTGTTATTTTATGTTCTGCATAAACTATAGTTTTGTTCTTTTCTGTTTTTGTTTTGTTTTGTTTTGTTTTGTTTTCTTGTGTTCACCAGCCTTGGTGGTAAATAAAGGATGGAAATTTGTTGATACAATGTTTGGTACTAATGTGAATGGTAAAATGATCAGCAGAATCAGGATGTTGAAAGTGTAGCTAGTATCTATAGTGAAGGTCTAAAATTTAGTCTATAGAAAAACAAATAAAGATTGAATAACTGATTGCAGCAAAGGAACAAAAAAAGATTCTAGAGCAAAGCTATCTAAGAACTTTCTGTAAAGATGGAAATGCTCTATAATCCGGGTGTCCAATATGGTATCTACCTGTTCTATGTAGTTATTGAACACTTGAAATCTGGCTTTGAAAACAGAGGAACTGATTTAAAAAAAAATATTGTGGTAAAAAAACATTTAAAATTTACCATCTTTACCAATTTTTGTTCAGTAGTGTTAACTATCTTTATGTTGTGGTGAAATGGATCTTCAGAACCTGCTCATCCTACAGATCTGAAACTCTACACTTATTAAATGAAAACCTCCTTTTATCCCCTCCCCCAATCTCTGGTAACCACCATTCTACTTTCTATATCTATAAATATGACTACTTTAGGTAACTTATATAAATGGAATCATACAAGATTTGTCTTTTTAGCTTATTTTTGAGCATCATGTTCTCAAAGTTCATCCATGTGGTATTATGTGACAGGATTTTTGTCCCTTCTAAGGCTGCATGGTGTTCTATTGTATTTCTGTATCACATTTTGTTTATCCATTTATGTGTCAATGGATATTTGGATTGCTTCCATCTCTTAGCTATTATAAATAGTGCTACTAGGAACATGAATGTGGAAATATCTCTAAGATCCTGTTTTTAATCTTTTTTGGGTGTATACTCAGAAGTGTGGTTCCTGGATTATATTTTTAATTTTCATTATTTTTTGTTGTTTTTAATTTTATTTTTACTGTTTAGCATAATGGCTGCACCATTTTGCAATCCCATTAATAGTGCACAAGGGTACTAATTTCTCCACATCCTTGCCAAAACTTATTTTCTTTTCTTCTCCTCCTCCTCCTTTCTCCTCCTTATTTCTCCTCCTTCTTCTCCTCCTCCTCCTCTTATTCCACCACCTCCTCCTTCTCCTCTTTATTTTTTTTCAAATAGTCACCATACTAATGGATGTGACATGATATCTCTCTGTGGTTTTGATTTATATTTCTCACATAATTAATGATTTGAGCATCTTTGCATATTTTTTTGGCCATTTGTATTTCATCTTTGGGGGAGTGTCCAAGTTCTTTCCCATTTTTTCATCAGTTTATTTGAGTTTTTGTTATTGAATTGTAGTTCTTTATATATTCTGGATATTAATCCATTATTAGATCTGTGTTTTACAAATATTTTCTCCCATTCAATAAATTTTCTATTCATTCTTGATCATGTCCTTTGATGAACAAAGGTTTAAAATTTAATATAGTACTATTAGTCTGTTTTTGCTTTTGTTGCCTGTGCTTTTGGTGTTATATCCAAGAAGTCATTGCCAAATCTAATGTCATAAAATTTTTCCCTGTGTTTTCTTCTGGGAGTTTTATGGCATTGGGTCTTAGTTTTAGGTTTTTAATTCCGTTAGAGTTAGTTTTTATATACAGTGTAAAATAAGAATCCAGTTTCATTTTTTGGCATGTGGATATCCAATTTTTCAAACAAATTTTGTTGTAGACTGTCTTTTCCTCATTGAGTTGTGTTGTCATCCTTGTGGAAGATCATTTGACAACATATTCAAGGATTTACTTCAGGACTTCTTTTTTATTTTGTTGGTCTATAAGTCTGTGTTTATGCCAGTACCAGAGTTTTGATTATGGTAGCTTTGTGATGTGCTTTGAAATCAAGAAGTGAATCCTTCAAGCTTGTTCTTTTTCAAAATTGTTTTGTCTGTCTCGGGTCCTTTGTGTTTCCATATGAATTTTAGGACAATTTTTACCCCCTATTTCTGCAAAAAAAATGTCATTGAGATTTCAATAGGGATTGAGTTGAATCCGGAGATCACATTAAATAGTACTGATATCTTAACAATGTTAAGTCTTCCAGTCCATGAACATGGATGTCTTTCATTCATTTGTGTCTTTTTTAATTTATCTCGGAAATGTTTTGTAATTTTCAGGGTACAAGTATTTTACCTCCCTAGTTAGGTTTATTACTGATATTTTCTTCTTTTGATGCTATTGTTAGTGGAATATTTTTTTAGTTTTTCTTACTTTATTTTTCAGTTCACTTTTTGTGTATAGAAACACAACTGATTTTTGCATGTGGTAATCTGCAACTTTGCTAAATTTGTTTATTATATCTAATAGGTTTTTTGTGGAATAGTTTAATGTTTTCTACATATAAGATTATGTTATCTGTGAACAGAGATAATTTTATTTATTCTTTTGTAATGTCAATGCCTTATATTTCTTTTCTTACCTAATTGCTCTGACTAGGACTTGGAATACTTTGTTGAAGTAATGAGAGTGGGCTTTGTCCTGTTCATAATCTTAGAGGAAAAGCTTTCAGTATTTCACAATCAACTATGATGTTAGCTGTGGGTTAAAGAACAATTTTAACAGAATTTAATTCTTTTTTTTTTTTTTTTCGGAATTTAATTCTATTTAGTTGAAGTATACAACTAGTGGTTACCATTTTGGACAGCACAGTTCTAAGGCATTCATAAATGAATAACTGTTGACTTGTGGGCAGATGTGAGTTTAATATTTTTAAAACATAATTCATTTTTATAAGACATACCTTTAAGATGTCTTAGAGTCTTGGTAATGTGAGAGATATATATCTAAATCTGCATTGGTTTTTACTTAGATTATGTTAATAGGATTATGAATTAATATAACAAAGGCCTATTGACAATCATACCAAGAATTATTAGGTAAAGTTTTGCTATTGATAGATAACAAGATCAGTTTTCTTCTATGCTTTGGAAAGTAGTAAACTCATACTGATGTAGGTGAGAAGTAATGAGATTTCATACCACTGTTTCTTATGCAATACGGAAATCTAATCATAGTTGTAGAGTTCATTAAACTATGAAGATGCCGTGGTTGCGAAAAGGAATTTATTTAGTGTTTGATGGGGGTGGGGGATGGAAGGAAAGAAGGAAATGATGGAGAAAATTGAGGCATATGGTCTTAATGATAAAATATTAAATAATTCCATAGTCTTGCACATCATCTCCCCTAAACTATTTCTCCTGAATGACTCCTGTTTAGTAAATTCTTTTTTCGAGCTTATGCTTCTAATTTCTTCCAACAACTGAAGTCAGTATCCATTAGGCATGAAAATAATTACATTATATTCCACTTTGATTTGGTTACTTCAGTTTGTTTTGGGGGTTATATTCAATGAAGCTAAATAAGGAAAACATGGTAATCAGGTTCTCAATGAATACCAGATAAGATTAGATGTATCTAAATTTCTGTGGTCTCCAGTGTGGATATTCCCTCTGCTAAAATGCGACCTGGAACACATTGTTTGCAACTCTTAAGCAAAATATCTTCCCACAATCCTACTTAAACCTACATACTTACAGTACATGCAGTAGGTTATTTTTTGTTCTTTTAATGATTAAAGATGGGATCTCACACAAGCATGTAATGTCTTGCTTTCTTTTCTATATTAGAGCACATGATTACAATTCTTTTTTTCCCCATTTTATCTCTTAGTAGTAAAAGTTGTAATTAGTAAAATTAGTTGAATAATTTCTTGTTCAACACATGGGACTTCCTTCTTTTCCTCCCTGAGGAAGAAGAAAAAAATATTTTATTCAGATTAATCTTTGATATGACTGGCACTTTTTTTTTTTTTTTAATCACTGACTATTGACATATTCTAGTTCTCTAAACCAAACCATGCCATCCTATTTGGAAGTTTTGATTTTCTATTATCTCTGGGGTTACAGTTGTTTTATATTTAGTCAATTTATCAGAATAGCATTGCAGGTAGTTTTGGTGTCTGCTACCATTTTTGTAAAAGAAAAGTTTCTAGAAATGTGGCACATTTCAGTGCTATAATGACTGAATATCAGTCAACAAGAATTCCTATATGACATTTAAGAGGTTATGTGCTTTTTGTTTATTCCCTAGGTGTTGTATGAATTAGATATACATTCACCATTATTGGTAGTATTGTCCAAGAGTCACCAAAAAAATTATATCCTATAAATGCATCAGGGGTTGCTTATGCTGTGAATATTTCACACTTTAATAAATAGAAGAACATTTGGGTTAGTTCATAATACTAATTATAGCATTTCCATTGGTTATAAAAATAAGCTACAGTCAAAAAAGAAAATTTTAAGCAGAAACATAAATCACACAGAGTTAAGCACCTTCTCAAGTCCTACATCCTACATGTTTAAAAAAGTTTTGTCTTGGGCTCAAAAAACCATAAGATTTATGCCATTTCTACTATTTTCTCTCCTAAGTGAGTCTCTCACATAATATCAATTCTTAATAATTCACAATAAGGTATAACATATTTTTCCAAGGTATTTTTAGTCAATTCTTATTTGCAAAGCTGATGTATTTTGGAATCAGAAATGACTCTTGAGTATGATGCTGTCCTGAATTCTAAAATACTGAGGTTCAACAATGTCAAATGTATTTCTAAGACACAAAAGAGAATTTAGTGGTACAGCTAGAACTATTACCTTGGACACATGACTCCTAATCTGTTGTAATTGCTACATGTCATTTCCCACCCCCATTTCTCACCACTGGATGAGGACATGGTATCCATAACTAAGTCTTTGTCTCACTGTTTCTTTTCAAGTCAGAATGTACAGTAGGTTGACATGCAGGAAAGAATCCATCAACTAGCTTATAAATAGTTGAGAATTAAGGCTAATCATTTATATTTCTTCAAAATTAAAGCAGACAGCACAGAAGCAGAGTGAAAATTTGTTTTAAAATACATAGTCATAGAGGAAATTTTTAAGCTCTGATAGGAAAAAATTGCTTCAATCTCAGATTTGCTTATAGCCACAGGATAGAAATCTCTAATAATAGATATTACAGACTCATATATTCTGTAACTCTGTCCATATTTGTGAGTCCTAGGAGGTCTCATGGTTTATTCTTCTACCAATGTAGTGATGAAGTCTCAAATTCAGCATCACTTGCAAACTCAATCTGTGTGCTTGTTTAATAAGTATCTTTCGTAAGACAAAATCTGAAACCACTTTGTTTCTCATAGCTCAATTCATTGTCATTTATAATATTTAATTTTTAGTCTTTGAACCAGTTTTTCAATGTATATAACAATCAAGATATATAAACAAACTATATTGCAAAGGGCCTATTAATATAATCCACATATTTTATAGGTTATACATTTATTTTTAATTTTTTTTTCCTGAGAGCTAAAGGAACTGAAGATATTGGTATGAAGCTGAGAGGTTAGTGTATCTTGAGGTTTTGAGGGGCAAAGTATATAATAAAATCCAAGGTAGTAATTCTGGAGACTTATAAGACAGAAGGAGAAATCTGCTACTAAAAGCTGTAACAGAAGCAACTAGAATACATGGGTTTCGGTTTTATATTTTTTTCCTCCAGTTCTTTTGTCCATATCCATGCCCCTAACCACTTAGGCCTCCTCCTTTGCTATCTGATGACCCTTAATGTGTTGTTTACAAATACTCATTTGCCTGGGTTCAAATACCAGATCTGTCATTTATGAGCTATATAACCTTGGGCAAAATTGGTTGTACCTCTGTTTCTCTCTATCTGTTACATGGGAAGGACATTGAATATATCTTTTAGAAACGTTCCTGACATGTTAAAAACACTTATTAAGATATTTTTTGTTGTAGTTATTTTTTTTATTTTTATTTTGTTGTCTCTGATATGGTAACCTCTTTATGCAGGAATTAATAGTTCCTGATAAAAAAAATTCAGCCTGGTATCTTGATGGTAACTTACTGAGAACACAGACAGATTTCTGCTAATGATCACTAGTCATCCATTGGATTTATAACAATTTCATGAATCAGCCAACAAAGGATCAGAGAAAGAGAGATTTAAGGTGATGAGCATTCATTCTGGCTAGGGGGCTACTATTCATTTTTTAGTTTGAGTCTTAGCTTTATAATCTAACAGATGGCTAAAGGTGGCCTTCCAAATTATTTGTAAGAATAACTTCAGAGATTTTCTATTTTCTGACAAATGCTTGGCTAAAATGTCTTTTTTTTAAATAGCTACAAGACAAAACCGGAGAGAGAGACAAACCATAAGAGACTCTTAATCTCAGGAAACAAATTGAGGGTTACTGGAGGGGAGGGGATTGAGAGGGATGGAGTGGCTGGGTGATGACATTGGGGAGGATATGTGCTATTGTGAATGCTGTGAGTTGTGTAAGACTGATGAATCACAGACCTGTACCCTGAAACAAATAATACACTATATGTTAATATAAGAAATAAATAAATACATAGCTACTTTTTCTTGGGTTTCTTAAATAAAATCTTATACAAATACATAGATAAAGCATCCACTGAAGTTTCCATTAACTTTTACAAAAAAACACTAGTAATGGGAATATATTATATTAAGAACATAATCCTTCCTTGGATTATTAATTGTCTTTTCTATCTTGGAAATACATATTAAAGCCTCCGTAGATTATAAGTGAATGTGGGAGGCATAGTTACATAAATATTTTGATCAGTTCTACTTTTTTTTTTTTAAAGATTTTATTTATTTATTTGTCAGAGAGAGAGAGAGAGAGAGAGAGAGAGAGCAAGCACACGCAGACAGAACGGCAGGCAGAGGCAGAGGGAGAAGCAGGCTCCCCGATGAGCATGGAGCCCGATGCGGGACTCGATCCCAGGACGCTGGGATCGTGACCTGAGCCGAAGGCAGCTGCTTAACCAACTGAGCCACCCAGGCGTCCCTACTTTTTTTTTTAAAGATTTTATTTATTTATTTGACAGAGAATGACAGTGAGAGAGGGAACACAAGCAGGTGGTGTGGGAGAGGGAGAAGCAGGCCTCCCGCTGAGGAGAGAGCCCAATGAGGGGCTCAGTCCCAGGACCTGGGACCATGACCTGAGCCGAAGGCAGACACTTAGTGACTGAGCCACTCAGGTGCCCCTGATCAGTTCTACTTTATCGATGAAAAATTGAGAGATGATTATTCAAAT
>NW_019154092.1:24749665-24866677 GCF_002288905.1 Enhydra lutris kenyoni
TATCTTCCCGTGGCTTTGGATTCACTTCTCCGCCCGTCCTACCTTTCAGAAAGTGGTTGACTTTCTGTTTCTAGAGTTGCTGTTCTTCTTCTCTTCGATCTCCCGTTGGATTTGTAGGTGTTTGCAATCTTTAGATAAGCTATCTAGCTGATCTCCCGCTACCTGAAGTAGTCTCAGCCTGCTACTTCTCCGCCATCTTGACTCCTCCCTCGCCAGATCACATTTAAATCAAGAAACAAATTTAGGGGCGCCTGGGTGGCTCAGTGGGTTAAAGCCTCTGCCTTCAGCTTGGGTCATGATCGCAGGGTCCTGGGATCAAGCCCTGCATCGGGCTCTCTGTTCAGCAGGGAGCCTGCTTCCTCCTCTTTCTCTGTCTGCTTCTCCCTCCTTGTGATCTCTGTCAAATAAATAAATTAAAAAAAAAAAAAGGAAACAGATTTAGACATATCCTTGGAATATATCCTATAATTTAAGCCAAGAAACCTGTAAAAATAGAAATATTTCCAGCTTCCATATCCAAAAGAGAATAATTAATTGATAAACTCATAATTGTCAAGTTGATCCCGGCCAAACACTGATCTTTGCCTATATAGATATACTTTGATTCACTATCAAACTAACAAATAGATAATACAAAAAATGTAATATGTGAGATCTACATGATTCCTTTAATTGTCTCTTATTTTTAAAGAAACAAGGTTTAAAAGGGAAAAAAAAAACAAAAAAACGTCTTCCAGATCAAAAAGAATTAAGAACTGAAGAATTCAGGCTTTTAACCCTAGTACCATTAGGGTGTAGAGGAAACAGAGCAGAAGAATTCAGGGGTCTTTCAATTACTGGAGTTACAAAAATATTTTTATTTTCTATTTCTTATTATGTATACTTTTTTCACAGATAGTTATATCGATAGACATATATAGATAGAAACTTAGATAGATAGAGGTATAGAGATAGAGATGAATGTATTTTCATGCCTACACGATTTCAGACTTCAAGGTATAGTACAAAGCTGTAGTCATCAAGACAGTATGGTACTGGCACAAAAACAGAAACACAAATCAATGAAACAGAATAGAAAACCTGTAAATTGACCCACAACTATATGGGCAAGTAACCTTCAACAGTGCAAGAAAGGGTATCCAATGGAAAAAAAGACAGTCTCTTCAACAAATGGTGTTGGAAAAACTGGACATCAACATGCAGAAAAATTAAACTGGGCTATTTTCTTACACCCTTTACAAAAATAAATTCTAAATTGATGGAAGACCTAAATATGAGACAGGAAACCATCAAAATTGTACAGGAGATCACAGGCAACAACCTCTTTGACCTCAGCTATAGCAAGTTCTTAGACACGTTGGCAGGGGCAAGGGAAACAAAAACAAAAATGAACTGTTGGGACTCATCAAGAGAAAAAGATTTTGCACAGTGAAGGAAACAATCAACAAAACTAAAAGGCAGCCTACAGTGAGCCTAATGGGACAAGATATTTGCAAATGACATATCTGATAAGATTAGCATCCAAAATATATAATGAACTTATTAAACTCACCATCCAAAAAAACAAATAATCTGGGGCACCTGGGTGGCTCAATCATTAAGCATCAGCCTTTTGTTCAGGTCATGATCCCAGGGTCCAGGGATTGGGCCCTGCATCAGGCTCCCTGCTCAGTGGGAACCCTGCTTCTACCTCTCCCACTCCCCCTGCTTGTGTTCCCTTTCTCATTATCTCTCTTTGTCAAATAAATAAATAAATTCTTAAAGTAATCTGGTTAAGAAAAGGGCAGAAAACATAAATAGACATTTTCCCAAAGAAGATTTCCAAATGGCTAATATACACATATAAAGGTGCTCAACATCACTCATCATCAGGAACATGCAAATCAGAACCATGATGAGATACCACTTCACACCTATCAGAAGGGCTAAAATTAGCAACACAGGAAACAACAGCTGTTGGTGAGGATATGGAGAAGGGGGAACACTCCGACACTGCTAGGGATGCAAACTGGCACAGCTACCCTAGAGATTAGTATGGTGATTCCTCAAAAATGCTAAAATAGAACTACTCTATGATCCAGCAATTGCACTTCTAGGTCTTTACCCAAAGGATACAAAAATATACATTCAAATGGATACATGCACCCTGATTTTTATAGTGGCATTATCAAAAATAGCCAACCCATTGACTAATGAATGGATAAAGATATGATATATATATATCACATATATATATGTGTGTGTGTGTGTGTGTGTGTATATATATATATATATATACATATATAAAATTATATATAATGGAATACTACTCAGTCATAAAAAAGAAAAAAAATCACCATTACATATATATATGTAAAGATATGATATATATATCACATATATATATATGTGTATGTGTATATGTATATATATATAATTATATATAATGGAATACTATTCAGTCATAAAAAAGAAACAAATCACCATTTGCAATGACATGGGTAGAGCTAGAATGTATTATGATAAGGAAAATAAGTCAGTCAGAGAAAGACAAATACCATATGATTTCACTCATATGTGGAATTTAAGAAACAAATGGATGAATATTCAGGAAGGGAAAAAGGCGGAGGGACAAATCAGGAGAGACTTAACTATAGAGAACAAACTGAGGGTTGATGGAGGGAAGTGGGTTGGGGATGGGGTAAGAATTGAATAGGTATTAAGGAGGGCACTTATTAGGAAGAGCACTGGGTGTTGTATATAAATGATGAGCCACTGAACTCTACCCCTTAAACTAATATTGAACTATATATCAACTAACTAGAATTTAAATTTAAAAAAAATTTTTTTTTTAAAGATTTTTTTTTTTAATTTGACAGATCATAAGTAGGCAGAGAGGCAGGCAGAGAGAGACAGGAGGAGGCAGGCTCCTGCTGAGCAGAGAGCCCAACACAGGACTCGATCCCAGGACCCTGAGATCATGACCTGAGCTGAAGGCAGAGGCTTTAACCACTGAGCCACCCAGGCGCCCCTAAAAAAATTTTTTTAAAGATATATTTTCATGCCTGAAAGTGGCCTATCCACCACCTACGATACTTGCTTATATTGATAATTTTGACATTTACCACTTGGTTTGAAGCAAACCAACTGCTAGTTCCTTTCTTTTAGCTTTGAGTGGTGTATATCTGCCTTACAACAAATCTATAGATGAGGGGTGAGTTTTATCTGAAAAATTTATTTTTCACTGAAGTTCTTTTTGTGGAAAGATTACATTTCAAGGCCTAGTAGCCCTTTATGATTTCTGAGAAATTCACATACTAAATTCACTAGTGTGAATTTCTGTCATTAGATGAGCGATGATCTTTGATCATTGGAAATTTGAATTATTTCCCACTTCTGTCCTCTTGGAACTTAAGCTATTTTTTTTCTTTTTAAGAAAGAGAAGCCATTAACAAATGTACTGATGAGTATTTGTTTTTTTCCTAGCTTTTATAAAATCTTAAAAAAATTTGGCACATTTTTATTCACAAAACAAATCCCATAAGAAAGAAGAATGCATTATTTTGAAATGAATTAAATGACGAGTTTCCTTTAGCTATTGATTACCTGTATGTTGTCTTTATTCTCTACCTATTTAAAATGTCTCTTTTCACTTCCAGTATCTCATTTATAGTTGAGTGGGTCACCCCTCGAACCACTGTATTTTCTTCTGACATTCCTAATAGTCTGGTATCTGTTTCTATATGACGTGCAAGGCATTGTATAAATGAATACACATAACTCAACACCTTACTAGTCAGTTCCACCCACAAAAAACTTTCAATCTTGTATTTTATCCTTTCAAGACAGGGTTATTGGTTTTCCCCATAACAAAGAAGACAAAGAAGTCTCTATTTAGAGTTGGTATTTTGGTATTAAGGAGGACACATGTTGTGATGAGCACTGGGTTAAGTTATACGCAACTAATGAGTCATTGAACACTGAATCAAAAACTAATGATGTACTATAATTTGGCTGAGCATAATAATAATAATAATAATAAAAGAAAGTTTATGAGTTCCGTTTTATACTTGCTGGGTTAACAGTAATGATGAAGTAGCCAAACAGGCATGACCAGTAAGCACTTATAGATCGGAAACTAGGAATCAAGAAGAGATCAATTAAAGATATAGATTGGAAAATTCTTTGCATTGAGATTGAAGCTATGATAGTTAAAACAAAAAATGGGGCGCGTGGGTGGCTTAATAGTGCCTGCCTTCGGCTCAGGTCATGATCCCAGGATCCTTGGATTGAGCCCCACATCCCCCTCTCTGCTGCACAGGAAGCTTGTTCTCCCTCTCCCACTCCCCCTGCTTGTGTTCCCTCTCTCGCTGTGTGTCTCTCTGTCAAATAAATTAAAAACAAAAACAAAAAAAACCCACAATATTTTGTAATCACTACAAAGCTTATACCTGATCAGTCTTGAGGAAGGATGAATTCTATTAACATATGTTGAAAAAAATGGTAAAATAAAAACTGGCCTAGCTACGAAATGAAAAAGTAAAATAAGTTTTATTTTCAAACATTATGAAATACAAAGTAAATAATTTGGGGAATTATTTTTATAATAATTGTATATATCTAAAGTCTCTTTAAATTATAAAATTATTTGCTTCTCTGATTCTACCTTGAAATGAATGGTGAATTGAAAAGAAAACTATTTTCATATTTAAGAATTAAGTTCTCCTAATTTTGACATGCAAAACATATATTTATTTTTGTTTATTCATATTATAACAATTTGATGATCACCTAATATACATTATTCAACAAACTGTTTACACATGAGGGCTCATTTTTTCATTTGTAAAATTAAATTTTCCATATAGCATTTGACATGAGTACACGACATAAGTTGTGATAACCGTATTACCTGCCAAGTAGCAGTTTATTTATTCCATTTAATTCTGATATAATTTATAGTTATTATTTAACTTATTATTTTCTATCCTTATGCCAAATAGCATATCCTTCCTTTTTCTTCTATCTCCTATTTGTTAATCAACCAAATATAAAATCTCAGGTGGTTGTAAGTGCATGCAGCCATTACCAGAGACTGAGAGACTGTCGATTTGATAGTTGTTTTTGGATCAATGTGAGGCTGGCACTTCTAAGGACCTTTTGCAGCCAACCGATCTTGGCTCACTGGGCAAAGTAAACTCCCAGGCCAATATGAGAGACCTGCTGAGTAAAATAAATTACTTGAAATGGCACAAAAGCAAGAGTTATTCTTTTTCATTTTCAGTCCCAAAATGTGTTGATCTTCCACCAAACACATATCCTATCTTAGAACTACAGATGACAGAAGGATCTTTAAAGACAACAGTGGAAGAGTAAAAAAACAACAACCACCACCACAACAACAACAACAAAACCCCCACCCACTTCCTTGGGTGAGAATATAATGTCAAACAAAGATAAAAAAGATAAAGAAAAAATGGCATCGTATTTTAGGCTTAATGATAACCATTCTAATTTAATTCAAATTTTATCTCCATGAATCTGGGTAGGAATAAATATTTACTCTCTGAGAATTTTTTCCTTAAAAAAAGTTCAATAATATATTTTAGAATGTTAAATATTTATAAGCCATATTTTCCCTTTATATATAACTGGAGTGTCCCCTTTGCTTTAACATGGAATCATTTCATGTTTTTGTCTATTCTAAGTATAGCTGAGGAACAAATGCTCAAAGATGAGTTTTCTTAAAAGTTTTCTTGATTTTAACATGACTATTTATTTCTTTTCTGAAATTACACAGGCATACAAAAAGTCCGTATTTCTGAAGGTGTAGAAAATCTTTGTTAAAATAGTTAAGCATGATTTACTTAAGGATTTCCCCATGTCCTAAAAGATCAAGAGTTGTAACAAAAACACTTAACTGTATGCAGTTTAATTCCTGGGACAGACTTAGTTTAAAACATAGGTTCATAAAATTCTGTTGAACTGAATTATTTTACTATTTTCAAATTAATGAATAAATGTCCTTTGAATTCTATTCATTTTACTTACAATTTGAAAGTTCTGCCAGTTTTCTACATTGACATTTAAATGAATGTAACAACTGTCTACGTGGTTGCTATTAGAGGGGGAAAAACAAAAAACAAAAACAACATTTAGAAGTAGAAAATTCACTTTCACCATAGCTCTATGACTTGTGCAAGTCATGCTCCCTGAACTTCATTTTTTTTTGTTTCATCTGTGTAATTGCAATGATGTCTTCACCTTTTATCAGTTATTATCCTGGATGGGATTTTGAGCTACCAGGATAAACTTTGACAGAAGGATGATGTCCATCTATTGGGAAACTGTTGCAAAACCACCTTTCTACTTCTCTAGCAGTTTATCTTTCCAGCACAGGTATTATTTTTTCACCTCTTACCATTATCATTTAACTCTTTTGGAACCTTTCCAGACATCTACATGTCTCTTAAAAAGATTTTGGTAGAGAAGTGGACATAATGCTATCCTGAAATATATGGAAAACAGATGGAAATAGATGGAAAAAAAATAAGGTACATACACTTCTTTTCATTATGAGCACAACATCAAAATGCTGTTTTTTGTTTTTTTTTTTTTTCAAGAAGGGGCTCACAACTACACAATTTTGGAGAAGGACTCATAAATTTTTCATGAGGCAGTTTGCGTAATAAATCTAAAGTCCAGGGGTAGAATATAAAGTATCAGTGAAAGTTGTTGGGATGACTAGAATGTGATATCACAGATAAGTACAACCGCAAGGATAGCCCAAGCTCTGTGCAGTGGTCCAAATGGATAGATGAAGATGTCACTTCATGAAAGAACAAACAGAGGAAGAGAACTGATTTTCGTAGGGAAAGCATGAATACAGACTTAAATATAGTGACTGTGAGACATGTCTGTGGCAGCAGAAAGGTTGTGCCATTAGACTGAAAAGAATTGAAAGCGTGGAGATCAGAGACCAGGCCTGGAAATTAGTATCCTCTGCAGTTAGTGGGAGCTGACTGAAGTCTGGCTTGTGAATGAAGATTCCCAGAGGAGTGCCAAGTGAGAAAAGAAGAGGGTTAATACCAAATCTTTAGGAAATCCCACATGTAAAAGATAGACTTGAAAGAATGAGCCAGCTAAGGTGGTAGAAACAAATAACAAGAGTAGCTAGGGAAAAATTAAGAGTGTATTCTGTAATGATAGTATTAAAAAATGATTAGGAAGAAGAGAGCTATACAAGGAGGAATGCATTTTAGACATTAAATACAAATGACAAATACCCTGTTGTGAATGCAGCTAAACACTTCCATTTAATTCAAACAGCAGAAGAATTCCTGTGTCCAAAGCACCATGTGCTAGGGACTTAGAGATGGAAGATACATTTAAAGTGAGTAGGGAAAACTTGTGGAGTGCCTAAAAGCTCTTCTTGAAAAGCAAAGATAAAATGGACATAACTGTCAGAAAAAACTACTTTAGGATTCTGGAAACTGACCAAAGACATGGAACAAATTGAGAAATGTTTATTCAAGAGGTCCTAATGGGAATCTGCGGTCTTTCAGCCTGAGGAGGGTCTTCTTTGTCTCCAATCACAAATTCATTGTGTGGAGTACACATGTGGATCTGCACATTTGCTGCCAAAGGGCCTGATTTAATTTGGTGTGGGATATTAAAAAAAAAAAAATGCATGCCAGGGCACACTGTTGAAAACAACAGAGAAACAATCTGAGAACAATAGAAAACTATCTGGGATAGCCAACATCACACCGTTAATGCCATTTTACAGGCTGGAGCAAGCAACAGACTAGCAGACCCGCCCTAATTTTCACATAACTTCTGGGGAATTTGTCTTGATAAGCTTTCACATAACCTAGATGGTCTGGATTAGCTTTCTTATAACTATGGTGATCTGGAATTTTGTGCATTTCTGCATGGATCCATCCAAAGTCAGGAAACACCAGAGGGAGCCTTAATTGTCTGTCTCTGGCTGGCTATGAGACCTTGAGCTTATGGAAATTAAAAGCCAGAGAAGAATTATAAAAATATTGAACTCGGAATGTGTTTCCAAGCCATACACATATTCATCAGCAAAGAATATGCCTGTTGGCTCAATGGTATTAAGTACTACTGTTTACCAATTGATAGTTGATCACTAAATTATGTTAACCCATAAAGAACCCCTAGGGAACCAGGTTTAAAAATAAAAATTAAAAAAAAATAGAGAGGGAAATTAATAATAATAACTGAGCAGAGACCAGTGACCATTTTGGAGGACACATACTCTTAAATTATACTGAACAAAGAAACAAACAAAAGAAGGATTGAGTAGAATCTAGGCTGAAACTATATATTACCTATACTGTCCAATTTTCAAATAATAATGAGATATGAAAAGAAACGAAATTTAAATGTATATACATGGGAAAAAAACAGTACTAGAAGTGTCATTGATGAGGGTTTAAGCAGAGAAAGTATTCAAAGAATTTCTATTTATAATATATAATAAAGGTAAATATGTCAATAATGACTCCTCAGATATATCAGTGAAGATAAACAAAATAACAACATGAAAACTCTGGAGTTAAAAAGTAAAATAATTGAAGTTAAACATTTCACTGGAGGAATTTTTTTTAAAGATTTTATTTATTTATTTGAGAGAGGGAGAGGGGGAGCTGAGCCAGGGGAGGGGCAGAGGAAGAAGCAGACTCCTCACTGAGCAGGGAGCCAGATGCAAGGCTGATCTCAGGCCCCTGGGATCATGACCTGAGCTGAAGGCAGATGCTTAACCACTGAGCCACCCAGGTGCCCCTCACTAAAAAAATTTAGAGTAGATGTGGGCTGACAGAAGAATAAATCAGTCAATGTGAAGATAGAACCATAGAGATAATTCAAGCCAAAGAACAGAAAGGAATAAGGAAAATAATCAACAGAGCATTAGAGAACTATGATACACAATTAAGCTTACCAACAAATACACAGTGAAAAGAAACAAGAGAGAAAAAGCAGAAAATATGTTTGAAATGATGGTTGACCACTTTTCCAAATTTGTTAAAAAAATTAATTTGCACATCCAAGAAAACCAAGAGATTGTCAATAGTGTAAATACAAAGTCATCCATGACTAGATACATTTTATTTAAAATGCTGAAACCCAAATATAAAATTTTTTTAAAAAAAGATTTATTTATTTGAAAGAGAGAGTGCGGGAGCATGTGGAGGAAAGGAAGAGGCAGAGAACAGACTCCTCATTGAGTGTGGAGGCTGATATGGGCCCATATCCCAGGACCCTGAGGTCATGACCTAAGCTGCTTTGGCACTTAACTGAATTGGGCACTTAACTGACCAAGCGACCTAGGCGACCCTCAAAGAAAAATCTCTAAACAACACCTATGTTACTTCTATTGCATTTTTTCTGTTGCAGCACTCACAACCACAGCATGGTTACCTGGCAGTGGCCTGTTTCCATTGAAAGCTGTTGCATACGCAAATAGTTCCAGAAATTGGTTAAGATTCCTGGTATGTCAAATTAAGAGTCTAAAATATTATCAGTGAATCATCCTTTGTAGAATTTAACTCTACATAATGTCTTCTACAAAGAGCACTCACCAGTCCTTTATCACCTGCATTGATTGTTCTATTACTGGCCCTTCTCAGAGAAACTTCTCAGTCTTATTAGTTACTATTGAAAATTGAAACAACTATAGCTTTTAGAGCTAGAATAGATACTGGTGGTACTAGAGCATATCTGTGGATCTAGAAAGCCTCATGGACTATGTTGCCTCAACCAGAGTCAGAAGATAGAGCTTACTGGGGAAATAGTTCACAGACAAGCTCCAGGACCCATCGTGGCTAGGAAAGTTGTGAGAATCCTAGGATAGAGACACTTGAAACATTATCAGCTTGAAGGTCCATGATCTGCTGCTGACTAGGGATCCAGATTTTTACATGAAGTCTTGGAGCTCCAAAATTGAGTCCTCCAGAGAAAAAATCAGAAGCTACATGGCTTTCTATAACTTTGACTCAGAAGGCATATAGTATCACTTTTATTTTAGTCTATTGGTTGAAGCAGTCATAAGCCCACCCAGATTCAAGGGGAAGCAACATAGGCCTACCTCTCAATGAAAGGAGTGTCAAAGAATTAGCAGCCATGTTTTAAAAACTGCAGCCTGCCCTCTGACTTATTTACTTTCCCCTTTACATGTAAAATACACATTTCTCTTCCTAACACCCAATGCTTTCCTCAAGTTACATTCCCTTTCGCATCAGACTTAAGATCAGGCCTAGGTTCTTATCTTCTAAATGAGGCCCAGATGCAGAGGTTCTTTCAGTTTGATTGCTCGGGTACAATTTCTGTCAATAACAAACATCTGTGAATTTAAGAGTTGAGCCATTTTTCCTCATGCTCCCAACAAACAATGGTGAGACAGACAGAAAAACCATAACAGATAAGCCCATACACAAAGGGGGAAAGTGGGAGACTCAGCGGTCTCTGGTCTATCGTGATTCTGAAGCCAGGCAGGCTTGTTAGTTTCTTGATTAGGCTCAGTACTGTTCCCTAAGATTGCTTTTAGTGTGTCTGCTATGTTAGGAGGAAGGAAAGCTTGGAAAAACTGTACCCCCAAACTAGCTATTGCTTTGTATAGCAAAATAACTTAATGGATTTTTGAATAGACAAACTTAATTATATGTGATACTAACTAGGCTGTTGTAATATGAGGCCAAAAACTATTCATTCGAACAGGATGTAAATGTGTTTATCACACAGTGGTCTCGGTAGTGGTGCAGAACTGTTATTATGGCTCAGTATCATTGAGGATCCAGCTTGTTCCATCTTCTTTAACTGTCATCCTTAGTTTTGTTAAGTCCCAAGAAAAACCAAAAGTACTTATAAAAACAAAAAACAACTCATATACACCATAAAAACCTTTTGTCAGACCCATGGGGGAATGACTCACTGATTATATAAAAGTTATGTTTTCACATAGTATTTAGTTTTATGGAAAACTGACCCTGTTAAATGAGATGGAAAAATGAATATAAATTTACATTTGGAATATGATCTTTGCTAACCACACCCATATACACATGTCCCTCCACACACACACACACACACACACACACAAAATTAAACTAAAATCACTAAAATTCACAGCTGTTACCTGTGGGCAGAAAATTACAGGCTTAATTTTTTTTTTCTGAAATGAAAAAAATACTAATGAAATATTATGGATACCCTACTTCCTAATTTTACAATCTGTTTGGGTATATATAGATACTGGTTTTAATAGGTAGTCTGTCCTTGGGACTCCTGGGTAGCTTAATTGGTTAAGTGTCTGCCTTCAGCTCAGGTCATGATCCCAGAGTCCTGGGATAGAACTCCACATCAGGCTCCCTGCTCAGCGGGGAGTCTGCTTCCCCCTCTCTTTCTGCCTGCTGTTCTGCCTGCTTATGCTCCCTTGCGCTCTGTCAAATAAATAAATAAAATTAAAAAAAAAAACAAAAAGGAGAGAGAGTCTATCTTTTAATTTATTTAATTCTCTGGGTAGTAATATAATCAATGAGAAAAAATGTATTTTACAGATGTGATTTCAAATTAGTCATGGGCCCTTTCTTTCTCAAGAGATTTCTGGAATGCTTTAATGATTGATGACTGGAAGCAAAGTCTCAGTCCCGGCCAAAGACCTCATTGCTTTCTTGCCCTCCCTGTTTGGTCATTCCTAAATTAAATCACTATATTAGTGGTTTGAATAGTGACTCACAAAATTTATGTCCACCTGGAATCTCAGAATGTGACCTTATTTGTCAGTAGGGTTTTTAATGATATAGTTAGTTGATCCCAGTAACTAAGTATGATTGATCCCAGTATGATCATACTGGGTTAGAGTAGACCCTAAATCCCATGACTGGTGCCTTTATAAGAAGAGAAGAATGCACAGGGAAACTACATGTGCAGGGTAGAAGTCCATGGGACAAACAGAGGCAGGAGCTGAAGTCATACATCTACAAGTCAAGGCAAGGATTGTCCAGAGACACCAGAAGCTAGTTTGAGTCAAGGAAGGATTCTTCCATTGAGCCTTTAAAGGAAGTATGGCCCTGCTGATATTTGATTTCAAACATCTAGACTCCAGAACTGTGAGAGAATAAATTTCCATTGTTTTAAGCCACCCAGTTTGTGACAATTTGTTATGGCAGCCCTATGAAACTAATATGATTATGTTCCAGAGAAAGGAATGTATTGTATTAAAGTAATCTTAGATAAATATAATAACATATGAGAAGTATTTTATATATAATATGCTATATAGCAGCATATTATATATATAGCATACATATTATATAGCATAATTAATAGCATATTAATTACTAAGATAACATAATAGCATATATTATATATCATATTATATATAATGCACTATACTATATACTATATACTATATATATTTATAGTATATTATATTTATGTATTATATATACTTGAGATATTATCGAAAGATAATATTTTATTAGTTATCAATTGCTATGCAAATGTTAAGTTATACACAAATTTATTCATTTTAGTTTCTGATTAAGATGATTTAATTTTCCCCACTCACATTCTGTAACTATCATTAGCAGAAATATAAATTATTCCATATACTTTACACAATTCATCTCAACGAAGAATGAAACTTAAAAATTTGAACTCATAAATCAAATGCAATGCAGACAATATTCTGCTCCTTAAATATATGAGAATTCAATATAATTTTCTCTTACCCACATTTTTTCTGTGAATGTGGGATTAATTAATAAATTAAATCAATTAATTTTGAATGCACAGAATGTAAATAATTACAATCACAATTTGAACTGCCTTATACAAAATTTATGTTTGCTTTCATTTATTTAATCACTGGTTCTTACTAGAAAACAACAGTGAGGTATTTGGAGTCTAAGTGATGTTTCCAACATGTTTTGAAAAGAAAAGAAAACAGTAAATATTAAAATAGTTCTGTAAGTCTAGATAACAAATTTGAAATAATAAATATTTATTGAATTTTAATTTAATGGTGTAGCATTCCAGAACATATAGTAAGAAAAAAAAATGAGACAGCTTGTTAAAAGCCTTCACTTCCAATAAAATGGGAATAGTACCTTCCTCATGAAATTCCAGTAGAATTAAATGAGATACCATAGGCGAGTATGTCATTTGTTTGCAGATGCATTCCTTGCCTTTATTTGCTCTGCTAAATATTCCAGGAGCTAAACTTCTGCACCCTCTGTGTTTTTCAAGCTTCCATGACCATTGGCTTACAGCAAGGCTTGACCAGTGGCCATCTTGGTGGGAGACAGAGAGTTGAGAGTAAGGTATAAACTAGGGTATTTTCCTTGTTTTCCTCTGCTTCAGTTGGTAACTTCAGATGTATCTTTGTCTCCTTGATGGTTCCAGTTGCCATTGGACAGCATCAAGTTCTGTGGCTCCTGATCAAAGAAATCATGTTTAGGAAAGTATCATTATAGTTATAAATTGCTATTCAATGCATTAGTTATATACCAATATATAGATTTTAGTTTTTAATTTCCCCTATAATGTAACTTGGAAATATTTCTCCCCTTCCTCACCCCACATTCTGAAACCAATTGCTACTAATGTGGCATTTTTCTGGGTCATTTGTCATTCTAACCATCCCCTCCTTATCCCTAAGGTACTAGTTTGATATACATTATTATTAATAGAATTAAATCCCATACTTCAAAAATAATGTTGGTACTTCAGCGTTTCAATTAATTTCCAATACAATGAGTAGAAATAATGTTATTAATATTTAAACCAATTTTTTACCCTCATGATCCATGATCTTATCCTGTTTCCACTTCCTATTTGTTTCCATTTTTTACTGTTCACTCTTATTCTACTTTCTTTTCTTGCTTACAAATAAGAACTATTGCCATCTGTCCTGCCAATTTAACAGGGTTTCTGTGAAAGTAAAATAAGCATCTGCATCTAATAATGTTTTGTAAACTGTAAAGAATTATTCATATATTAGTATATCATTTTGCACTTGCTTTTCTTTTTCCTTTTCCCGTGCATACCACTGACTTTTTCCAAGATTGATTCTTACTGCTTTTTATTTCATCCTACATATATTAAACTATATATTAGTATTATATGGATGAATCTCAATTCTCTTTCCATTTCTGATACGGTTGGCAACAATCTACTCATAGTTTTTACTTCAGCTTTCGACTATCACCTCATTCTCATTAGGTACAAAAGCAAACTCATCACTATTTTTCAAAAATTGATGTATTAGTCTCTATTACCTGTTTTCATTTGCTCTGTGAATATTTTCCTTTTGATTCCATGGTCTCAAATACTGACATCACTTTTTACTCCATTTTTCTTGTATCTTACCTTCAAACATGCAGATTTGTTGATTTTTCTTTCATAATATGTCTTTTGTCCTTTCTTCCTTTTGCTGTTTTAAGAGTTTCGCTGTCATTGTTGTTGATCTTTAAGACCTACTAAATTTGTGTAATTGTTTTACATTTATGTCAGTGAAAATCAGTCAGGAAATCACAGTTGATATTATTTAGTTCCATGTGAAAATTTAAAATGGAGTAACAGGTGTGGGAGAGCTGAAAAGACAACAGAAAATGTTGACACAACCCAGGAATTAGCAACAGCAGGTTGCTGCCACCACCATGTGGGCTGGAGGAAAAGAGGAAGCAGAATTCTGCTCGTTTGTTAACATTGTAACTGAAAGTACTGAATTTAATTTTAGGCACCACATTATAAGAAGGATATTAAAAGTCAAGAAGAGGGCTATTATGGTAGTGAATGGCTGGAAAATGTCAAGTGAATAATCATTGAGAAAACTATAATCATTTTGCCTAAAGAATAGGTGGAGTGCTGGCAACAGGAAGGGTATATCACTAGCTGTCTCCAAATACTTAAAGACTGTTGGAAAAATACATTGTGCTTTTTATTATACCTAAGAGAGCTTAGAAGTTTATGACTTTGATTTTGGTCAGTGTGAAACTGGATTTTAGAGTAATTAATGCTGCCTCAAAATACACTTTGCTTGAAAATAATGAGTACAGTACCATAAACATGACATTAGAGTACTCATCCAGAGGTTGACTTTGAAGCTAAAGAAAAATGTTGGCAATGTGAAGGAGTAAAAAACCGTAAAACTTCATAAGTTCTTGGCAATTTTTAAGGTTTAATATTAGATGGGGAAGAATATCAATTAAGTTCAAAATAGGTGATTAAAATTTTCACATGCTACAGAAAATTAAAAATGAAGATGATCCAGGGTTTTTTTTTTTTTTTTGGACAAATTATAGTTTCACCAGTGAAACTTTCATAAGTGCATTCATTTGTGCATTTATGAGTACAAAACCAAGTTGGCCAATAGTTATTGGTATATATCACTAAACTAAGGAGAAAAATAAATCAGTATAGGGAAGGAACATCAGCGTCAAATGAAGTTTTGCAAGCTACAGAAGTAGCCACTTATGCTTACATGCTGTGAAGATAGAGTATTACATTAAAGAGAGAAACAAAGATTTCACTCTAAAATAAGATAATTAGGTGATAGAAATGATGCAAAGAACAGTCTCGATAGAGACCTAATCAAGCCAGTCAAGAAAGAGCCAATAAAGAAGAAAGATATGGCTTTAGTAGCAAGATTCAGGTCTGATGGTTCTTAAAATTTCCCACCATAAACAAGGCAAAGAAGCCAAGCTGTCCCTCCCATCATACTATAAAAAGTATCAAACTTGCAATTGGTTTTATTTGCAGAGAGTTTCTGGATTTTTCAGCCTTATTTCACATCTTATTCTTGTCACCTATAGTCCTCAAGGATAAACTTGATCTTCTTCCACACTCAAGTATCTTTGTGGAAGAGGCACTTTAGAGGCAGGTTGAGTAGACCAGACATACTTTTTCTAGACAAAGAAAGGATGGAGATATATATATATATGTGTGTGTGTGTGTGTGTGTGTGTGTGTGTGTGTATAAAATACATGTTGTGTATGTATATATACACACATATATACATATTGTATGATATATAAAGCATAATGTATAATATATACATATACATATGTATAATAAAATAATACCTATACATATGTATTTAATTAGGGAGAAAGAGGGGGAGATGTAGATATACAGATATAAATATATGTATATTTATACATATATATACACATATATATCTATATGTATATAGATATAAATGTATGTATACACACATACGTTAGGCAAGTTTTAGGAAGAGAAGGGTAAAATTGACTTCAATCTTTAGCAAACAGAGTTTTTATTTCTGAGAACCGAAACAGTAGATAAGATTTTGAGTCTAAAGAGAGCTTGGCTTTTGGAAACAGCACTATAAGAAGTGCAATATAGTTGAGTAAGAGGATTACTAAGCATCACTCCAGAAATGAAGCTAGAAAGTGTAATATTGTAACAGGTGAAAATTTCATGGTTGTCCGTTTTCCTCTATTAAAATTTTCCGTGTTTGTATGCAGGATAAAAATGTGAATAAAATTAGTGTTTAAAAAGCAATCAAGATTTTTATCAATAGGAAAACTATTCTTCACAAAATTTATTTTAAGAAAGAATTGGGAATGAGGGAGTTTTGAGAGGTTTGGATGAGGAAGAAAAAGAATAGGAAAGATACATAATATAGAAGTAGATCATGATTGTTTAAAAAAATCTTTTTTTTTTTGACACAAACACAGTCAATTTTTTTAAATCCAAAAGTACAAGAACATATTCCAAGACAACATGAAAATATTCTGGTTACTTGATGTTTTGCCCCATTTCTTTCAGTGAATTTATTATGACTTAATTTCACAATGAACTCATAGATTTCTTTAAGTAAGCATTGGGTCTGATAGAATGTAACAAAGCTAATAGAGAGGAATTTTAGGATATCCCTATCAACTTTTGTAAAGAAAAATGGTCTTGATAAATTAGTTAGTTCAGATTTTTTCAGGCTCAACATTCCCAATACATACAGGTTGTGTCTATTAGATTCATTTACCTTTAAATTTTCTTTTTATTTTTTTTTATTTATTTTTTTTTAATTATTTGACAGACAGAGATCACAGGTAGGCAGAGAGGCAAGGCAGAGAGATGAAGGGAAGCAGGCTCCCTGCCGAGCAGAGAGCCCGATGCGGGGCTCGATCCCAGGACCCTGGGATCATGACCAGAGCCGAAGGCAGAGGCTTTAACCCACTGAGCCACCCAGGCGCCCCTAAATTTTCTTTTTAAACTATAATTGTCTAGTAGTACCTTTTTATGTCTTTTCTATATGCTCTGGGGGAAAAAAGGCTCTACTTTCAAAAATGAAATCATTAAAAACGTTAATAGTTGTTATATGTGTGTGGTTGTATTTGAGATTTAAAAAAAACTTTGTGCTAGGTATATTTTCTAAATTATTCTTTGAACATACATACTTGTTAAAAATGAATATTTTAACATATGTATATAATGTTCTGTGTATATGTATGTGAATAGGAATGTGAATGATAAATATAATCTATGTTGGAAACTAGTTCAGAAGAACATGACAAAAAGGACAAGAGTTCCCACATTTTTAATATACAATGATGTGATCCCAATCTGGATGATACATGAAGTTTAGTCAAAAGTGGGCTAATAGGATAACAAGGAATGATTCAGCAACCATTTAAATAAGTATGGGAGGGACCAGAAGAAGATAAATTAGAGGTTTGTGATTCCAGGAGGAGGAAACCTGTTCAAAATTGTGCCATGATGATATTGATCAGATTGAAACTCTCCTCATTCGTAGCTGGTGTAGAGATGGGAAAAAAAAAAAAGGAAGGCAAAGCTATTCCATTCTAGATAGATTATCTATTATGTGTGCAAAAGCACAGGGATTAGAAACAGAAGTTAGGGTAGATAGGGAAAGAAAATGATGAGAAATTTCTTTTTTTTTCTTACATTTCTGAGTTGGCTATAAAGATTAAGTAATTTTCAGACTTATACATATTGATACATCTTTTATGTCAAGCTAGATATTTGACTCTGGATAGTCAGAGTAACAAGGGCAGTTGAATTAGAATATGTGGCAATGTATTTTCTGTGTTTAAGTGATACCTGCTTATATTCCCAAAGTGTGTGATTATTTAGAATCATGGTCATGCACCAGAAGTAAGAAGTTAAATGGTTTTGTTTTGTTTTGTTTTTTAAGATTTTATTTACTTATTTGTTTTAGAGAAAGAGAGAGAGAGAGAGAGCACCAACGGGGGGGAGGAGCTGAGGAGGAGGGAGAGGGAAGGGGAAGGAATCTCAGACTCCACACTGACCAAGGAGGAGCTCAAGAGGCTTGATCCCAGGACCCCGAGATAATGACCTGAGCCAAAACCAAGAGTTGGACACTCAACCGAGCCACCCAATGCCCCAGAAGTTAAATGTTTCTAACTGCCATTTGTGATGGGCTTAATAGGCTGTCTTCTCAAAGAGCAGACTAAGTAGAGGGAAGCCCTTTTCAAAACTCATTAAAAGGAAAGTGTAATTATAGTAACTTCTATTTAGAATATAAAGGCTCAGTCCAAAGATCCAAAAGTGCCTGTTGGAATTTATCTTAAAATGTCAGACAAACTGTTATGAAACAATATGGTTGCCTGTGTGAAGAAATATGTTCATGCCAAACCAGTTAGTAGAAAGATCATTAACAAATCGTATAAACAGAGTAGGAAAAAGATGGATCCCCTAAGGAGATGAAATATTTATGTATCTTGGCTCAGAAATTCACTTGTGTTCAGCCCAACAGGTAGTCCCATACAAAGATACCATCTGCCCAGGAAAGTAAAATGAACTTTAGGTTTCAAATAATATAGACTAAACAATCCAAATTCACATGAATGTATATGAGTATCTTCTCTTACTAACTCTAAAGAGAAAAAAGATATTTTCCTTGAAGTAATTAGTTATGATGAATGTAGACTCACCCAGAATGAGTAGGCTACACAGCATGTTAGAATGTGTGAAAATAAGGGAGATTGCTGAATAGAAAATTAAATATTCCCACCTTTCCCCTCGAACTGCCCAGTCCAATTGGACCACAGTAGTGAAGATTAAGTTAAGCATAGTTCTTGGCACAGTATCATCATAAGAACCCACATGGACCCTATCTTAACAATTAATTTGATTTTATTCTCATATAATTTTCCCCTTCATCCTCATCCTACTGATAATCATTCAGTTAGACTTTATGTAGAATGTGTTTGGTAATAAATGTTTTATTAACACTCATTAAGGTCATTTATAACATCTTGTAGTTCTTGTTTGTGTATCACTGAGACTTACGTTTTTTAAGTTTAATCCATGTGACTAAACTTTTGTCTAAACAGTTAGTTGTAAATTCACTTATACTGTGATGTCCACCCTTTACATTTTGCCCTAGTGTCCTTCCCAGTGATGGATACCTAGATTCCTATCATACTCTAAATTTCTACCACAAACATTACTGCAAGAAACTTCTTGTGCTTAACCCTTCATAGATATATATGTGAGAGAGAAAAAAAATATATATATTTATATGATTGAATTGTGTATTTATGGGATATGAGATTATCTTATTTTTAGTTGACTATTGTCATATTGTTTGCTAAAATGACTCCAACTGTTGACATTCCTGAAAGGTAAATGAATGTTCATATATATCAACAGTCCCACAGACAAATAATTATCCAGTTCTCTGGTTTTTTTTCAAATAGGTGGAAAAGGTGTAAAGTTTTTTTCTCCTCTTCTATCAATTCACTTTGTTTTTCTGATTACTAATAAGTCTGATTGTCCCTTCATATGATAGTTAACCTTGGGGTTTTATTCTTTAGTAAATCACCTAATTGACAGATTTTACACTGAACTGAGAGCAGGTTGGTATTAAGAAGCATTAATGATAATTCTAAGGGAAGGTTGAAGGAATGTGAATACCAAGGAAAACATTGTTATTTAAAACAGTGCAGAGCCAAAGAGGATGCTTTGTCTAGTAGTTGAGTCACACTGCTGGAATTAGGAACCCTATTCTGTGCCTTACCAGTTAAATCATCTTTGAACATTGTGGCAGTATTTTCTCATTTGAAAAGTAGGCATCAGCTTAGTACTCACTTCCTAGAGTTCCTGGGAGATTAAATTAAATAATATACAAAAGAGACTAAAAAATCCCAATCCTCATAAGCATTCAATAAATGAGTGTTTTAAAAACTTTTGTCTGTCAATTTTCCATTAATAATTATAGATTTCTTCAATTTTGTACAGACAGTTTTACTTATCACATATTATTAAGTAAGTTAAATATTAATGAAGGGAAATAAATTTCATGCAGATGAACTCCAGACATTCGTATCAGACTCCTCGGGCCATTTGGCAGCGTACATATTCTGTCTTTCATAGCTCAGATGAACAAAGCTCACAACAGGACATGAACTGAGAAGCCAAAAACCAGTTCTGTCAGCATCCTCCCTACATTTGTGAGATGTTCTGATTAGATGCTTTCAAAGGTTACCAGGACAACGGATGCTATCTTAAAAGTTAACTGAATAATGTACTCCAGAAAGGCAAACCATTACCAGCCATTTGTAAATTCATGTATCTCATCCCCCCTCTATCCCTGCTTCATTTATCTTCAAACATTTTTAATATATAAGCAAACTCTTAGTTACAAAGGTTAATATCACTTCTGTTCTTAATTAGATGAAATTTGCTACCTCTAGCTATGAATTTAGTTCAGATAGCTCATGTCTTATTGCTCATGAGTAAAATGTGTTCAGAGAAAACAGTACAGAATTATGGGCAACCCTACAAATATCTGTTTACATAATTTTATGAGAAGCTGCAGGAATTTAAAAACTAGTATACTTGTAATCAGGGTGAAGGCTTTTTTCCCTCTTCATTAGTAGAAAAAAGTTAGTTGAGAAAGCTTTGTAAAGAACCATATTTTAAGGCCAAGAGCTTAAACAAGAGTGATATTTGATCTGTTGTCTCAGTAACAAGGATTTTAGAGCTTTTTTAAAAATAGAAGTGCAGGGGCGCCTGGGTAGCTCAGTGGGTTAAGTCTCTGCCTTCAGCTCAGGTCATGATCCCAGGGTTCTGGGATCAAGCCCCGCATCGGGCTCTCTGTTCAGCAGGGAGCCTGCTTCCTCCTCTCTCTCTGCCTGCCACTCTGCCTGCTTGTGACCTCTCTCTCTGTCAAATAAATAAATAAAATCTTAAAAAAAAAAATAGAAGTGCAATTGTTAAACATTCAACATTCTAAATAATTACATGTTGATTCCTATCATGAAAACTGAAAAATTTAATTCTTACAAAAATGATAAGGAAACTAGAAATAGACTTTGTGAAATTCTATAATTAAGGCCCTGTGACTGGCCAAAACCTATGATGTAACTGACCAGGAAATAGTCTAGTAACCATATAAATACCTGATTGGTTTCAGTATCTTATCATCTTAAAAAGTTGAATAGTACTTTTTGGAAATAAAATCTCACAATTTAAGTTGCATTTTTGTTGTTCTGGATTGCAAAGGATATTTAGAGATTGTGTTTCTTTGCCATTAGTTGTTTTTGTTTTGTTTCATCTTATTTATTGGCTTGTTACTTCTCTACCCACCAACCCCTATTAATCACATTTTCCCATGTCCTGTACATTTTTTAATTTATATTCTTCCTTGTATCCACTTAGATTAACTGCTATTCAGATATATAAACATATAGAGAAAAACATAATTCAGCAAGATAGACTATTTGAATTAGGTGATAAATGGAATAAATTTAAAAACAGAGGTGGGAAAGTATAAGTGAATGTACTAGAAAAAATGGGTGCAAGACAGCATTGTGGGTAAGAGCACAAGTTTGGAGTTAGACTAAATTAGGTTTGAATTTCTGCTTGCAAATTTACCTGACTTTGGGCAGATGCCTCTGACTCTCTAAGCTTCAGTAGTCTCACATGTATGTTAATATATTAGTACTTGCCTCCCAGAGATGATTTAAAAAACAAATTATAAAATGACAAAAAGCATTTACATCTGTATCTATCACATAGAAAATGTTCAATAAATACCAAATATGCTCATGATGATGATAGCTCATACATTTCATAGTGGTTTTGGTATTTAAGTTTTACTGTGGCAAACACTTTAAAATAGTTGTATTTCTCTTTCATCAAATTAAACACAACCATAGCTTTGATGAAATGCAACTCTGTTCAATGAAACAATATTCTCTTATGCATTCTTACAAATAAAGCCAGTGACAAGTGTTAGAGGACTTTTTACAGTAATACCACTTGCTGATGGCTGAGGGCTACAAGATAGACTGCAATTTTGTAAAAGAAAATGACTGGGTTTGGAGGGAAAATTTCAAAGAACAAAATGTCTTCCAAATATTCCAGTGAACATTTTAAATCTAGAGAGTAACATAGTTTCTGTAAAAGAATACATAAACTAATTTTTGCCTTTTTTGAGAGTTTTGGTAGAGATCAACTGTCTAAATACTTTTGAGATTACAGTTTTCTGGTAATCGTTAAAGCTATGTTATGATGTCTTACAATGCCAAAGCATAAGCTTTAGTGTTAATCAGAAAGAATAAAGTAGGCTTGAGGTTCTCCTAATATTTACAAAAGTACCAATTTGTGTAAATTTAAAAATAAAATGTAAGGCCTACATGTCCCTGCCTTTCTCTCTTCCATCACTTAATGCTCGTTAATCAAACATCCTTTTGCCCATTCTTCTCCTTGTCTTTTATTTTCCTTCCCTTGGAAAGAAAAACAAACAACAGCAAAACTCTATAAACAGATGCTTACAGAGTTATTGAATGTTCTCAGAGGTACAAGTAAAGCCTGTTAGACAATCCTGGCCTCATAAATTCTGTGAACCGCCAAAACTCATTCAAAGAGAGGTTAATGGGTTTTGACCTAATCAGTTCTTCCAAGGTCCTTTGTGGTTGTTCTGAAATGGCATAAGTGGTTCACTAGTACTTGATATCAAATTGAAGCCATTCTCAGTGCCACAGGAAAAAATCTTATGGGCACTTGGACAACTATTAAACTGCTTAGGCTGTTCCAAAGAAGAATGAGAGAAAATTAGCATTCCCGAAATCTCTTGGGAGTTATGTATTACCATAGAAGAATTTGCGTAGTAGTAGCCAAGTGTTCATGGTTTATACTAAATTTTTCATGAGGACTGTATGTGATTGGAAGCCTTTGGTTTCTGTCAAGAGGAGGAAATGATTCAAAATGATAGGCAGAAATCACACATTATTGAAAGTAGAGGTCAGGATGTATGAATTCTGGGCCCTATTGCCTGGATTTCAATCACGATATCCCATTCACTAGCTTTGAGACCTCAGTTACATGAAATCTGTTTTTCTTATTAAGACTGGAAAAGATGGCTTCAATTTTATATCAAGTACTTGTGAACCACTTATGCCAAATCGGCTCTGGAGTCTGATTTTTTTCTCTAACTTAAGGAGGAGCATCCATATAGTCTCCAGCAAAGCACTGACATAGGCGGCTAAGCCTGATGGTCAAGGTGCCCCCAAGTAAATGGGGCCTGAAGGAGTCACGAGAAGACAGAGAGTTAAGTGTGCTTGTGCCAGTAAAAGTGAAAGTCCTGCCTCCTTATTCTTTCAGGCACTTCAGATCTCTTGGCTAATACCTGCCTCATGTGGTTGTAACATTAGAAACATGTATTCCAGTTACAGGTTCTGGCCCATAATGATGATTGTCAGCATTTCTCATAAAGATGTTTGGTAGTCCCTGTGTTGAAATCACATCAGTGACAATTTCACAGTGGCTTTTGTAGCACTTAAAATGCTAGGAGTTCATGTCTTCGTAAAAAGAGTTTCTGGAAAAAAAAAAAAATCACCATGAACAGAACATAAGAGAAATAATTGTCTTTTGGTGCCTCAGGCATGCTCTCACCAATCCAATTTTAAAGTAGAAACAAAACACAGAGCAGAGGGGGTAATAACAGCTGTGTTTTAGAAGATGAGGCAGAAATGTTAGATGATTCAGGGAATGTCTATAGATTGAGGTTTTTGTTTTTTTTTTTTTTTTTAGCTGGCCCCAAGGGAGGAAAAAGATGAAGAGGAAAAAATTAGATGAATATGAGCAAATATCATTTCAATAGGCTGAAGCCCGGCACCAAAATAAAATGTGCAGCAGTAAAAACATGAAAAGTAAATAAAATGAACGGCTGTCTAAATGGAGGCAGAAAGGAAACATCACTATACACATAACATAACTTCTGATTTCATATAGTATAAGGAGTGCTCTTATACCAAATAAATTTCTAGAAAGAAATATTAGCATGAACTCAGCCTAATCTTCTATTTTTTATGTAAGGACACAAATAGAGAACTTGAAAATATATTCCTCCTATAGATACAGCTTAACCTAATATAAGCGAGTGGAGTAGAGCACAAGATCTGGTTCCTAGTGGTAGAGGGGTAGTTTTATATTTAGGTGACAAATTCATTACCTTTATGAGTGTAGAAACCAGCCCTTTTCCCCTGTCAAGTGCTCTCCTCAGAGCAATCTGCAAAACTTCAATCACAACGGTGTCCTAGGGCAAGAAGTCTGTGGGTCCATCAATTACTAAGTTTATCTGCCAAAACTACTGCCTGCATCTGCATTGGCAATGGATCCCCTTATTCTTGTTCTGTGTCACTGCTAGATAAATATGGGAGAGGAGGCTGGAGGGTGAGGGGAGAGCCATGGAAACGTTTCCAAGAATAAGCGTCAAGATCTGGCATGTTGAACCAAGCCTTGATAGAAAATTGGGGTGACTTTGGCTTCCTTATTTACTGTACACCCACAGTGTAAATTCCAGCCTCAGTATCAGGAATGGGATATAAAGTGGGGATATAGTGATTAGGTCCAGAGATTAAATTATCAGATTTTTATTTATTTTAATTTTTTTTAAAGATTTATTTCTTCAAGAGGGCGAGAGAGAGTGCACATGCACAAGTGGGGAGAGAGACAAAGGGAGAGAATCTTTAAGCAAATGCCCCACTGAGTGCAGAACCCTGACATGGGGCTTGATCTCACAACCCTGAGATCATGACCTAAGCCAAAACCAAGAGTCAGACATTTAACCAACTGGGCCACCCAGGTGCCCCTAAATGATCAGATTTTTTAAACTGAAAGAAGCTATCTCAGTCAGAGCCTTGGCATTATAAATGAGGAAATGATTCCAAAGAAACATAGGAACACAGTGCAGTTAGACCAGACTATAAGTCTACAAATGCATTGATGTGCTCTCTCTCCTTAAAAAAAGCCCTGGCTCATAATCAGCTTATAAATATCTTTATTGGTAGCGAGGTACATTGTATATTGCAAGAAAGTCTAAAATAAGAGAAGACCACATTGCATAGAAATTATTCCCTTGTCAGTGATTAACACAGTTTCTGAAACATCCATGTATTTTAGTTGAGATAAACTATATGATCCTGAGTGAGAAAATTGTCTTTTGTTTCTGCCTCAACTTTTCTTCTTCAGTAGAGAGAGAGTAATAATTTTTTGCCTATTACACTGTGTTGTTGTGATGACTAAACACTGTAATGTATGTGATACACTTTACAAATGGATATTAATCATTCAGGGAAAATGGCATTGGTGTTAGTAGTGGAAACATTAGCAGTGCTCATCATACATTAGTAACCCCTATCATGGCCAGAATGAGGAAATTCAAAGAGAAGTGAAGGAGTCTGTCCTTTATATGTATAACTTTTGCTAAAATGATAGTTGTTATTTGATGGATCTAAATTAGACCAAGCAAAAATGGTTAAATAACAGAAAGGGAATGTACCAAAAGGTAACATTTTCAGGTGCATCTGAACTATATTTGCAAACCTGAACAATAATGCAATAGGGAGTCTGAAAAGTACTCTTACAAAAACAAATAATGGTACAGGTGGAGAAGGTAACTAATACATCCTGTTGTCATAGTGTAACTCTTTTTTTCAGTCCAAGCCCACTCGTTCTTCAGTTGAGCTTTATCAAGGGGCTTATTTATAATTTTTAAATGAAGCAGTAGTAAAAATTTCAGAATGCAAGTGAAATATAACATCAATTGTCATTTAGAGTTTGTGATATGACACCCATTGTGGAAATTAAAGGCTATTTACTTTTTTAAAATTTAAGTATAATATTAGACTGCGGCTTCAATTCAGATGCTCTTTGTTGAGAAAATTCAGTGTGCAACCAAAGCAAAGCCTGCAGAAAATTCCAAGAGTTAATCTGTTTAGATTTTTAAAGTCATTTGTCAGTAAATAACAGATTTTCCCATTTTTCTCATTTGTGGTTGCAAATTGTTTTCTCAAAAGTAACCATGTAGTTGTTCTACATTTGCCAAATTCTATGGCAAATTTGAAGGTAAATGCTAAGAAACTATCAAGTACACAATATTAAAGAAAATATGTATTAATAGTGAATATTTACATTAGATTTTATTCTGAAATGCTTTTTAACCATTGATTTGGTGACATACCAGTTAATGTTCTTCCCATGATCAGTTTTATCCTTCTGCATATCACTTGATGAATCCTTTTTAGAAAAGTTTATATTGAGGTGTGGGTTTTATCATATATGATTTATTTAATTCTCTTTGGTAGACAGTGCCATAAGTCTTAGGAGCATGTTTATATTAAAACAATACAGATCCTCTTTCCTCTCTAGTTTCCTAATACTATTTGTTTAATTTGTGTTACATGAATTTTAATGATTCTATGTCATCCACCAAACCACCCATGCACCCTGGCTTCTAAAGACTCTATCAAAGAATGTCACTGTTCTTGATAAACACAAATGCAACATACTTTGAGCATGTAGAAAATGTGAAGGATGATTTGTTTCTTGGTCATGTTGCAGAATTCTGATTAGGGCTGTTGCTGTTTAGAAATAGAATTTTCAGGGCACCTGGTTGGCTCAATCAGGTAAGTGTCTGTCTTCGGCTCAGGTCATGAACCTGGGGTCCTAGGGTTAAGCTCCGCAAGGGGGGTCCCTGCTCAGTGGAGACTCTGCCTCTCCCATGCTCATTCTCTCTCTCAAATAAATAAATAAAATCTTTTAAAAAAAAAAAGCAGAAATAGAATTTTCTTCCACTTCCAGCTTCCAGTCACTGCATCTATTTAGCCTTCCTCAATAGCCAAGTGAGAACTTTTTTTCCTCCTTCTTATGAATTACAATAACATTCTTGGACCATATTTTAAATATCTGTTATATACTTCCTTGATTGTAGTACTTTATCAAGACACTTTCCTTTATTAGGTATTTTAGTAATTTTTAGTATAGTCTTTTTTTTTTAAGATTTTATTTATTTATTTGACAGAGAGAGAAATCACAAGTAGGCAGAGAGGCAAGCAGAGAGAGAGGAGGAAGCAGACTTCCCGCTGAGCAGAGAGCCTGATGCGGGGCTCAATCCCAGGACCCTGAGATCATGACCTGAGCTGAAGGCAGAGGCTTAACCCACTGAGCCACCCAGGTGCCCTTTAGTATGTCTTTGACCTATAGATTTTCCGCTAACATATTTTCTGTATGCATTAGTTATTCAATAAATGTTCACTGATTTACAAAACATAGTTTATTTTCTCCCCCTGTTAGGCAGCATTATACAACAATCAAATTGTGGCATGCTCTATTTGTCATCTCTACTTATTAACTGCTGAGATGGATCACCATCATCTGCATCATCAACAAACACCTTACAAGTAGTCTAATAGATGCCTCAGAACTTTTCCCCGAGATGCTCAATATGTCTGCTATTTTCCCTGAACAATTGCACAATTAGAACTTTACCCAATTATTTTAAGGTTTTAATTCATGTGAAATTATAATTAATTTCACCTTGAACTCTTATTAGCTCTTAGGACATTACCAATAATAAATTTGGGGCCATTTCTGAGAGCAAAGTTTGTTACGAAGAATGAGAAAATATATTAGGGAATCAGGATCCAGAGAAGTACAGAAAAACTTCATATAAAGTGGATATTGAAAGAGGTAAGGCTAAACTTTGGCTTTACTTTCAAAAATTATTCTTTCAATATAAATATTTAGAGGGTTTGCTTTTCTTTCTCTATAACACACATAACCTTTCATCCTAAATATTTAACATGAATCTGTATCTGGGAGAAAAAAAACATAAAGAAACATGGACATTTTATTTTTAAAAAATTTTTAAGGAGGTTGTTTTCTCTAACGTTGAAAGGGTAAATAAGTTTCACACTTTAAATAATGAAGTATGAACTTTAATCTACTGTTGAAATATTTGCAAGTGATTTCTCTTTTAATATAAACTGTGTTTTCTTTCCTTTTTTTTTTTTTTTAAGATTTTATTTATTTATTTGACAGAGAGAGATCACAAGCAGGCAGAGAGGCAGGAAGAGAGAAAGGGGAAAGCAGGCTTCCCACTGAGCAGAGAGCCCGATGCGGGGCTCAATCCTAGGACCCTGAGACCATGACCTGAGCCAAAGGCAGAGGCTTAACCCTCTGAGCCACCCAGGCACCCCTAAACTGTGTTTTCTTTACTTATAAATGAGGTAGTTTGTCGTGTGTAATAACTTACTGATTGAGCTTCTAGATCACTTGGTACAGTTGACAGTTTCCTTCTAATAATGAAATTTTCTTCATATTTGATTCTAAAATGTAACAGAAATCTTCTTTGTTATATACAGCACAGATATAAACCTGTTTTCCTCCATCTTTGTCATTTTAGCTGTTGCTTATGAAAATATACTACAGAGACAAGGCATGTTTCCCAATAAATCTGTAACATGTTATGTCTCTGGGATCTAGGTTACACAGAATTGATGTCACCATCTGCGTCATAACTAGCCTTGGGATAAAATGCATGAAATCTACCCTGGTCCACCATCGTTTGTGTACATCTGCTATGCTACTACATCTAGTTTTGAACAAAAAAGAAAAAATCTATGTTCCCAAAGTTTAAAACTGTGTTATGGTTCATAGAGATAGAAAGCTGAGTAGTAGTTGTCAGAGATGTGGGGTCAGAAGAAATGGTGGGCACCTCTTTAATGGGTGTTGGATTTTATTTCAGGTGATAAAAATATTTCATAACTAGATAAAGGTGATGGTTGCAAATCATTGTGAATGTACTAAGTGCCACTGAATCATATACTTTAAAATAGCTAATTTATGTTATGTTAATTTTACCTCAATAAAAAGAAAAAAAACTATATCAAAACTTTCAAGAGTTTTATAACAAATGATCCACTATGTATCAATTTGAGAGGATCCATTATTAGGGTTCAATAGCTTCTTGTTCAAACCTGGTCAGAATCATACATTTCTTTATTTCCTTTTCCAAGTACTGATATTACCATTATCAGTCACCAGTTCACTCCTCTCTCATAATCTTTTTGGTTTTTTGTCCCATTACATTAATTATAATGTCTTTTTGCACCTAATTCTTCTTTTTATCTATCTAGGTAGGTGACATTTTTACAATCTTCACCTCTAAATTTCCAAAATCAGAAACAAGTGTTTCACCTTTGGCCCTTCCTGTTCTGTGATATATAGAATAAAGGTCCTCAAAAATGTCTGTGACCTAATCTCCAGAACCTGTGACTATTAGTGTACATATCATAAGAGACTATGAAAACATGATTAAGTAAGTTAAAGACCTTGAGAAGAGCAGGTTTTCCTAGACTATTTGGCTGGACCCAGTGTAACCAAGTTGTTAAAATCCAGTAAACATTCCATACTATGGTAAGAGATGGAAACTATGGAAGCAGTGTCAGAAAGATGCAACATCACTAGGTTTGAAGATGAAAAAAGGGGTCAAAAGCCAAGGAATAAGGATTACCTCTATAAGCTAGAAAAGGAAAAGAAATAAATCCTCCCTCAAACAATTCAGAAAAGAGCACAGCTCTAACACTTTGATTTTAGTTCAGTGAGACTGTGTCAGACTCTAGTCTACAGAACTGTAGAATAATAGTTTTCGTTGTTTTAAACAAATATTTTCTGATATGTTATAGCAGCAATAGGAAACTAATACGTTTTCCTTTCTCATATGACTTTATGGTAGCTACCTCCTTATCTTTCAAATCTATTTACTTTTCCCCATTTACACCTTTACTACCTTGTTTTATGATTCATTACATTTTTGGATCATAGCAATAAATCCTTAAATACTTCTTTTTTATTTCTAAAGTCACTTTGCTCTAATTCATTTTCCACAATGCGTCAGAATTGCCATACTAAGAGAAGAATCTGAGTATAAATTACTAATAAATTCCATCAGTCATTCCTTTTACCCTCAGGAAAAGTCCATTTTCCTTGTATGTTTCTACCAGCCCCTTGGTGATCTACTTCCTGATCTCTCTCCATTTATCCTCCAATGATTTATGATCCAAATATACATTAAGTTTCTGAAAAACACCCTATTTCTCTTGCCCTTGGATATGTAAGAATTTTCACTCATTTACATTATCATCTCTACCCAGTTAACACACATTTATTCTTTACCTATCAAGATAAATAACACCTTTTTTTTAATGTATTTATTTGACAGAGAGAGATCACAAGCAGGCAGGCAGAGAGAGAGAGAGAGGAGTAGCAGTCTCCCCGCTGAGCGGGAAACCTGATGCGGGACTCGATCTCAGGACCCTGAGATCATGACCTGAGCTGAAGGCAGAGGCTTTAACCCACTGAGCCACCCAGACACCCCAAATAACACCTTTTTTTTTTTTTTTTAGATTTTTTATTTATTTATCAGAGAGAGAGAAGGAGTGAGAGCGAGCACAGGCAGACAGAATGGCAGGCAGAGGCAGAGGGAGAAGCAGGCTCCCTGCCAAGCAAGGAGCCCGATGTGGGACTCGATCCCAGGATGCCGAGATCATGACCTGAGCCGAAGGCAGCTGCTTAACCAACTGAGCCGCCCAGGCGTCCCATCCCAAATAACACCTTTTTTTTTTTTTTTTTTTTAAATATTTTTTATTTTTTTGACAGAGAGAGAGAGAGATCACAAATATATGGAGAGAGAGGGAGAGAGAGAGAGAGAGAGAGAGAGAGGGAAGCAGGCTCCCTGCTGAGCAGAGAGCCCGATGCGGGACTCGATCCCAGGACCCTGAGATCATGACCTGAGCCGAAGGCAGCGGCTTAACCCACTGAGCCACCCAGGCGCCCCCCAAATAACACCTTTTTAAAGAAGTTTTTTCTGAACCATAAAATTAGGTTTCCTATCATTACTTGATCTTACTCTCATTGTACCCATGATAATCTCAGTTGTAGCATTTATCAGTCTACAGAATGGTGTGGTTTAGTTTTGACTTGTAAGTCACTGAATAGTGAGTTTATTTTTAGATCAGTTATTAGGTATTCAAAAATGACATGTAAATCAATGAATAAATATAAATACTTACCTTTTGCCAGTATGTATGCATGTGCACCAGTGTTTTAATGCTTACTTAATGTAGTATCTACCTTATTATAACTTTAAATTGGTGGTTGCAGTTATAACATCATTTTAATCAAAGTCTTCCTATAAAAAAGTAATATTTACTGAATGATGTGGAGAATATCCTCAGAGTGCTGCCTGGTATAATTCTAAATATTAATTTATGTCCACCTCATTGGATAAAAAATAATGAATCTGGTGGCTCTTATCTAAATTGTAGACATACTGCCTGTGAGGAATTAACCAGCTTTTAGAAGTTTGCCGTGCAAATCCAAACCTATTAAATGACACAGAATGTCTCACCATGTCATACTGTAATGCAATTATCACTGACATTAATTATTACATTCTAAATTGCCCTTTTAATCATGTCTTAAAAGAAGGAATTATGATTACTTTCTGCTCCTTATCAATTATCTCTTCTCACTCTGTTTGAAGAAGCAGTGTCTGGGTCCAAAAGAATAGTTATAATAAAGCCATCAATGGCTACTTTAGTTAATAATACTTTTAAAGTTTTCCAGAAAAGCCATATAAATATTGAAAATGTTAGGTATATTAGCTACTTCTTGATATGAGTGCTAATTGATTATTTTATCAATTCAAAGGCCTTTATAGAACATTATCTTAATATAAAAAAATTTTAAATGTGCCTTATAGATACAACTAGTGTATACATTATTTATAGAATTATTTCCTTGGGGAAAATAAATAGAAATCTAAACTCTGAATTTTTGCTTCTGAAAACAACCATTTAGGTACCGGGTGACTTATACATAGTATATTCAGTTGCAATAGACTAAAAGTCCAAATAAACTTGTTCCAATTTTTATTATTCAGTCACTGGTTATTTGCTCTTCCATACATCCTACTTCATATGGGGTGTTTTCTTTCTTTCTCTCTTTCTTTCTCTCTCTCTTTCTTTCTTTCTTTCTTTCCTTCTTTCAAGATTTTATTTATTTGTCAGAGCAAGAGAGAGAACAAGCACAAGAGAGCACAAGCAGAGGCAGTTACAGGCAGGAGAAATAGGCTCCCTGTTCAGCAGGGAACTCCATGCAGGACTCAGTCCCAGGACCCTAGGATCATGACCTGAGCCAAAGGCAGACACTTAACCAACTGAGCCACCCAGGTGTCCCAATATGGGATATTTTATTAATCTATAAAATGAGGTTAATATTTATTCTATCCTCCTATGTCATAGAATTAAGACAGTAAATCAAACAAAATAGAATATTGTAAAATTTTAACAATTTGACATGATTACTAAAATGAAAAATATTCAGCTATTGCCAGGGTGAATACTTACTAAAGTAAATGAGCAATATAAATCATTTGAGAATAAACAATGTTCCAACTTAAACATTTTCTCTAACCGTGACCAAATTAAAACATTTCTCCTCCCAATTAAGTTATCTTATATGATACATTCATTCAATTGTTGCTAATTTTTAAAACATTTTAAAGTGCTTAAACCAGATTGCATTGATTGTGTGTTGGGTGGTGATGGAGATAGAGATTATGCATGGCATTGTTTTCCATGTTGTTTATATTAAATAAAGAGCAACAACTTGCATTTAAATAGAGCCAAGGTTTTTATCCTCAAAAAGATTATAGTCAAGGGGGAAAATGATCAGGTCTTAAATTCAACATATCTGATGAGATAAAAAGTTTTAAGTGTTGCTTTGTAACATTTGCTATGAGAAATACATGATTAACAAATGCAGTTCAATATCCCATATATACAGTGGGCATCACACACTTTCATATATACAAAATTCACTAATGAAGTAATTGTTGAGGACCAGAGAAATTAAGTTGTCAGTTCACACACATTAAAAAGATTCAAGTTTATGGGAAAGGATTTTAATTGAGAGGTGATAGAATCTGTTGCACCGCTGGAAAAGATAGGAAACAGTGTTTGATCACTGTGTCACATTTTGATGATTCTTGCAGTATTTCAGGCTTTTACATCATCATCATTATTATTTTTGTTGTTGTTGTTGTTGTTATGGTGAGGTGTGATCAGTAATTATGTCTCACTAAAAGCTCAGATGATAACATTTTTTTAGCAATACAGTATTCTTAATTAAGGTATGTACATTTTTTTAGACGTAACACTATTGCACAATTAATAGAGTATAGTGTAAACATTCCTTTTTTTAAAGATTTGTTTATCAGGGAGAGAGCCAGAGGAGGGGCAGAGGAAGAGGGAGAGAGAGATTCTCCAGCAGACTCCCTGCTGAGCATGGACCCTGACATGAGGCCCCATCTCATAACCCTGAGATCATGACCTGAGTCGAAATTGAGAAGCAGACACTTAACTGCCCTAGGCGTCCTGGTAAAGTAAAGTAAACATTACTCTTATATGCACTGGAAATGAAAAAATTATTTGACTCACTTTGTTGATTCTTGCTTCATTTCAGTGGTCTGAAATCTAACACAGTATCTTTGAGGTATGCCTATTGATTTGTGTATATATATGTATACCTTGAAATTACTCTCCGTCCCTTTTTCTTGCACATGTAGGAGGCTACAGTGGCATTTTTGAAATGAGGGTTGTAGAACAGTAAGTTTAGGATATGCAAATGCTGAAGCTAGATGTGGATGTTAATCTTGGAATGATTACTAGACATCTCTAGTGAGTTCTAGTAGGTCATGTGGTATACATGTCTTACATGCAGAGGATAGATATGCTTGGTCTTGGCTTTGAATTAAATTTAGGATAGTCAGCATATGGGTATTATTTAAAGGCCTGAGAACAATGGGAAGTGAGTATAGATGGTATAGAGCAGTGTTTCTGAGACTGAACTCTGGATTCCTGAAAAATTTAGAGGTCAAAGACAAAGAGAGGAGAAACCAGCAGTGGAAGCTGAGAAGGTGTTTGTAGTGAGGTAGAACGTGAACTGAGAGAGTAGTGTCCCATCAGTCAATTCTGCCACTACAGAGACAAAACATGATAACTAGGCTGACAGATGTTAACAAAATAGTTAAATCTACTGACCCATTCAGCAGAAATTTTTGTTTTATATCCATCTTCCTAAAATATTTGTAAACAAGAAATCCTATTCAGGCCCATTCTACTGTTCATTTCTGTTCTGATTAGAAATTCTGGAAATTGAACTTGAACTCATATAGAAAAACAGGAAATTCCAAAAATTAATAGATTAAATAATCAAAATTAAAAAGAGAGACAGAGAGAGAGAAATTTCTAACTTAAAAATAAGCAAACAGGGGCACCTGGGTGGCTCAGTGGATTGAGCCGCTGCCTTCGGCTCAGGTCATGATCTCAGGGTCCTGGGATCGAGTCCCACATCGGGCTCTCTGCTCAGCAGGGTGCCTGCTTCCCTCTCTCTCTCTCTCTGCCTGCCTCTCCGTCTGCTGCTTCCCTCTCTCTCTCTCTCTCTGCCTGCCTCTCCGTCTGCTTGTGATCTCTCTCTGTCAAATAAATAAATAAATAAAATAAATAAAATAAATAAAAATAAGCAAACAAACTAAATTCACACCAGACCAGATGTGAATTACGTTTTTCTACACAGCTATATTTCATCCTCTTTCACTGAAAGCTCATTTCTCATAAGGGAATACTTGACTACTCAAAAATCTCAAGTCCCTCACTTTTTAGTATCTACAACCATAAAGTCTGAATATTTTGAAAATTCTTAGGGAAAATCTCTGCTTGACTTGAACTTACTCTTGAACTAGTCAGCTATGACTGAGAGTGGAGTCAGGTAAAAACATAGGCATTTCCAATGAAAACAAATGAATGAGGTGGAGAAAATACAAGTTCCCCAAGAAGAATGAAGAGGAGTGCGATTATAGGAGCAGTAGAGGAAGGATACTAAAAAACAAGGCAGGGAAAAAATTAGTTTGCACCTAGCCATGAGCCCTATTTCATATATGTTCTAACCTCATGATCAAAAAACATTTCCTTTTTTTGGATTTTGGTTTTTCTGATTAATTCTTGCCAGTTTCAATGAGTCCATAATATTTAGGATGATCTTAGTGTAAATGTCAATGGGCTATATGAAATTATGATTAATTTGATTGAATTCAGACTTCTCAGAGTCACAGTAGATTGGATTTCTTCAATTTAAGTTTATTTTTAATTCAGATTACTAAAGAAAATAACTGGAGAATTACTCAATTTGTACTATTACTGCAATTAATCTTTTGAGGCTCTTTGTTAAGATCTACAAGGAACATATAATTCCTCAGCAACATTACATTTCTAATGTATTCAAGAGAGGGAATGTTCTTTGGATTACTAAATTTTTGATTGGATCTTTATGAAAATAAGTTGATATCAAGCTAATTTTAAGTTTTAGAGTAAGATTCTATTAAAATACAACATATATCCCCATCAAATATATGCATATCATGGATACTTAATTTTAAGAATGAATTATCTCTCATGATACTCAGGTAATGAAGTATAAATTTGATTTCAAGGTAAAAAAATACATTCATAACTTGTGAGTTGTGATAGTGCAAATAATTAAGTGTCTATATTCCTAAGGTTTTATGAAATACCCATTTAATATTCAAAACAGTAATAGCTCGTTTACTCTTCAGAACACTCTCTTTGTGATGTTTCTGTGCCATCTGATTGTTTTTTTCCCTTTCAACTGCATTTTAGATTGTACAGTTAAAAAATACCATTTTCCATTCTTTTAATGTATATTGATTCTGTTATTCCAGATTCTTCTAGAGCTGTCTATTATCCAACTCAGTCTCACATAGGCACAGCCTTTGGTGTTTAAAATATGATCTAAAATGACCTCACAGCATTTTTCAAGCATTATTAAACTCAAATTAATGTGCTTAACTCATACACTTAAATATCATGTACATTATCATTCAGATACTCTTTTCAGCTGTACTGTTAACAAAATAATATTTAAAAAATACATTCAGCGTTTTTCACAAATCTCAAATTTGAACTGTTAGAGGTCCTGTCATTGATATCTCTTTATCATGAGAAACACATACTGAATTGGCTTATTTACAGAGACTTTTCTAACATGTATGTTTCTGATCAAAATGCACAGGTTTTTTTTTTCAATATTTTCAACTTGAATTTCATGTTGATGAGCAATAAAAATGAGAAAGTAAATATTGCATCTAAAATGCTTCTCATTTCCTTATAAGCTGATATACCACAACTTGAAGCATTTAATAAAGAAATCCTAAAAATAAAAAGCAAGACTCTTTATTTTCCAACTTTGAAATGTTCAGGAGAAAAAAAAGCAAGAAATAGCTGACTTAGTATTTCTTTTTTTTTTTTAAGATTTTATTTATTTATTTGATAGAGAGAGGTCACAAGTAGGCAGAGAGAGATGGGGAAGCAGGCTCCTCACAGAGCCAGAGAGCCCGATGTGGGGCTCGATCCCAGGACCCCGAGATCATGATCCAAGCTGAAGGCAGAGGCTTAACCCACTGAGCCACCCAGGCGCCTGACTTAGTATTTCTTGATAATGGTTTAGTGCTTTTCATAAATTATAACAGGAATGAAATTTGTTACTATATTTATATAATTTAATATTAAGTATTCATCTATGGGTATACATTTCAAGGGTTAACTAAATACCTATAAATAGTTAATAAACACAAGGGCACTGCTGGTAATAACTTATAAAGAGGTATCACTTTATTTCACTACATAATTACATATAATTAATCATATTTTGTCATTAATGTAAAAAAAATTTTTCATAGACACAAGGAGAAAAAAACAATGAATACTATATATAGTGCTAAATTAGAAATATGATTTATTGTCTATATGAAGCTATAGGCTACTCTGGTGAAAGAAACAACCTTTCTGACTCTGACAATGTTTAGGGGATAAGCTACCTAAAATAGACTCTTTCCTCTTTTCTCTTTCTCTCATTTTATTTGATTCTGTAACTGCAGATGTCATCCAGTGCTCTGTCCCAGGTAATCAACATGCCAAGACTTCTTTCTCCTCTCACTTAGGGAAATGACATTTCCTCTCTGCAAAATTTCAGACCTGGATTCCTACTTCAACAGAAAGATTTTTTCAAGTGTGGATCATTCACTGTCACTTTTAACTATATTTGCAGTATTTCAAATTCTGGAAAACCAAAAGGCAATAGTACACAAAAAACAGTGAACCAGAAGTTTTGTTCACTTTTTACTAATTATCTTTGTGACCTTAGATAAACCACTTAATATACTTGAGTCTCACTTTTCTGCATAGTAGATTAATAAATTATAGCAAAATGTCTGCTCTCTCTCTCATACTCTAATATTTTGTGATTTCTAGGTAGTAAAAATGCTGATTTACTAAGTACTGAACTTTTTCTTGTCATTCCAAATATATTGGGAAAAAATAGAATCTAATTAAATCTTCAGAGTCCCTTGAACAAAATTGCTCTTTTGATTGATATCCCTCTTACTAGTCATTATGTTAGTAAAAAGTCACATTTCATTATGTGAAATATATATATATATAGCACTAATGTGCTCTTTCTTTGTTAACTTTTTCTTTGTTCACAAATCAATGGTGGCATGAAAATATTCACAGTGGACATGACTACAAAGAACCCATGCGAAGTGACTTATTTTTTGGATTTGCTAATTTACACAGCATAATTTCTCCAGAGAATGGTGAGATCTTCTCTTCCTTTTGGGTTGCAGTGACCTGGCTACAGATTCACTGATTACTTAATATTGGAGCATGGAATGTTCTTATGAAAGGAGCATAGAACCTGTGAGTTTCCAACCATGAGAAATAAAGCCAATATGACATGAGAAATACATATTAATTGATTTGACTTGCTGTTCCCAAGACATTGGGAACTGTATGTCTATGTTTAAAAAAAAAAAAAGTAATTATTAATGTGTACCTTCTTCTCTTTTCTCCCAGAAAGATATTTGTCCTCTGTACAGACATAATTCTGACTGGAATCCTGTTCACAGGATACAGTCTAACATACTAGATGCATCCAAATGAAATGACAGTGAGGCATTCAATCAACATATGCTGGAAGCAGTTGATTAATCCACCGATTTTCCTACCTTAACACACACTTCTGAAAGCGGCTTGGGCCACAGAGCATATAAGAACATTAAGACCTATTCCTAGAAAAAGAGCAGATGTGAATTACTAACAGATTTTCCATAAGTGATACCAAAAAGGATTTTTTTTAAAGTATTCTGTAATTCTGTTTTTCAGGAAGATGATGTGTCATAGGACAAAAGCATTTTAGACCAATAGTTCTTAACTGGGGACACCACTTACAAATAATATTTCAGACTATTTAATTAACAATTCTAAATTCTTGCACCTAGCAATTCTTATCCAGTGAGTTTTGTGGATCCCAGGAGTCTGTCCCTTAATATATATCACTAAATGATATTGTTGCAAATGATATGTGAACAAGAGCTTAAGGAATAAGGCCTTAGACTCACCCATCTGGGTTGTCACACTCATGCTTTTTATAGACAATTCAAAATTAATTTTCTTGCAAATATTCTATGTACAAAGTTGCCAAAAAGTGTGAACAATTAAGTTGCACAATTTATTTCCACTTAAGAAATACTTCTTAGGATGACAATTGTATCTTGAAGGTGTTTGCCCAGCTAATAAAAATTGAAATATATTGCCTAGATATTTTAATTTTAAGCAAAATAATGAACTAGTTTTCCTGTGGTTGAATTATGTAGCAAATTGAATTTATAAATAGGTCAATTATAAGGGCATGTTTCCCATTTTTGGTATCTAAGGAACCAATCTCCTTTTCTCTAATTATGTATAATACCCTCTTACTTCTGTCGTTTTGAGGGCTCACTTTTCCTGTGTCCTCTTTTCTGTTAAAGCACTGTTTTATGGACTGAATGCTTTGTTCCCCCAAAATACATATAGTGGAGTTCTAATCCCCAGTGCAGCTATATTTGGAGATGGTGCCTCTAAGGAAGTAATTAAGGTTAAATGAGGTCATTAGTGTGGGACCCTGACACAGTAGGATTAGAAAAGGCGCCAGAGCATATTCTCTCTCTCTCTCTCTCTCTTTCTTTATGTGCACAAACAAGATATTATGTGAGCATTTAGAGAGATGGCTAGCAGTTACCTATAAGCAAAGAAAAGAGGGCTTAGAATGACCTACCTGCCAGCACCTTGATCTTGGACTTTCCAGCTTCCGGACTGTGAGAAAGAAACAGAACAAGGGGTTGTGTAAGGTGTTTTGTGATGGCAGTCCTTGCAGACTAATACAGATTTTGGTACTAAGAAGTATGTGCTGCTGTAACCAATGTCTAAACATGTGGAAGCACTTTGGCACTGGGTAACAGGTAAGGCTGGAGGAGTTTTAAGGTGCATGCCAGAGAAAGCCAAATTGCCATGAAAGGACAGTTGGTGGAAGCACGGTGTTAAAGGGTGATTCTGCTATGGCCCCCTAGAGGAAAAAAGTAGAGCTGGAGAGAGAATTTAAATATTTGGAAAATTCTCAGTCTGTCCGTATTTTCAAAAAATGGGAAAGTATCTTCTGAAGAGAACACCAAAAATGTGGCTGGACTATCACTAAATAAATAGATTATGGGATTATAAGAGCAGCCACACTGCTAGTTTGAACTGAATGTGATGGGGACTGTACAAGTTGAAGGAAGCCTCAAATTTCTTGGCTTTACACGATGGGGCCATGTAGTACTTGGCTACAGACAGGCACTATTTTTTTTTTTTTTTTAATTTGCTGAGATTTTTTTTTTCCCCAAGTTTTTATTTAAATTCTGTTTAGTTAACATACGGTGTAATATTAGTTTCAGGAGTGGAATTTAATGACTAATCACTTACATACAAAACCCAGTACTTATCACACAAGTGCCATCCTTAAGTTCCTTTCTTTAAGAAAGGGGAAGAATGACCCCAAGCATGATTCAGAGATCATCAGGGACACTGACTCAGTTCCTATCAGTCAGCTTCTGCCCAGAGGCTCAAAGGCAGGCCCTTCATCCCAGTGCAGTACTGTAGTCCAACTGAGTTCAGAAGGCAGAGCATTGAATCAGGAGGGGTTTTCTCCAGCCTTAAGATCTATTGGATAGGAATGCTGGTGCAACCACTCTGGAAAACAGCATGGGGGTTTCTCAAAAAGTTGAAAATAGGGTATTTACTCTAAAGATACAAATGTAGTCATCCAAAGGGGCACATGCACCCAAATGTTTATACCAACAGTGTAGGAGGGTTCCCCTTTCTCCTCATCCACAATTGGCAAATGTTTGATAGAGGAAAAAAAAGTCAACATAAAATCATAAAGTTAACTGTTGGTGAGAAATGCAAGCTGGTGCAACCACTCTGGAAAACAACATGGCGGTTCCTCAAAAAGTTAAAAATAGAGCTACCTTATGACCCAGCAATTGCACTACTGGGTATTTACCCTAAAGATACAAATGTACTGATCCGAAGGAGAATGTGCACCCGAATGTTTATAGCAGCAATGTCTACAATAGCCACACTATGGAAAGAATCTAGGTCCATCAATAGATGAATGGATAAAGAAGATGTGGTATATATACACAATGGAATACTATGCAGACATCAAAAGAAAGGAAGTCTTGCCATTTGCGACGACATGGATGGAACTAGAGGGTATTATGCTTAGCGAAATAAGTCAATTGGAGAAAAAGAACTATCATATGATCTCCCTGATATGAGGAAGTTGAGAAGCAACGTGGGGGGTTTGAGGGGTAGGAAAAGAATAAATGAAACAGATGGGATCAGGAGAGAGACAAACTATAAGAGACTCTTAATCTCACAAAACAAACTGAGGGTTGCCCAGGGGGAGGGGGTTAGGGAGAAGGTGGTTGGGTTATAGACATTGGGGAGGGTATGTGTTATGGTGAGCGCTGTGAAGTGTGTAAACCTGGCGATTCACAAACCTGTACCCCTGGGGCTAACAATACATTATATGTTTACTAAAAAAAATTTAAAAATTTATAAAAAAAGTAAAAAATTAAAAAAAAAAAAACGTAGGCGGGAAAAAAAAGAATCTTGGACTTTGCCTTGCTAGGTATCAGACTTGCTTGGGACTTGTTACTGTTGTCTTTCCTTTCTGATTTCTCCATTTTGAAATAGAAATATGTATCTTATGTCTGTCCCACCATTGTATTTTGAAAGCACATCTGTCTGGTTTCACAGATTTGCATATGGAAAGGAATTTAACCTCAGGATGAATTGTACAATTAACTATTCTCACTGTCTGATTTAGACAATATTTAAATGAAGCTTTGGACTTTAGACTTTAGTGTTGATGGAATGAGTTAAACCTTTTGGAGCTGCTGGGATAGAATGAATATATTTGCATATGAGAAGGGCATGAATTCTGGGATTGAATATTTATGTCCCCCTAAAATTCATATGGTGAAGCCCCAGCTTCCCATATACTATATATGGATATGGGTTCTCTGAGGAAGTAATTATGGTTAAATGAGGTCACAAGGGTGGGGTTTAGATCTGATGGGATTGTTTATTTTTTTTTAATAAAGATTTATTTATTTATTTATTTGAGAGAGAGTGAGAGAGAGCATGAGCAAAGGGAGAGGGAGAAGCAGCCTTTCTGCAGAGCAAAGAGTCCAATGTGGCGCTCAATCCAGGACCCTGGAATCATGACCAGGACCCTGGGATCATGACCCAAGTCAAAGGTAGATGTTTAAATGACTGAACCACCCAGGTGCCCCTCTACACTTAAATTCTAAAGGACAAAAAAAATTAAGGTAATTTATTTTTATCTAATTTAAATTTATATTTTTCATTGCTTCAGTGTAAATGTTTAGCAAAATATAAATCTGTATTTTTTTTCAAATTAAAAAAATGAAATGTTAAACTTTGCCCATTTGATGATAAGATTTTATAATTTCTTGTATACACTGCTAGATTTCTGTAGGGATCATCCTGAAGAAAAACTAAACTGCTTTCTAAATATGGCAACGTGATTAGAAACACACTTCACAATTTGTATAAATACTTTCCTTCAAGTAAGCAAAACATATACATAGAGGTATTGGATTATTTCCAAATATCTATAAAAAATAGTCACTAAAATGATATTATGTGCAGAAACCTGGCTATTGACCTAAATACAATTCACAATATCCATCTCTCATGGATTATATAACTATTTCTTAAGATGTAAGTGACCTGAAATTTTAGTCATAAAACTAATAAGTTAGCTTTAATAAAATTGAACATGAAGAATAAGTGCTGGCACATGCTGCTTACAAAAAAGGAGAGATCTCTATAAAACTGAGTTAGTTTATTAGTTTATTCTGAAGTATGAAATGGAAAAAGCAATGTTATATTACATGCCATGTGTTCTAACTGTAGGATGGATTTTTATTAAACATATGCTGCAAAACCAAGATTATCTAAATTAGATATCCTTTCTCCCTATAAAATACTGCATGCCAAATTATGCTTAAAAATTCAAATGTACAGTTTTTTCTTGTTTTTTTTTGTTTTTTTTTAATTTTTTAATTTATTTTCAGCGTAACAGTATTTATTGTTTTTGCACCACACCCAGTGCTCCATGCAGTCCGTGCCCTCTCCAATACCCACCACCTGGTTCCCCCAACCTCCCACCCCCCGCCCCTTCAAAACCCTCAGATTGTTTTTCAGAGTCCATAGTCTCTCATGGTTCACCTCCCCTTCCAATTTCCCTCAACTCCCTTCTTCTCTCCATCTCCCCTTGTCCTCCATGCTATTTGTTATGCTCCACAAATAAGTGAAACCATATGATAATTGACTCTCTCTGCTTGACTTATTTCACTCAGCATCATCTCTTCCAGTCCCGTCCATGTTGCTACAAAAGTTGGGTATTCATCCTTTCTGATGGAGGCATAATACTCCATAGTGTATATGGACCACATCTTCCTTACCCCTTCGTCCATTGAAGGGCATCTTGGTTCTTTCCACAGTTTGGTGACCATGGCCATTGCTGCTATAAACATTGGGGTACAGATGGCCCTTCTTTTCACTACATCTGTATCTTTGGGGTAAATACCCAGTAGTGCAATGGCAGGGTCATAGGGAAGTTCTATTTTTAATTTCTTGAGGAATCTCCACAGTGTTCTCCAAAATGGCTGCACCAACTTGCTTTCCCACCAACAGTGTAAGAGGGTTCCCCTTTATAATCTTTTAAGATTGTCCTCGATTTAATGGTTTTTAAAGTATATGAATTTAATTGGACAATAACTTAATGTGGCCACATGTCTATGCTCACAGAAAATCTCTCATTATTTATGGTTCCATGGTGTAGTGGTTAGCACATCTGCCTTACACATTATTTACCAGACACTCATATCTCCATTAGCAAACACAAAATTTCCATTCCTTTTTTCACAGTGTATTAATTAAATAATTATATTTACTAGTTTAACAAATCAGGTATTTTGATTAAATATATGTTTAATCCACAAGCCACCTGGTTTTATCCATTACTGCTTTGAATTGATTAATTTTATCTTCTCTAACAATGACTTTTTTATACTCCTACAGTTAGTATGAGCAAGGACTCATCTACCTACTTTGCTTTGGATTATGATACACTAAATTTGCTCCCTCTGCCTCTTCTGCCTTTCTATGAGTGCTGGTCATGAACGTGCTTTGAATCATTAAAACACTCTGGACATGTTTCTGGTGCTACATCTAATCTACTCTTAAAATTTTTTTAAAAGTTGAATTAAGGGGGTGCCTGGGTGGCTCAGTGGGTTAGGCCACTGCCTTCAGCTCAGGTCATGATCTCAGGGTCCTGGGATCAAGCCCCGCATCGGGCTCTCTGCTCAGAAGGGAGCCTGCTTCCTCCTCTCTCTCTACCTGCCTCTCTGCCTGCTTGTGATCTCTCTCTGTCAAATAAATAAATAAAACCTTTAAAAAAAAAAAGTTGAATTAAGAAACTCCATTTTTGTCTTCTTTGTTTTTTCTTTTTTTTCTCAAAATTTTATTTAAATTCTAGTTATTTAACATGTAGTGTAATATTGGTTTCAGAAGTAGAATTTAGTGATTCATCACAACGTATAACACCCAGTGCTCAGCATAACAAGTGTCCTCCTTCACATCCATCACCCATTTAACTCATCCCCCTGCCCACCTTTCCTCCTGCAACCCTTTGTTTGTTCTCTACAGTTAAGAGTCTCTCTTATGGGGGCACCTGGGTGGCTCAGTGGGTTAAAGCCTCTGATTTCGGCTCAGGTCATGATCCCAGGGTTCTGAGATCGAGCCCCGCATTGGGCTCTCTGCTCAGCGGGGAGCCTGCTTCCTCCTCTCTCTCTGCCTGCTTCTCTGCCTACTTGTGATCTCTGTCTGTCAAATAAATAAATAAAATATTAAAAAAAAAAAGTCTCTCTTATGGTTTGCTTCCCTCTCTTTTTTACCCCTTCCCCTATGTTCACCTGTTTTGTTTCTTAAATTCCACATATGAGTGAAATCATATGGTATTTGTCTTTCTCTGACTGACATATTTCACTTAGCATTATATGCTCTAGCTTCATCCATGTTGTTGCAAATGGCAAAATTTCATTCTTTTGATGACCGAGTAATATTCATCACTCAATGGATATTTAGTCTCTTTCCATAATTTGGCTATTGTTGATAGTGCTGCTGTAAACATTGGAGTAAATGGGTCCCTTCAAATCAGTATTTTTGTGTCCCTTAGGTAAATATATAGTCGTGCAATCACTGGGTTGTATGGTTCCATTTTTGTCTTTAACCAAATTATTATTCCATCATTGGTATTTTTGCACGAGTTATTTCTATTTATACATAGAAGAGATAAAGGCCATCAAGATAATAGCCATGTTTAACTTCTGAGAGATTCACTGTCTAATCCTCTAAGTCTACAAGTATGATTGTCAGTGAGTGGCCTGACCAAATCTATCCCAATTATACCTAGGGTATAGATAAGCACAATACTGTATCCTTCTAGTTCCAGAAGTGGTGCTGATTAGATTACTTGTCTGCCTTCAGACAAGTGACACTAGGTATTGACCAAATGCTTTTATCTAGCTATTCATACAATTTGTGCTTTAATTTTTTTTGTATATTATTAAAATGATATTCTCTTTGATTCTTCTTAAATCTTTTTACATGTGGTATAAAATTTGTTTTTCTTGTAGTATTTTTCTAGCTCCTTCATATGTTTATTTTTTTAAATAAATTCAACATATATTTTACTTAATCTTACTTCCCCACTTCATTTTGCACTTCAGAGTTACAAAATTGTATCATAATATTAAGGTAGTTGTCAACTTCCATCGTTGTTCTATAGGATATCTGGATTTTGTTTTTATTTTATATTATTTGGTATTTATATTTTATCTATAATCTCATTATCCTTTGTCATGAGTCACTTCTCTTTTCTATTAAATTTGTATAAATGGCATCCTGTATCTTATACTTTTTTCACAGAATTATATTTTAAATATTTCAATATTGGTACACACTTATCTAGATATTTCTTTGTAACTGCTACAAAGTTTTCATAGTATGTTACATTTTATTTATGCAGTTCTCTTTAATTGGTATGCATTTGTGTAGCATATGCTATTTTCTTTGACAATTTTTCCAATACCAAACTTCTTTGTACAGATTTCTTTGGGTATTTATACTTAAGTTTCTCTGGGTATGTACTTGGAAAAAGAATTTCTGAGTGATATAATATAAGCACAATAAATGATAAAATACATCTATTTTCTTCCAACATTACATTCTTACCAATAGCTCATCAAGTTTCCCTTCATTATCATCCTCTGTTTAATGTTATTTTTTCCATTTGATGAGAAAAAAAGTAGTAACATTTTTCCTTTTCTTTTAAGAACTTAAACATCATTTCATAGGCTTCTCAGCCTATGAGATCCTCTTCTGATTAGTAACTTATTAATTTTATTTGCCAATTTCCTTATGATGTTTACTGAATTTTCTTGTTACTTCTCAGGAATTTCCTATACTTCAGATAATAATATTTTCATAATTATTCATGTTGCAGATATTTTTACTTGCTGTTTATTTGCTTGTTAAATTTCATACCATCCTTTAATTTTGATATCACAGATTTGTTCTCCCACTTTTGGTTCAGTGATTTACTTAAGGAAAATTATTTTCCATTGCAGAGTCATGATATGATTCTCCTATCTTTTTTTTTTTTTCCTGATAGCTTTAGAGGTTTTTTTGATTTCTTTTGTTTTGTTTTTTACTTTCACAGTAAATCTTTAATACCTCTGGGTTTATCTGTTGTGTCCTGTGTGAAGTAAGCCCTATTTTCTCAAATAGCATAGTGAAATTTTCCTCAATTTAAAAAACAATTTCTTCACAGATTAATGATGCCAACTCAATCATTATATAAATAAAGAAAAAAACTTGTTAGTTGTTTTTACCAATTACCATGTGCCAACTACTAAATGAGGATTATAGCATTTAATCCTTACAAGTTTGAAATAGGAAGTTATTTTTCATTTTGCTGATGAGTAAACAGCATCCTTTGAGAAGTTAATTATTGTATCCCATATTACACAATTAACTAGGAATTCAACAATGTGACATCTCAAATAAGTGAACACAACCCAATGCTTCTTAGAGGAAAATATAATATATCTAAAATAAAAATCTTTATCCCATGGTGTCCTTGTTATATACGTCTTCATTATCTCTCCATCTTTATTAGTGAAAGCAAACAATCCTTGGCATGATTTAGAAAACTTTCCACATCTAGCCACACCCTACATTTTACAAATTCATCTGCTTGTTCCTCCCGTTTCCCACCTCTTACTCTGCCACATGCAACAGTATCTTGCTTTCAAATGACACTGACAGTTAAGGCTTTTCTATTTTTGCTAATGCTTCCTGTCTATCTGTCAGGAAACCCCAGCTCTCCTGGTAAGCCTTTTCCAGATCCCCAGTTTGTACCATCCCCATACTCTGTGCTTCTGTACATAGTCTATCATAACAGTTTGCACCTCATTTTACATATTAGCTTTACATACTAGCAAGAGACTACAAGAAGCACCAAGCAGATAAGCTACTTATTCTTGCTCTATCCCATGGATGTGGTACAGGTTCTGATATAAGGTGGGAACTCCAATAAAAGCTGGTTCAACTAAGCTGAACATAGAAATCTTTATGGCAAAAGGCATACAATTAGTCTTTAGAAAAACCTCTACCAAAAAAAAAAAAAACAAAACTTACCAGTGTTTGCAATCATTGTTCATTTGTCTCCATCTTGAAGAGACTCACTTTCTTAATGTGAAATGGGATCCTAGCAATGGAAACTTCATTTTTCTCCAACCTTAAAATGGTGACTCAATGTCAAGTACTATGAATGGAGCATCTCCTGTAGCTACAAGTTCCTCATAGATCAGGAATTGTATTTGGTTTGTGGTATTCAATGTGGCTGGGGAGTCAAACAGACACTATGTTAAACTTAGGTGCCCAATTAAGAGATTCGTGATTGTTTCTCAGTGGGTTTTAGTCTCAGTATGATATTGTGGGAGTTTTTTCTGTCCGTTGCAGATACAATGAGTGTGAGAAATGTAAAAATTTTTCCATACTGACATAAACAAATTGTCATGAATTTTGACCATTTTTACATAAAGAAAATAAGAGTATATAAATAATTATGGCATTTTTTTAATAGAAAAGAATGCATAACATACAAAGATTATCCTATTTGGGGCACATTTTCAGTGTTCACATGTAAGCTTTTGAAAAAGTTAACTAGGACAGCTGAATACAACAAATTTCTTATTTATCTGATACTATACACTAAAATATCGCTCAGTTGATCCTTGCAATTGGAAGCATATGGGAGAAAATATTCAACATCCACCCAAAAAAGAAATAATTTGATAGATTTTTCTCTCTGCAAATTATTAGTTGAGACCTCACTCAGAACACAGCTCTAATATAGTAATCCTTTTTTTTGGCAAAGAACTTTTCAGTAAATTCTTTCATGAGCACTAAAGACAACAACAACGTATTACCTGAAGACTGAAATAATATGCTTTTGGAACAGCCTTGGTCGCTGGAGCTGGCAGTTACTTATCTGTCATTTCTTGCGCAGAGTGTTTCTTATTTCCTCTCTGATTCTATAATTACATAAAGTAACGTTAGTTGATTCACACTGCATAATGTCAAATTCTCTTAAAACTGAACTCTTTCTTCTTATACTAAAAAAGTCAGATAAAACTGACCAAATAAATTTACCAAATACCTAAATCAGGAGCACAACAGCATTCTTCACACATAGTACAAGCAAACAGCTTTATTCCTGTTTGTGGAGCTTAACCTTCTGCAAAAGTAATTAGTTCTATAATTAAAAAGCTATTTGGAATGATTAAAATCCTGTTATCTTGTGACATTTAAAGACAAATGCAAATGTCAGAAAGGATGAATTCATTAAAATTTCTGTTTAAGAGAAAAAATTATAGATGGAGGTATTACTTATTAAAATAATATAGTTTCAGGGAAGGTTTGATCTGCAAAGACAACACTAAAGGTGGAAGGTATCTTTCCATAGCATTGGATATAGCAATCAACTATTATTCACGAACAATTATTTTGAGGTTATTTTAAACTAACACCTTATAATGTCACAGTGTATTTCAAAAGTGATGTTATTCTTCTGAGGGACTTTATCTTTTCCAACGAAATAGAAATTATCAGTGTTTTTAGTTATGAGTTGGCCATGTATATAACTTTGGTAACCCATCTGACGTGCTATGGTGTGTTATTAATCTTAATTTTTCAGGCGGTGTATTCAAAGGCTAATTATTTAAAATGAATGGTCAAGTTTTAAAGTTTCCTCTTGCCCCTCAAAATTAGTAAAATTAGGAGGAGAGAATTGGAGGGAATGGAAGATTGTTGGACTGCATGCTATTAATGATAATTTCTCAGATAGATACGGTTTAGGAGGAGTCTGTTGTTGGTCCCCAGTTAAGTGTCTGCATTCTTTTAAAGAAAGCATAATTATTCATGAGCAGGTTAAATTAACTTCAAGTGGTAGAAGTTATGGAATATTATCATGTATTGTGAGTGACATTTTAAAATCATACCTTTTTTATATCTTTAGCATTTCTATTCTCAACATATCATAAAAATATAAGAAAGTAGATAAAGAAATTTTAAGAAAACACATTTTGAAATAAAGAAAATGAACTTTTGCCGAATACAAGATTTAAAATTAACCAAACACAAAAACAAAACAAACAAACAACAACAACAACAACAACAAAAACAAACTTTTAATTTTATCCTTAAACTTAGAGATTAAATAAAAGAGAATAGATTTTCTGTGATGTAACCATAGAGGGCTGTATACTTCAGGAGCCTAGTTTTAATAAAACTTTAAATTTCTAATCCATTATTGCTCTCTTTATTGGAGGAAAAGAAGGAATCTTGGATAGAAGGCAAGAAGCCTGTATTCAGATTAGGAATCAAGAAATAAGACCAAGACATTATCTTGCAAAACTGAAATAGATAAAATAAGAACATTCAAATGGAAAAGGATGGAAGAATGGAAAAATTACAATGCATAGATCTGAATTCTTCTGAAGATATTAGAAATAGAATATCTAATTTGAAAAAACAAAAACAGAACTTAGGAGGACATTTCAGGCATATAATGTTCACCTAATAATACATGCTCTCTTTCAGCACACATCCCATATTTTACATCCAAGTATAAATGATGAAGAAAATGCTCTCATTGTTAAGAAATGTAGAAACAACTTTAATCGGTAGCTCAGACTTACTCAAAATCAGAGTAATTTCATGAACAACTCTATGAATGGAGGGAAGCTAGGCATATTTATAGTCAAATAATTAACTTATTTATATTGGTATAGTGACATAGATGCTAAGCCCTAAAATTCAACTAATGTGTGAAGGCCTTTAATACTGGGTCATTTAAAAAAATAGTGGATCATATTTTTTTCATAAATGATTTTTTCAATCAAAGAAAGGATGATTCATAAGATGAAAAATCTGATGAATGTTAGGAAGGTGGGAAGATCTTTCCACGGAACCTATAACTTCCTCAACATCACAAAATTTACATGGGTAAGAAACTATATAAAGAGTGTGTAAAGGCATTGTGAAAGGTTAATATCTTACTGACCATACCAGAAGAAGTACTGATAAGAAACCTTTCAAACGTGAGCACTATGAGTAATATGGAGGGACATTTTATGGATGTTAGGGATCAAACTGGAAAAAGTTCTGTTATATCTCAAGATTTATTCTTCACCAAAGAATTCATCCCAGTGAGGAAATAATGTAAGTGAATGCTATGGTTTTAAGGTCATTGGGGATAGCTTTCAACTATCTCAGTATCAGAGAACCTATGCTGATTAGAACCCCTATGAATTGAAGCACTGTGGGAAGGCCTTTCTTTTTGTGGTAGGATCAAAGAGCAAATTGAAAAAAAGGTGAAAAAGGAAGAAACCCTACAAATAAATTAATATGGAAAGGTCTGTGTGAAAGGTCATTTTGTATTTGATGAGAGATAACTTTCATCATCTTTTAGCATTTTACAAATAATATATGTAACTCAGTGAATTTCCCTTTATTTCTAATATCCTGAAATAGTTTTACACAGATGTTTTATATCTAGCTAACATTTATTTCACTGTGAATCTAGGATGACTAGCTTCATCAAAATTCTTAACATACCATACCACTTCACTAGTCATTTCAAACTGTGAATCTAGGCTGACTAACTTCATCAGAATTCTTATTGTACCACATAATTTCTTCAATAATTTCTTCCTTTCATATTGTCTTTCTCTATGTCCTTGATTTGTTATATTGTTACTTGTTTATTTTTATAAAACTATGGGTATGTAAGACTTATTCCAAGTAAACAGGACTGGCTTAACATATGAAAATGAATTAATATGAGTCATCACTTGAATAGGCTTAAAAAGAAAATTCACAGTACCATAGCAATAGATGCATAAAAAGGATTTGACAAAATCTACCACCATTCATGAGAGAAAAGAAAGAAAGAAAGGAAGAAAGAAAGAAACTTCTCAGTAAACCAGGAATAGAGGAGAGCTTCCCTAGCTTGATCAAAGAGTATCTATAAAAACCTGCAGTTAACATCATACTTAATGGTAAGAAACTCAAAATTTTCCCAGTAATATCAGAAATAAGACAAGGTTGTATTCTCTCATCACTGCTTTTCAACATCCTACTGGAAAGCTGATGAAATAAGACAAGAAAAAGAAATAAAAGACATACAGTTAGGGAAGAAGATATAAAACTGTCTTTGTTAAAAGATGATGCTCTTGTCTACAAAGAAAACCTGAAAGAATTGACAAAAATAAAGTCCTGAACCTAATAAGAGATTTAGTGAGGTTTTAGGACAGAAGGTTAATATACGGGGCGCCTGGGTGGCTCAGTGGGTTAAGCCGCTGCCTTCGGCTCAGGTCATGATCTCAGGGTCCTGGGATTGAGTCCTGCATCGGGCTCTCTGCTCAGCAGGGAGCCTGCTTCCCTCTCTCTCTCTCTCTGCCTGCCTCTCCGTCTACTTGTGATCTCTCTCTGTCAAATAAATAAATAAAAATCTTAAAAAAAAAAAAGAAGGTTAATATACAAAAGTCAATCATCTACCTATACACCAGCAAGAAAAAGTGGAATTTGAAATTAAAAACAAAATATCATTTATATTACCATTAAAAAATTAAAATACTTAGGCATAAATCAAACAAAATGTACACAAGATCTGTATGAAGAACACTGCAAAACTCCAGTGAATAAAATCAAAGAAAAATTGAATGAAAGGGGAGACATTTAATATTCATGATAGGAAGACTCAATATTGTCAAGATATTACTTCTTCCAAAATTAAAATAGATTCAATGCGATCCTAATCAAAATACCAGCATTAGCCTACACATTTAGTGTATATTAGCAAACTGATCCCATTATGTAGAGAGACAAAGTACATAAAATAAGCAGCACAATATTGAAGAAGGACAAATCAAAGGACTGCCAATACTTGACTTCAAGAGTCATCATGAAGCTGTAGTAATTAAGACAGTGTGGTATTGGTTAAAGAATAAACAAATAGGTCAATGGAACAGAACAGAAAGCCTGGAAAAGACCTGCATAAATATGGTTAACTGATTTTTGACAAAGGAACAATGAGGCAAAGATAGTCTTTCTAACAAGTGACCTGGAACAACTAGACATCTCAAACCAAAAAAACAAAAACAAAAACAAAACAAAACAAAAACTGTAAGTTTAGTTGATGCACCTTTCACAAAAAATTATATTGAAGTCAATCACAGTCTTAAATGTAAAACACAAAACTTGTAGGCAGCATATAGATTTTTTTTAATCCATTCTGATACCCTGTGTCTTTTTATTGGAGCATTTAGACCATTTACATTCAGAGTAGGTATTAATAGATATGAATTTAAGTGCCATTTTATTACTTGTTTTGTCATTATTTTTGGAGATTTTGTTTGTTCCTTTCTAGTTTTTGTTTCTTTTGGTTGTCCCTTCCCACTCAGAGTCCCCTTTAATATTTTTTGCAAGATGAGGTTAGTGGTCATGAACTCCTTTCATTTATGTTTGTCTGGGAAACTGTTTATCTCTCCTTCTATCTGAATGATAGCCTTAGCAGATAGAATATTCTTGGCTGCAGATTTTTTCCCATTCAGCACATTGAATATATCATGCCACTTTCTTCTGGCTTGCCACATTTCTATGGATGGATCTGCTATTAATCATGCCATTTCAGATATTTCTTTATCAGTTTATTTTGCAAATTTAACTACAAAATTTTTTGGTATTGACCTGCTTTTGTTCATTTTGATAGGAAATCTTGTGCCTTCTAGATTTGGATGTTCATTTCCTTCCTCAGATTAGGGAAGTTTTCAGCTGCAATTTCCTCACATAAAACCCCTGCCTCCTCTTCTCACTTCTTCTGGACTCCTGGGATACAAATGTTATTCCATTTGATGGTGTCATTGAACTCCCTAGGTCTACTTTCGTGATCCAGGATTTTTCTTTCCCTCTTTTGTTCAGCTTCATTATTTTCCATAATTTTATCTTCTATATCACTTATTTGTTTTTCTCCTTCTTCCATCCTTTTAATCATTACATCCAGTCAGTTACACCTAAAGGAGCTAGAAAAACAACAACAAATAAAGGCTAAAGACAGCAGCAGAAGATAAATAATGAGGATTAGAGCATAAATAACATAGAAGCAAATAAACAACAACAACAAAAATCAGTAGAATGGATTGATGAAATCAGGAGCTAGCTCTTGGAAAAAAAGATTGATAAAAAAAGATTGATAAAACCCTAGCCAGACATATCACAAAGAAAAAAGAAAGGACTGAAATAAGTCACATCACAAATGAAAGGAGAAATCAAAGCTAACACCACAGAAATATAAACAGTTACAAGAAAATATTAAGAAAAATCATATGCCACCACATCAGATAGTCTGGAAGAAATGGACAAGTACCTAGAAACATAAACTACCGAAACTGAAACAGGAAGAAACAGAAAACTTGAACACCAATAACCAGCAAAGAAATTAAATCAGTAATCAAAAATTTCCCAACAGGGCACCTGGGTGGCTCAGTGGGTTAAAGCCTTTGCCTTCGGCTCAAGTCATGATCCCAGGGTCCTGGGATTGAGCTCCAGATCAGGCTCTCTGCTCTGCGGGGACCCTGCTTCCCCTCTCTCTCCGCCTGTCCCTCTGCCTACTTGTGATCTCTTTCTGTCAAATAAATAAATAAAATCTTAAAAAAAAAAGTCCTAACAAAAATATCTAGGCCCAGATCTTCCCAGGGGAATTATACCAAACATTTCAAGAAGAGTTTATTACCATTCTTTGCAAACTATTCCAAAAAATAGAAATGGAAGGAAAACTTACAAACTCATTCTGTGAGGCCAGCCTTACCTTGATTCCAAAACCAGACAGAGACCCCACTAAAAACAAAAACATAGGCTAATATCCCTAATGAACATGAAGGCAAAGATTCTCAACAAAACACTAGCAAATAGAACCCAGTAGTCCTTTGAAAGAATCATTCACCACAATCAAGTGAGATTTATTCTTGGACTGCAAGGGTGGTTTAATATTTGCAAATCATTGTGATACACCACATTAATAAAAGAAAGAATAAAAACCATATGATCTTCCTAATAGATGTAGAGAAAACATTTGACAAAGAACAACATCCATTCATGATAGAAACCCTTAACAAAGTAAAGATAGAGGGAACATACCTCAAAATAATAAAGGCCATATACAAAAAACTCACAGCTAATACCATCCTCAATGGGGAAAAACAGAGCTTTTCTTCTATAGTCAGTAACAAAACAGGGATAGCCCCTCTCAGCACTGTTATTTACCACATAGTACTGGGAGTCCTAGCCACAGCAATCAGACAACAAAAAGAAATAAAAGGCATCCAAATCGGCAAAGAAGAAATAAAACTTATTTGCAGTTAACATGATGTTACATAGAAACATATGTAGAAAACCCAGAAGACTCCACTAAAAAAAAATTCTAGAACCGACACACAAATTCAGTAAAGTCACAGGATACAAAATCAACATACAGCAATCTGTTGCATTTCTATACACCAATGATGAAGCAGTAGAAAAGGAAATCAAGGAATCAATCTCATTTACAGCTGCAACAAAACCATAAAATACCTAGGAATAAAGCTAACCAAAGAGGTGAAAGATCTGTACTGTGAAAAATATAAAACACCTGACCAAAACAAAACAAACAAACAAAAAAAAAAAAACAGGGAAGACATTCCATGACAGTGGGTTGGAAAAACAAATATTGTTAAAATGTCTATGCTACCCAAAGCAATCTACACATTTAATGCAACCCCTATCAAAATACCAACAGCATTTTCCAGAGTTAGAACAATCCTAAATTTGTATAGAACCAAAAAAACAAAAACAAAAACAAAAGCAAACAAACAAACAAAAAATACACTGAATAGTCAAAGCAGTCTTGAAAAAGAAAAGCAAAGCCAAAGGCATCACAATTCCAGACTTCAAATTATATTGCAAAGCTGTAGTGATCAAGACAGTATGGTAATAGCACAAAAACAGACACATAGATCAATGGAAGTGAATAGAAAGCCCAGAGATGGGTCCATAATAATATAGTCAACTGATCTTTGACAAAGCAGTAAATTATATCCAATGGAAAAAGGACAGTCACTTTAACAGTATTGGGAAAACTGGACAGCAACGTACCAAAAAAAAAAAAAAAAATGAAAGAAAGAAAGAAAGAAAGGAAAGAAAAAAGAAAAAAGAAAAGAAACTGAGCCACTTTTCACACGAGACAGAAAAATAAATTCAGAATGGATGAAAGACCTAAATGTGAGATAGGAAACCACTCAAAATCCTACAGGAGAACACAGGCAGCAACCTCTTCAACATTGGCCATAGCAACTTCTTTCTAGGTATGTCTCCTGAGGCAAGGGAAATAAAAACAAAAATAAACTTTTGGGACTACATCAAAATATAAATGCTTCTGCACAGCAAAGGAAACAACAAAACTGAAAGACAACCTATTGAATGGAAGAAGATATTTGCAAATAACATATGTGATAAAAGGTTAGTATTCAAAATATACAAAGACCTTATAAATCTCAACAGTAATCCTATTAAAGAATGAGCAGAAGACATGAAAAGATATTTTTGCAAAGAAGACATACAGATGGCTAAGAGATGTAAAAAGATGTTCAATAAAAATTACCATCCCAGAAATACAAGTCAAAACTACAATGAGATATCCCCTCCATCTGTCAGAATGGCTAAAATTAATGACACAAGAAACAACAATTGTTGGCAGGGATGTGGACAAAGGGAAACCCTCTTTACAGTATTGGTGGGAATGCAAACTGGTGTAGCCACTCTGGAAAACAATAGGGAGTTTCCTCAAAAAGTTAAAAATAGAACTACCCATTGAGCCATTTATGTTACTAAATATTTACTCAAAGGATACAAAAATACTGATTCAAAGGGGCACATGCACCCCAATATTTATAGCAGCATTATCAATAATAGGCAAATTATGGAAAGAGCCCAAATGTCATCAACTGATGAATGAATAAAGAAGAAGTGGTATATGTTTACAATGAAATGTTACTTGGCCATCAAAAAGGATGAACTCTTGCCATTTGCAACAATGTGGGTGGCCTAGAGAGTATTATACTAAGCAAAATATGTCAGAGAAAGATACCATGTGATTTAACTCATATGTGAGATTTAAGGAACAAATCAGATGAATAGAGGAAGAAAGAGGGGGAATCAGAAAACAAATTCTTAAGAGAAAAAACTGAGAGTTACTGGAGAGGTGGGAGAGAGGATGGGTTAAATGGATAACAGGGATGAAGGAGGGCACTTGTGATTGGTATTGTATGTAAGTGATTAATCACTAAATTCTACACCTGAAACTAATATTGAACAGTAGGTTAATTAACTGGAATTTAAATAAAAACTTGAATAAATAAATGAGTGAGTGAGTAAGTATATAAATAAAGGGAAATGAGCTATCAGGCTCTAAAAAGGCACAGAGGAACCTTAAATGTGTATTACTAATTGAAAGAAGCCAATCCAGGGGTTTCTGGCTGGCTCCGTTAGAAGACGGTGTGACTCTTGATATCCAGTTCATGAGATCAAGCACCACGCTGGGTGTAGAGATTCCTTAAAATAAATGAATAAAAATTTTAAAAATAAGGAAGAAGCCAATCTGAAAAGGCTATACACTGTATAATTCCAACTATATGATATTCTGGAAAAGGTAAAATTATGGAGACAACAAAAAAAAACCAGTAATTTCCAGGAGTTGTACAGTGAGAAAGATGACTAGGCGGAGCATAAAGCTTTTTGGGGGGCATTGAAACTACTCTGCATGATACTGTAATGATGGACACATGACATTAAGCAGCTGTCCAAACCCATACAGTGAACCCTAATGTAAACTGTCAATGTGATATGTCAATATAGGTTCATCCATTTTAACTAATGTACCGCTCTGGTGGGATATGCTAGTAATGAGGGAGTATGCATATTTGGGCATAGGTGGTGTATGAGAAATCTCTTTACCTTCCACATACACTTTTGCTGTGAAATCAAAACAGCTCTAAAAATGAAGTCTATTAAAAGAGAAAAAATTCATACCCCTGTCATCATTGTTCCTTTAACTTATTATTTTAAATATATTTTATATTACATTTTGTGAAGGCACTATCACCTATTTTCTTTTATGAAGTAAGTTCTTATCTTTAAAAATATTGGGAAAAAACAAAGATAAAGGGATGGCCACTAATACTATCAGAAACATCCATCAGAACATTTTGAAAACATTGTTTTAAGATATTTGATGAAAAAGTGGTTGTTTTAATGACATCCTCCTAAATCTGTTTTAGTTGTGACAAGTTGTTTTATGAAAGAGCTTGGCTTATCAAAGTTGCTTAATACACATAAAATACGGTTTCATTGTTTATTTTAAAATAATATGTATACAGTAATCCTTCCTATGAATAAAGCATTACTGGGTTGCCTGAGTGGCTTAGTCAGGTAAGCATCTGACTCTTGATTTCAGCTCAGGTCACAGAGTCCTGAGATTAAGCCCTGTATTGGGTTCCACACTGAGCGCCAGAGCCTGCTTAAGAGTCTTTCTCTCCCTCTCCCTCTGCCTTTCCCCCATAGTAACACTTGTGCTCTCTTACTCTCTTTGTTTCTAAAAATAATACATACATACATACATTTCCATTAACTAAAAAAGAAGTTTACTCTACCTCTCAGGTGATATTTCAGTTTTTAAAAATTAGTCCATTGAAGTATTACTTGCATACAACAATATTCAGCAATTTTAAATGTACAAATTAAAGACTGAAAGTGAGATGCAATCATATAAATACTACTACAATCATGATATATAGCTTCCTATTACCCTCTAAAAATTCTCTCATGTATTTGTCATGATCTGTCCCCTTCTCTATCCCTAGCTCTAATAATCACAAACCTAGGTTCTGTCATTATTATTTTTGCCTTTTCTATATTTTCATATGAATGACAGTTAAAAAGTATCTTCAACTAAAGCATGAGCCAGTGAGATCCCATGGGTCAAACACTAGTCTTCATTCTTTAAAAAAAAAAAAATCAGTATGTGGATCAAATAACAAATACAAGCCTAGGCAACAAGACACTTGAGTATGTAGAATAATTTATTTAAAGGTACATAAGAAAAGAAGACAACTAAATCCCATTGAGATGATAATGGTGGAACCAAGACTGAAACTAAGGTAATCAAACACTGAAGAGAGATTAATACAAACTCCAAGCTACAAAGCAATTTAGACAGTTAGTCCAATTTCAACAATTAATGGTTAAATATGTCCAGAGTGCTTAAATGCATCACTCAGGTTAGGCCAACTCTTTAGAGTAATGGCTGCACTAGCATAATTTCCTGAACTTCGGCCTCGATATTTATTATTAAAAATATCACTACTACTATTAATGTTAATATTATAATAACCATTTAATTTAATATTTAAAGTGTGTACATATGTAAATAATATATATTATATATAATTGGTATATATATTACATATGTAAATAATATATATTATATATAATTGCTAAATATATATATATATATAAATGAATCCAATTCATTCAGCATATTTTGATCTGTTGTTAATCAGGATGATATTTGAAAATGCTGATAGAATACAAACTTGTGTAGTACTGGAATTGAGATTGACTCACTGTCCTATGAACAACAGTTTGCTTATTATTAAAAAGATAAATATAATTTCTTCATAAGATTTAAGGCTGCAAACCTGTTATTTTATTGTCTAGATAGTTGTCATAACTTTATGTAACCACAATCAAAGAATTTTTATATCATTTAAAGTGTTTTTTTGGATATTTACTCAGAGTGAAAAGATATCAGAAATAAGACACATTCTTATTGAGTTCTTAAAAAATATCATAAATTGAGGCTCAACTTTTTTAGATTTAAGGCATGAGGTGTATAAAAAAATAAAGATCTTGAATCTTGAAATAAGACATAATTGTATGCATTATACACAGTGTTTTCAGAACTATTCCCATACTTAACTCAGTAAAAATAACTTAATGTGTATATTTCAGCCTTTCATAATGGTGTCTGTTATAAACCTTAACTACTCAGCACATTTTATTTGGTTTATTACTCTGTGGTGTCATTCAGTCTGTTTTAATATTATGGAAGTGGTCAAAGGAAGTTTATGCTTAAATGCTCTAGTTCTGCTTACTACCCAAGCTAAACATAAATAAGCTGGCTCAGCACAGTCCCAACCTGGCATTTTCATCATTTTTCACATTCTTACTGTTCCAGGTGACCAACAGTTTGTATACGTCCTTAATTTTACAATAGCATGGCCACTGAATTTTACAAAAAGTTCTTTAGATTTTATACCAAGTAACTTACAAAACTGAATAATAAAGTTACAGACCTCAGCAAGGAATATGATCATAATTAGAAAAAAGCCAGAATAAATTTATAGAACATTTTATTTTTGTATGGTGATGTGAATACAAATTGATCCTCCAATTTTCCAAAAGAAAAAAAAAATCTTGGGGCTCCTAGGTAGCTCAGTCGGCTAAGCGTCTGATTTCAGTTCAGGTCATGATCTTGGGGTCTTGTTATCAAGTCCCCTGTGGAGCTCTGAGCTCAGCAAGCAGTCTGGTTCTCATTCTGCCTTTACCCTTGCTTGTGTGCTCTCTCTCTCTCTCAAATAAATAAATAAAATCTTAAAAAAGAAAAAAAAAGACTTAGAAGAAAAGACAGCAGCTCTTTAAAAAATGTAGAAAAAAATCTCATTCTTTTCTAGTAATCAATAGAATCAGTGTAATATAAATATAAGTTTAAATTATTTTCTACTAACATATAGTTAAACATTATCCTCAACATATCTGCACACAATCATTTATTAATAATTGATTTGTATATGTTACTCAAATGAACATTTATGTAAAGAGACATAAAATAAAAGTCTTTTTCCCTGATCACATAAACCAGTAGGTAGTACAATATACTGTTTACAGTTCCTAGAGGAAGTTGTTACCTCACAATATGGAATTGCAGGATATATGTTGCACTTTATGTTTAGACAGGAGACCTCAGATGGTTAGCAGAATGTGCTTGTGGAAGATCACTATTTTACACTATAGTAACTAAAAATCCTTAAGCCATGGCCTGAAATAACTTCTAAGCACAATGCAACTGTAAACGAACACACTGACACCCATGTCTTATTCAAATACAATGAAAGGCAATCAGATATTTAGAAGAGCATAAGACTCATAATGTCTGCTAAACATCAGCCACAAAGGAAGACAAGTCTTTTTAAAGGAATTTATTTTGATAAAAGATGGAATCTTATCATCAGTAAATCAGTTTAAAGATGAATCATTAATTACAAAAAGGAATATTCCATCTGTTATTAAAATGTGACAGATATTATAATTCCTGGAAATGACTTGTTTAGAGAAAGATTGTTCAGTTTTTTGGCTGAAATATGTTCATTTTTGAAGATGGTATGTCAATGATATCAATCCACCCTACTTTGGCCATGGAACAAAACACATACCTTAGAAATTTTGTCACTTTACTGTCCAAATTTTTTTGGTTCCTAAAATCAATATTATAAGAGACCAGAATATATTGACAAAAATCATATTTTCTCTCATTCACAGATGGAGTGCCTAAACACCTTCAGTAAGTGTCCTGTAGGCACTCACACAATCGCCTCTTTTCAGTTTGGCACACCATTTGGTTATTTTGGCCAGGAAAAGCTGATGCTTTTCTGTGCTACAGTGACACTTCTTTAACATGACATAAACAGTGATAGCAAACTCTCTGCAGTGAGCAGAGACTGAGTTGATAAAATCTTGGCACTGTTTCAAAGAAAATGAAAAAAATCTTTCATTTGTTGTTTTTTGAATATGTTGAATACCAAAGAATATGTTGAATACCAAGATCCACTTGGTATAAAGGATGAAGGACAAATAAGCTCAAGTATGAGCATAACTGTCCTTATTAAGGACTATCTTATCCTTTCCATGCATAGTTTAATTGTAGCCAGTCCAGAGATTGAAAAATGGCCAAGAAATAGGAAATGTGCATATAGTGCTTTACATATATCATTTTTTAAATTTTTGTCATTTATGAATAAGATATTATTATTATTATTATCCACATTTTGCTGGTACTTCCATGATATCTCAGGTTTTCACTTAGAAGGAAGTTGATGTGGATATTATAAATAGTACTGATCTACCTGATATCCTTTCTAGCCTTGATACTCATAAAAGCAAAAGAATCAGTGGCTTTTTCTATGATCTGGCATGATGTGATTTGGTCATACATCTTAAACAATCTATTAAAAATACCCAAATATTTTTTCAGTTATAAAATCCTTCAAAATAAACTATCTGGTAGTAGAAATCAAGCAATTTGCATAACTTAAAAGAAAGGAAAATACCATTTATGAAAGTGAAGGAACCACTAACTTTTGAAGACTCTCTAAAGTAGGAAAGAGATCTGATTTTCTCTCCCCACTATACTGAATTAAGATAATTTAGAGGATTCATCCTAACTTCCCAGAAATGTAATAGCTATAAACCCTCATAGATTTAAACAAAACAAAACAAAACAGGAACAACAACAACAAAACATAGTCTCAGATCTCTATTGTTAACTCTTTTAAAATCTTTTTTTTTTTTTTCTAAATTAGAACCCTACTAAATATTATAGTAACACTATCATCAGGAGTATTTTGCCTTCCTCTTACATTTTGTGTAACACTTTCATATATATTTTCTCAGCTGGAACTTAATTTTTATTGCTCACAAAGTAAAAGATGAGGGTTGAGTAAATAACAAACATGGAGGGAAATTTGGAATGTGCTGGATGAGCCAGGTACAGTCAATTATAAACCAAAAGAGAGGTTAAGGTAAAAAAAAAAAAAGAAAAGAAAGAATCTGTGTAGAGTAAATACATATCAGGAAAGTGAAAGTCACTGAGGGGTGAGAAAGGTAACAAAAATGGTCATTGCTAGTGTTAGTCAAGGCTGTACCTGCTACATAGTACAGAAAATAATATAAAGAAATGATTTTTAAATCCCTTGAGATAAAGAATCCCTTGAGAAAAGCTTAGTAAAATTTCCCTTAGTAAACCTAGCAAAATTTTCTGATAATACAAAAAGATTCAATTGACTAAATTTGTTCTAATCCAGAATAGTATCAGAGTTGTTAACTAATCAGAATGTAATATTTCCATAATGACACTTTATAAGGCCCATTTTCTACCTTGCTGCTCCTAAAAATTAAATTACATACATTTAGTAATTTTCTAAGTGCTTTAAAAATATCTTTATTCCCTCATGTTGCTATTTGAAGTTTTATTTTTCAAACTAACACTCCCTGCAAAAGTGTATGAGGAAAAGAGTTATAATAGAAAATAGAAATAAGATTTCAGTTCTTTTTAAAGATTATTGACACCAAAGGAAAGACCTTTTTAGATTAGTTTAAATTTGGTTTAAATAGTTTTGTTGTTCTTTAAAAAAAAATAGGAGAAATACTGACTGACCTCCAACTTGTTCAGTAAGGAATTTGGGGAGGTCCCCACATTACCAGTGGAAACTTCATTTTACTTCTCTGCCTGGATTTTAATCATTTACTATATCTTTGAGTCCTCAGAAGTTGTAGCTGTCTCCAATAGGATGTCTTACCCTAAATCAGTGCTATACTTATCTGAGAATGAAATTTAAGGTAATGCTCCCTTCATTAAGAAAGTATTGCATATGATTTTCAGCTGAAGTAACAAATTTGATTTGTGAAACAGTTGACCACATGTTTACTTCAGTTGCCATCTTATAAAGTTTTATGCCCATCTTATTACAAATAAATTTATCTAAACCTTATTGTATTTAGCAGTTAATTTTGTCTGGAAGAGCAAAATCAAGTTCACATTCAATTAATTAAATACAAAATAACTCAGATAGTGAATGATAAGTAATGGAAATCCTTAGTACCAACAGCTCATTATTTTAATCTTGTGCTCTTTTTATAACTTGCTTTTTACCTAAATCAAGCATTCTATTTCTGATCTGTTACCTTTGGAACGCTGTGTATTTGACAACTTATGTATTTTAAGAAATTTTAACTTGGTTGAAAGTGTGTGATCATGTTTGTGTGCACATCCAACATGTCATATGTAATATAGGGTTTGTTTCTCACTCTTGACTAAATAAGTGTGAGGAATCTTGTATCAAATGGGGCATATGGTGAGAAAGAAAACATCATGAAAAGTCACAGTGATCCTTTCTAAACACAATATCTAACTTCAGAGGCTGAATACCAATGGTTTCCTCCAACTTAGAAAAGTTGAATATTTCAAGCTACACTTTAAAACCTCTTTTGATTACTTTCTTTACATTGTGCAAAATGAAATAACTAAGGGAAACATTCAAAACATTTTTTATATAAAAACCTAAATCAAAAATCCCATAGAGAAGAAGTAACACACACACATACACACACACACACACACACACATATATGCATACACATACAAACATACATAAGAAAAATCAAAATTAGAATTGCTTGAATAATTCTTTTATAGTGTTTTAGTTGTATCTTTGAAATGAGGGATCTTTAACAATTTAATATTATAAAGGAAAAAAAAAACATTCCATATTAGTGAACAACTGATCAGCAGTGTGATTGCAAAAGAAATTTTAATATATGATTAAGTACATGGAAAGAATTGGGCCATGCTTAATTCAGCTTTTCTTTCAATCACTATTAGTTTAAATCTTAACCATATTACCACAATGAGGAGAAAAGGTTTTTGGAATTGTTTTCCCTAGAAAATGATCTACATGTTGATTATATATGCACTCAACTTTTCCCCACACATTTGGCAAGTTAGTTTCTCTCTTTAAAAAACTTATTGATGTCATATTTTGAGCCACTAAGTTAGAAATCAGCACGGTATTAAATACGTATTAAACAGACAACATGATGGCTCAGTCAGTTAAACATCCAACTCTTGATTTCTATCCAGGTCATGATCTCAGGATCCTGAGATCAAGCCCAGAGTTGGGCTCTGTGCTTAGTGAGAAGTCTGCTTGAGATTCTCTCTCTCCCTCTGTAAAATAAATAAAAACATCTTTAAAAAAGAATACAACATACTGGTACTTACAGTTTCATAAAGGATAAGTACTAGATTTGGGATTTTAATGAAAGCTTAGATCAGTGATATTCAAAAGAAATATAATGTGAAATCCATATCTAATTTAAAAGTTTCTAATAGGTGATTTAAAAAAGCAAACAGCAAATGTGAAGTTTTTTTATTATATTCAGTTAACTAGCATATAGTACATCATTAGTTTTTGATGTAGTGTTCAATATCTAATGTAACATATAAAAATACCATGTTCATATATAAATATTTTTTAATAATTTTATATTTTTTCTCTAAAATTCCTCAAAATTTGTGTTTACTTTACACTTAAACACAACAAATTTGGTAATAGATTTTCATCAGAAAACTTGATATGTTTATAAAATTTACAGTAAAAAAGATTCTTATATATAAGTCATTCCAGCATACTTAAAATTTTATAAAAAGATCTGAAAATTGGCATTTAAATCTTAATTAATTACAATTAATAATATGCACTGACCATATTACAACCGTTCAGTAACCACATTTGTCTGGTGGCTACCCTACTGAGAAATGTAGGCTCTTTCATATTATAAATTCTTTTAGAGATCCTAATATTTGCTATCATAGGGAAGACACTAGGAATATAGAGTAATGTATTTTGCAATCAAGTGCCAGATATGGACAAGAAAATAGTCAAGTACAGTGTACTGTAAAAAGTGTCTATTATAGAGTTATGCTTTAGACACTATGGGAGAAAATGAAATAAGATTAGCAATGACAGTGTATAAAGAGTGATAGAAGGGGAGTGATGTCAGATAGATGGCAGTATAGGAAGTTACAGAACTTCATTCCCAATGGAAACATTAAATAAACAATTAGAAGCTGGCTAAAATAACCTCATAGGAACTCTGGAAATCAGTAAAAAATCTGATGCCATCAAGAGAATGGCCAATGAAGAAAAACTAAGAAAATTTGTAGTGTTTTATTAACATTTTCCCATCTCCTCTCCAGAGTGGTATGGTCCATTTTGGGGATGCAGTGACCCAACTTCAGTTCTTTTCTGAAAACTGGAGACAGTAGAGTGAGATGAGTTTGCATTATTCTAACCTGTCTATAGACTGCCACAGAGATGGGTCTATGTAAAGACTAAATCAGAGCTCAAATAGCTAAAAGTAGCTCAGATCTCAGGCTAAGGGAACCAAGCCTAGTTCATTAAAACTGCAGGCGGCAAAAATGCACAGATACCAGGGACAAGAGATTTCTCAATGAGTAATTCAACAGAACAGCAAAGGCCCCAGGACAAACCAGGGTTAAGATTCTTAGGGAACTTAAATTATTTAAAAGCACACATGTATACAGATGGTGGAACTGAGAAAAGAGAGATAGGCCTAGGGAAGACACATACCCAGAAAAAGCCAGAAACCTTATACTTCATGGCGTGCAGAGTAATGGAGGTCTTCCCCTGCACTGACCCAGTGTACAAAGACTAGGAGAAGTGGCTGTTTTTTGCAAATATCCAGTTTTAAATTAAGGATCACAAGACATACCAAGAAACAGGAAAATGTGGCCCATGCAAAGGAATAAAATAAGTATCTAAAAACTATCCTTGAAGAAACATTTTTTAGACTTATTAAAGAAAGACTTTAAAACAATTAAATATGTTAAAGGGCAGACTTGAACATGCAGAAGAATGAATAAACAAACTTGAAGACAAGGAATTTGAAATTATCAAGTTGGAGGAGCAAAATTTTTTAGAAAACAGCAAAGAAGAGAAATCAAGCCTAAGGAATTTATGGGATGCCATCAGTTGGAACATAATACATATTATGGGAATCCCAGAAGAAAAAGCAAGAAAGGGGAGAAAAGCTTCTTTGAAAAATAATTACCAAAAGCTTCCCAAATTTGAGGAGAGAAATGTATAAACAAATATAAGTAGCTCAATGATGTTTAAATATGATAAATTCAAAGAGACTCACACCAAGACACATTATAATCAAACTAGCACAATGCCAAATACAGACAGTATCTTGAAAGTAATAGTAAATTGAATCATCACACCTAAGAGTTCCTCTATAAGTTTAACAAACAATGGAAGCCAAAAGGCAGTATAATGATATATTTAAAATGCTGGGAAAAATAACCCGAATTATCCTCTGAGAATTCTATATCTAACAAAACTACCCTTCAAAAATGTAGGACAAATTAAAACATTCCTAGGTAAAAGCTAAGTTCCTAACCACAGGATCTGCCCTTCAAGAGATCCCAGAGGGAGTCTTTCAAGCTAAAATGAAAGTATGCTAGATGGTAATTCAAAGCCATACAAAAATATCAAAGCTCTCAAGTAAATGTAAATATATAGACAAATATAAAAACCAATTTTAATTTTGGTTGGTAACTTAACTTTTGAATATCTTACATGATTTAAAAGACAAAAGCAAGAAAATAGATATAAATCTATGTCAAAGAATATGAGATATATAAAAATGTAATTTGTGTTGTCAGTAATATAAATGGTGGGGGCAGAACTGTAAAGTAGTAATGTCTTTAGATGCAGTTAAGTTTCTATTAGTTTAAAATACATTTTTATAGCTTTAGACTCATCCATAGTCTTCAAAGTAACCACAAAGAAAATATCTATAGAATATACGTACAAGAAAATGAGAAGGGAATCAACATGTGACACTATGAAAAACCCAAAGAACAAAAACCACAACAACTAAATATAAATGAAGCTAGTAAAGAAGAAAATGAGAGACAACAAATATATGATATATAAAAAAGCAATTAACAAAATGGAGAGTCCAATAGTTAATTTAGTGACTAGTTAACTATTCATTTAGTTATGTCACTAAATTAATAATGTATCTTAAACAACCAGTGGGTCAAAAGAGAAATCACAATGGAAATTTGTTTTAAAGATTTTATTTATTTATTTGACAGATAGATCACAAGTAGATAGCTTCACTGGTGAATTCTACTAACATTTGAGGAATTAATAACACTAATCCTACACAAATTCCTTGAAATTTTACCCAAAGCAATTTAAAGATTTAATGCAATCCTCTTAAAATCCCCATGATTTTTTTTTTTTTTTTTTTTGCAAAAAGATCTTCATTGTAAAGTTTACATGAATCCTTTAGGATCCCAAATAGCAAACACTTTTTTGAAAAAGAAGAACCAAGTTGGAGGTCTTATACTTCCTGATTTCAAAACTTACCAGAAAGCTACAGTAATCAAAATGGTGCGATACCGTAATAAATAAAACATGTAGGTTAGTGGAATGTAATAAAGAGTCCAGAAAGAAACCGTCAGATGATTTTGACAATGGTGTCATGACCAGGACAGTCTTTTCAACAAATGGTGATGAAAAAAACTGAGTATCTGCATGTAAAAGAATGAAGTTGGACTCTTACCGTTACCATATATTAAAACAAGACAATTCAAAATGGATCATAGACCTAAACATAAGAGCTAAAACTGTAAAACTCTTAGAAGAAAACATAGGAGAAAACCCTCATGACATTGCATTTAGATTTGATAATGATTTTTCTGAGTGTGATACCAGAAGCCCAGGCAGCAAAAGAAAAAACATAAAAATTGGACTACATCAAAATTAATATATTTTATGCATCAAAGGACATGATCAGCAGAGTGATACAGCAACACACGAAGCAGGAGAAAATATTTGCAAACCACATTTCTGAGAATGATTTAATATCCAGAATATATAAAGAACTACTACAACTCAACAACAACAAAACAAACTACTGGATTTAAAAAATGGAAAAGGTCTGGGAGTGCCTTCATGGTTTAGCTAGTTAAGCATCGAACACTTGATCTAAGCTCAGGTCTGGACTGCCCTGAGTTGGGCTCCACACTGGGTGTGAAGCCTACTTTTAAAAAATGAATAAAATAAATGTAAATAAATAAATAATAAATAATAAAAAAATAAAAAGGATCTTGAATAGAACTTTCTTCAAAGAAAATATACAAGTAAGCAATAAAGACATGACAAGATGTTCAACATCCCTTAATCATTAGGGAAATACAAACCAAAACCACAATGGCATATCACTTCACACCTTTGGATAGCTAATATCAAAAAGTTAGAAAGTAACAATTGTTGCCAAGGATATGGAAAGATTGGAACCCTTGCACACTGCTGGTACAAATGGAAAATGGTGCAATTGCTAATGGAAAGCAATATGGCAGTTCCAAGAAAATTAAATGTAAATTATCTAAAGATTCAGCAATTCTACTTTTGGGAGAAGAACTGAAGTAGGGGCTTGGACAAGTATGTATACACCATGTTCATTGTATTATAATCAGAAACCAAAAGGTGGAGGCAATCTAATTGTCTATCAGTAGATAAATAGACAAATAAAAAGTGAAGAGTGCACAACTATTTAGACTTAAAAAGGAAGGAAAATTGGCACATGCTACAACATTCAGGATATTAGGCTAAGTTAAATACATCAGTCACAAAAGGAACATTACCATATGAGGTGCCTAAAGTTGTCAAGTTTACGGAGACAGAAAATATAATGGTGGTTGCCACGGGCTGGGAGGGTGGAGGAATGGGGTATTAAATATGCAATTGATGGTTACAGAGCTATTTTTCAAGATGTTAAGAGTTACAGAGATTGATTGCACAATAGTATGAATGTACTTCAATCTGCTGAACTGTACACTTAAAAACAGTTAAAAATGTAAATTATATGCTATGTATATTTTCCCAGAATTTTAAAAAAATACATAATAGAGATGAAAAATAAAATAATTCCCCGATTCCTTAAAAAGTGAAAAGATTTACTAATTTAACCAATTGTTCAGAATATAGCCAAAAGTAACTTTTTAATATATTATTACTTTTAAATGCAGAAAATTATTTTGGCACTGTGTCCTTATGCCCCAGACATTTAAGGAAACCTAAATTAGCCACCACATCATTGTTAGAATTTTATCTCAGGGGCATCTGGGTGGCTCAGTGGGTTAAATCCTCTGCCTTCAGCTTAATCATGGTCTCAGGGTCCTGGGATTGAGCCCCGCATCAGGCTCTCTGCTCAACAGGGAGCCTGCTTCCCCCTCTCTCTCTGCCTGTCTCTCTGCCTACTTGTGATCTCTCTCTCTCTGTCAAACAAATAAATAAAATCTTAAAAAAAATAAAAGAAGAAGAAATTAAAAAAAAAAACTTTTGATATTTCTGATTTATCTTTGGATTCTCCCTCTCCTCCCCTTCCCCCCCAATCTTCTTACTTTCTTCCATCTTTCTATCTGACTATAGTTTTTGCTACTGCAGAACAGGAAAACTCATAGTACATATTATTGTGCAAAGTTAATATAACCTTGTGGTTATAAATCTTATATATGTAAAACTTGAATGTGAATAGAAGCGTAATCACAAAACAAATATTTCAGGTGTTTTCTTTTTTAACAGTAACCTCCCACTAGGAATGAGACATGAATTTGATTTTAAATGAAAGCAGGTGATAATGAAGTTTTATTCGCTGTTACCCCCTGATTCTCATCTGTTATTAGTGCAGAAATATGCCCGGCTTTCCTAAGTGGTATAACTACTAATGCAATTTTGAATGAGTATATTCGATATACTAATATTGTATATTATGACTTCCAGCTTGGAGTTTAATATTATGTTGCTTGTTCTCTCACAATGAATTAGAAATGAGAAATGCTTCAAGAAAACTGAACCTAGATTAAAATTTCAGGCTTCAGATAATCTTAATTTTTCTTTTAATGGAACATGTAGGAATATTCTTCCCTTCCATTTCTTCCCATTTTTCTTTCCCTACCAAGCCTTATCCATTTGCTTTGCTGATGTGTCCTTTTGCTTCTGAACATAAATTTATAGACAAAAGAAATATATTTTTTAACCTTCTGGGTGTGTGTACGTCATGCTTCTAAAGTTACTTACAACTCAAGCAGCATGAAAAAAAATGACATTTTTAGTGAGGAAGAAAAATAGATTTCAGAATAACTCCAAGATACCAATGCAAATTAAAAGAAAATTGGAAGAGCCAGACTTTTTTCACATGAATAGATATTTTCTTACAGAATAAATACAGGTTTGCTTGAGTGGAAAAAAAACTGATTGGCAAAAGACAGGAGAAATGCTATCTTATTTTACATATAAATGAAACTGATTTTTTTAAAGACTTTTTGTTTATTTATTTGACAGAGAGAGAGAGAGATTACAAGTAGGCAGGCAGAGAGAGAGGGGGAAGCAGGCTCCCCACTGAGCAGATAGCCCGATGCTGGGCTCAAACCGAGGACCCTGTGATCATGACCTGAGCCAAAGGCAGAGACTTAATGCACTGAGCCACCTAGGTACCCCCAAATAAACTGATTTTTTGAAAAAAAAAAAAAAAAAAGTGTATTGAAGTTATGGTAGCAGTTTGAACTAGAAAATAAAATGCCTATTGCCTCCCCCCAAAAATATTTCAATCCAATTAATGATTTTTTTTTACTTATTTGTAGAAACATTTTAAAAATAAATTTAAGCCTATCCTTTATACAAAAGGAAGGAAGATCTAAAGCACAAATTAGAGCTTTCCCTTGAAAAACAAGAATAGTTTCTGAAACAACAGTATATAATTATTTTTTTATAATAGTATATAATTTATTTTTATTATTATAGTATATAATAGTATATAATAATTTATTTTTATAACAGTATATAATTTATTTTTCACTATCTAAATTATATAAAAGTTAATATATCAGACAGATATATTCCATTATAGCTTTCTGCATGGGAGAAAAATATTTTCAAATATTTAATATTAAATAATACTAGCACCCTGATAATATTACATATGTAGATAAACATTAGTTAAATTTCTCACTTTATAAGTTATATTGATAAAAAACAAGTATTTTATTTAAATATGTATAATTTATGTATCCAGAGTTGACACTCATAGCCCATGTTTTAAGAAGATTGTTGAAATTTTATAGCTTATTATTGAAAAAACTGAAAACTTTCTCAGTTTTAGAGTTGTTTTTTAATTTAGAGCTATATTATTAATTTAACCTTAAACATACTTATTTTTAAAGATTTTATTTATTTATTTGACAGAGAGAGATCACAAGTAGGTAGAGAGGCAGGTAGAGAGAGAGGGAACCAGGCCCCCTGCTGAGCAGAGACAGCCTCCCTTCGCTTCCCGGATGAGGGACTCCATCCCAGGACTCTGAGATCATGACCTGAGCCTAAGGCAGAGGCTTAAACCACTGAGCCACCCAGGCACCTCAATTTTTTTTTAATATTTTATTTATTTATTTGACAGAAAGAGAAGTCACAAGTAGGCAGAGAGGCAGACAGAAGGGAAGGAGGAAGCAGGCTCCCTGCTGAGCAGAGCCCCGATGTGGGGCTGGATCTCAGGACCCTGAGATCACGACCTGAGCGGAAGGCAGAGGCTTAACCCACTGAGCCACCCAGGTGCCCCTTAAACATACTTTTATTCAGAAGTCTATACTTGGTCATGCTTATTTTAATTATAAGTTATCCCCAAGTAAAATGTTCAGGAAGGCCATGGGTTTCAAAATTTTTGGAAAGAAAATAGTTTTTTGAACATTTAATTAAATTGAGTGTTACCATTTATAATGGCTACTGATGAATGATACAAGTTTAAGCAGATGTATAGATGATAGATAAATAATTAGAGATAAGAGAGATAGAACTACAGATATATATTATGAGACTATCTTTCTGTCAAAACATGACTATATGCTAGTCATTAAATCACTAATTATGCTCTTAATGTGCTTAATGTAATGATGTATTGGGAAAGGGAAATTCTTATTTCCAGAAATGGCAGTGAGCTATCAATTAAGTTAGGTAGATTATAGAACAGTAATAGGTTATTTACAGTTATGATTTCCAGTCAAAACAATGTTTCCCAAAGTTATCTATCAGCTTTTTTTTTTTTTTCTTTCACCCCTTCAGTGAGGTTATGTCATACATGTGTATGACTACTAAAGTATTTCCTCTCAGTCTTTGGTATGTCTTCTCATTCCTTATGGTATGTTTCACAGAGGAGATGTTTTTAATTTTTATAAAGTTCAGTTTATCATTTTTCTTCATCAAGGGTTATGCTTTTGGTGTTGCATCTAAAAGCTTGCTAAAATAAAGGAATGAAGATTTTTCTCCTATGTTTTCCCCTAGAAGTTTTATAATTTTAGAGTCTACATTGAGGTCTATGACATATTTTGAGTTCATTTTTATGGAAGGTATGAGATATATATCCCGCTTACCCTTAATTTTGTGTTACCTTACTTTTTTCTCTTCCTTTCTCTTTTAGTATTTTTTTTATTTTTTTGCATATGAATGCCCAATTGCACCCACAACACCATATGTTTAAAAAAGGTAATCCTTTTACATTGGATAGATTCCCAACTTTTCAAAAATTAGTTCACTACATTTGTGTCTTTCTGGGCTGACTAGTGTAACTGTAATGTCTAATTCTAATACCATATTGTTTTTAGAACTGTAGCTTTATAGTGAGTGTTCAAACTGAGTAATATGATTCCTCTGACTTTTTATTAAAAGATTGTTTAGCTGTTTAATACCTTTGCCTTTCCATGAAAATGTTAGAATTAGCTTGTTGTTGCAATTTTGACTGATATAATGTTGAATTTATAGACTAAATTTGAAATAATTGATATCTTGACAATATGAAATCTTCCAATTTATAATACAGTATATATCCCTACTTATTTCTATATATTTTTAAATTTCTTTCATCAGTGTTTTGTAGTTTTCCACATATTAACCTTGTATCCTGCAATTATACTGAACTCATTTATTAGTTATAAAAGGTGTTTGTTTTTGTTTTGTTTTGACTTTGTTTTGTTTTCTTTAGGATTTTCTACATAGATAATTGTGTCACCTCTGGGTAAGGACAGTTTTATTTTTTTCCTGTCAAATCTGTATGTTTGTGTTCCGTTTCTTTTTCTTTTCTTTTGCACTAGTTAATACATCTAGCACAATGTTAAGTAGAAGAGGTGAGGCTCTCCTTGTCCTATGTGTGTTTACAGACACACATATGTATAAACACACATACATGCACACTCACAGAAAAAGAGAGAAAAAGAAAGAGAGACAACAGCATATGGGATTAAACTATTCCTAAAATACGCTTAATGTACTTGTTGGCCATTTGCATGTTTTCTCTATAGAGTGTCTATTCAAGCCCTTTGCCCATTTTTTAAAAAAATATTTTATTTATTTGTCAGAGAGAGAGAGAGAAAGAGAGCACAGGCAGGCAGAGGCAGAAGCAGGCTCCCTGTCGAGAAAGGAGCCCTCTGTGGGACTCGATCCCAGGATACTAGGATCATGACCTGAGCTGAAGGCAGCCACTTAACTGACTGAGCCATCCAGGCAACCTCCTTTACCCATTTTTTTTTTAAAGATTTTATTTATTTATTTGACAGATAGAGATCACAAGTAGGCAGAGAGGCAGGCAGAGAGAGAGGAGGAAGCAGGCTCCCCGCTGAGCAGAGAGCCCGACATGGGGCTTGATCCCAGGACCCTGGGATCATGACCTGAGCTGAAGGCAGAGGCTTTAACCCACTGAGCCACCCAGGCGCCCCTCCTTTGCCCATTTTTAAAGTGAGGGTTTGGTTTGGTTTGGTTTGGTTTGGTTTTATTACCTGTGTTTTTTTGTGTCACAGCCAAGAAATCATTGCCAAGAGCAACATCATAAAGTTTTACCCTGTTTTCTTCTAGGAGTTTTATACTTTCTGGTCTACAGGTATTTGAAAAGATATTCAACACCAATAATCATTAGGTGAATTCAAATTAAACTGTAATGAGATATCACCTCATAACTAGTAAGATAATATTATAAAATAAAAAAACAGATGACAAGTGTTGATGAGGTTGTGGAGAAATTGGAACCCTCCTATACTGTCAGTAGGAATATAAAATGGTACAGTCACTATGGAAAACAGTATGGGGGTTCCTCAAAAAATTAAAAATAGAGTTACCATGTGATCTGCAATCCCACTCCAGTTCTGGGTATTTGTCCAAAAGAGTTGAAATTAGGATCTCAAAGAGAACTTTGCACTCCCATTTTCATTGAGGCATTATTCACAATAACCAAGACATGGAAACAACTAAATGCCCATCAGCAGATGGGTGGATAAAGGAAATGCAAAATATATAAACAGTGAAAGACTATATATCCTTAAAAATGAAGTAACTATTACCATATGTGACAAAATAGAAGAACCTGGGATTATTATGCTTAGTGAAATGAGCCAGTCACAGAAGGACAAATACTTCATGATTCCACTTTTTTTAAAAATTTTTTAAAATTTTATTTTAAGATTTTATTTATTTATTTGAGAGGCAGAGATCACAAGTAGGCAGAGAAACAGGCAGAGAGAAAGGAGGACGCAGGATCCCAGCTGAGCAGAAAGCCCCATGTGGGGCTCGATATCAGGACCCTGAGATCATGACCTGAGCCGAAGGCAGAGGCTTTAATCCACTGAGCCACCCAGGCACCCCATGATTCCACTTTTATTTAAGAGGAATCTAAAATAATTAAACTGATAGAGGAAAAAGTAGAATAGTAGTTGCCAGAGGCTGGGGGGAGGGTGAAATATGAGTTGCTCCTGAACAGGTCTCAGGTTTCAATTATACAAGATGAGTTCCAAGGATCTGCTGTACATTGTGCCAATACTTAATAATGCTGCATTGTATACTTAACCATTGTTAATTGGGTAAATCTCATATTAATTTGTTCTTGCCACAACCTTTTTAAAAATGAAAAAAAAAATAAACATAAATGCAAGTTGAATGAAAAATGAGGAAGAAATTACTATTTTATGGAACAATGCATTTATTCAACAAGTAATATAAAATATATGATTTGCATTGGAAATATAGAAGCCATGTAAATCCTTTTAAAGGCTTCTTATTCAGTGCCACTGCTTTTGTAGTCTTTCCCTTATTTCCTCAGCTTACAAACATTCTGAGATTTAAAAAAAGATGTAGGACATTTAATGTAGGAGACATGAAAAAGATAAAAATTAAGAAGAAAGTAAATGTTTATATAATGGATGAACAGATTTGTTGTGTGTGTGTGTGTGTGTGTGTGTGTGTATGGTTAGGTTGTTCACTTTCTGATAAGACCTAAAGAGAGATGATATACATATTTAGCATGACTTTCTGAAGGCCAGCAGGAGACTGGCTATGCCATTATGTTTATTAAGCTCCATAGAAGCCTACAGGTTGCAAATAATTTTAAAAATAATAATTTCAAAGTCTTTTGTATTTAAAAGCTCTACTTTACCCCAATCAGACAAGTCCTGGTTCAAAAGTACACATTTTACAATCCTTCCTTAAATTTAGGACTAGAGGAGAGGCAGGATACTGCTGAGCATGTCTCCACCTCCTGCGTCCTACCTTCTCATAACCCATATATCCTGGCAAAGAAGCCATATTGAGCTGTCCCTGCACAAATCCAATCCCATAGCAAGAGAATGCCCAGGGCCTGGGGCACACCGCATTCTCAGCCACACTGGGTGGGGAGAGTGATTTGTGATTCTGATACTCTGTCATCCTTTAATCTGTCAACAACACACACACATACACACACATATGTCCACAGACATGTGTGTTAATATATCCCTGCCCTTCAATCACACTTCACAAATATAGGAGAAACTCTTTTCTTTTGTATGATTCCACTACTCCTCTTATCAGAGTTTTCGTTTGTCTGTTTATAAATATTCAGTTTTTTTAAAAAGTTTGAATGAAAATTTATTTTACAAAGTTAAATTTTGCCTTAAATACGTACTTTAATGGAAAAGTAAAATGTATTCAATTTTTAAAAAATCTGCAATACAAAGATAAAATAAAGACTCCTCCTTTTAAAATTAGTATGAAGAATTTAGATTAGAAGGTAATATTTTAATATTCTTATACTTAAAAATCAACCTGAGTAGTTCTATTCTTTATTCATTCATTCAGTATATTATGTATGTACTGTGTTTGAAAATTTTAGATAAACCAATCATCAAACTTAATTTCCCATCTCAGCCAAAAATTTAAAATGTATTATGTATTTGCAAAATTCATATATGTACTGTTAAAATTAAGAAAACATATATGTTAAGAATGTCATTATTTCTGTATATAACATATATAAAAAATCCTTATTCAGAAAAGGATTACCCCAGATCTATATTTTGTCATGCTCTGATAACTTCATAGTTATGATGTCATATTTTTAATTTCTTATGTATTTATTGGATATAATAGGCATTAAATCATTTATTTTCATTAAGCACAAATGTGCATAGATTTATGTATCAATTTGAAATTAATTTCTCATCTTTTTCTTACTCTGAGTGTTTTATGTTTCTTAAATGATGATCACATGATGTTAAATGATTGATATCATTATATTTGTCAAAACATTTCTGAATAAATTTGTTGGACCGTTTATGACATCAGATTTATACTCATCATAATTTTTGGTCACATGTAGCTTGAATGTGATACTTTAATTCAATGTAGGTAACAAAACTACTCTTATGGCAAGGGCACAATGTTTCATTAGAAAAGTAGAGGCCAAATAATAATGAATAATTAATAGCACTACATTTAAAAGATCTTAGATACTATAACAGTGCTCAGTTTACCTTGTCAACAACATCTGCTACATCTCTACAAATCAATATAAATTAAATGTACATTTGGATTGCTCCTGTGTTTAGAATACTTTTATTATGCAAATATGTATATGTACATATTTACCATTTTAATCATTTTAATAATACAGATCAATGGCATTAAATACACTCACATCGTGCATATTTAGAAGATTTTGTAGTTAGTTTTATTTATTGCATTTAAATGTTGACTTAAGTTAAATACATTTCCCTTCCTCATCGGATGTTTCGGAGTAATATAACCCAACTGCTACTGAAATAGTGCAATACATTTTTTTACACTACTGTGTTGAATTATTGCACAAATTCTAATTATTTTCTCTATCTTAAAATACTTTTTATTGTGAGGACAAATGGATTTTTATTATACAGATTTTTCTAGAGGGATTATAAAGAAAGCAACAAACAGTATTGGCTTCAAGGGCATTATACAATGCAGAAATTTCAGTTATGATTAATTGTATAAAGATTGTAGTATAAGAAAAATTATATTTGTAATAAAGGCTTAAATAAACCCCTAGATATTATGTTATAGTTTCTGAAACCATTTTGAATAGAGCAGAATTTCATGTTGAAGATAGAGATTGAGCTTCACAGCACAAGATTTAATTTTATTAAAATGCTACACCTTTCAGGTAAATAGTGATGGTACTCTGGGATGCATACAACCCTTCTCACCTGTGGAAAAAGGCAGGCTCTTGAAAAGGTGTAGATCGATTCAGAGAACTGCTCAGTTGCCAAAGCATTTAATTCAGATAATACATACTCCTATGAGTCAGAACCTTGTATTTCAGTTGGATAAACAACATTTTCAAAGGCAGATAAACTATGGAAACACTTCTACATTTTTAGTTTTTAAGATCGCATTCTTTGGATACCTCCTGACTTTGAGGAACAACATTCAGTTATTTAAACTATCTAAAGCAAGCTCCAGTCAAATAAAGCATTTAAAAGTATGTATCATTAGTTTCTCATCTTCTCACCCAAATGAACCCCAAATCATGGTTTATGCCAGTTTATTGCCAAATATGTTTTCTATTTCTCATCTCTTTCCAAATTAACAGCTTTCAGGGAGTAGGAGAAGCCTTTGCTGAGAGTCCTAAAGTTGCACTGATTCAGTAGCTTGCCTAACAGGAATAGCATTGCAGAAAATCTAATTTAGAAGACATCTTTTTCTATTCTTTTGAGTATTTTAGTCATAGCAGTTTCAAGCTTTATTCCTTTCTCAAAGCTAGCCCATATACATCAGCAAAAATTTGGTGTCCACATCTGGAGGAAATAAGAATAATACGATTTCCCTCAGGTTTCATCTCTTCCAACCTTCAACTCTGCTTTTATTCACCCTTACATTTGTTACATTGCTTTAAATTCAGAAGAGTCTTTCCTTGGTCCAAGGATAATATCTCTTCTTGTTATCCCTACTCCTTTATTTCTCCTTGAATTCTTTTAAAATTCACAGTAAGTCAGGATTTGTGGCTCACTGTTTTTTGTTTGATTACTCTGCTGCTTCCCCAGAGCCTATATCTTAACTGGTACATATATAAATACTAGCTCTATAAATATTTCCCTTTTCTTCTTTTCCTTTTGTAGTATAGAAATTTTTAGTTTTTGTACTCTATACAGTCTCAACTTTTCCTCATTCTTCTCTTTTCCAGTATCATGTTATCACCCTCTTCTTGTTCCCTTCATTCTGCTAAAATGTTTAAGAAATGATCAATTACCTAATCTCCAAATCTAGTAACCTCTTCACATGTTCCCTGCCATTTTGTCTCTGCATGAAAAATTATACAATTTGCTCTTTTTTTCTTTTTGATTTTTAAATACTTGACCTATAAAATATATTTCTATTCTGATCCCTCTTCTACCTCTTGTATTTTTCTTTCTCAGTATCCTCATTGACTCCCATCCTCCTAATTGTTAGTCATGTGCCCCCCCAAGATCTCACCTGAGCCTATTTTACCCCTTTTATGTATTTTTCTTGTAAAATTTCATCTACTCTCATAGTTTCAAGTGAAACTATGAGATAATTTCTTGTGAAATTTCATCTACTCTCATAGTTTCAACTAATTAACATCTGTAGTTCTGGACCCTTGACTAGGGTGGTGTATTGTCATTTCTTATCATGCTCATACAACCTTGTATCAGGAAGTAGTGATTCCCACATTTTAAAATAAAGGCTATATTAATGCCACCTGGTAGGAGATTGCAAAGTTAAAAATCTAAGTCCATAGTATCTGACCACAAATAATTACATCATATTACCTCCCTTCATCCAGGTAGCAGTTTTTCTCTCTCTTTTTTTATATCATCTTCCATTAAAGTGCATAGAAATGTGAACACTTTAGTTCATAGGTAAAGTCTCTGTGATGGGGTATAGTAACCTTGTGGGAAAGGAGTGTTTACAGGTATTTTACCCTGTGCTATAATTGGGAAAGAGAGGCCTAAGATCAAGAGATGGTTTCCTATGTGGAAGTCATCTTCTAAATTGACTTTCTTTGGATGTTATTGAAGACACATTCAGGACTCCCAAAATAGCACACAGGGTTAAATGTGTTGAGGATTCAGCACAGTTGTTTCACAGTCACCATTCAATAAAGAAATTTGCATTCAATCTATTGTCACATATTAGTATGTCAGAAATATAGGTTTTGGGTTTTTTTTTGTTTGTTTGTTTTTAGAGAGAGGGAGAGAGAGCTTGCATGTAGGGGGGAGGGGCAGAGGGAGAGGGAGAGAGAATCTTAAGCAGGCTCCATGGCCAGTACAGAGCCCTACTCAGAGCTTGATCTCTTGACCCTGAGATTATTACCTGAGCCAAAATTGAGTCAGGTGCTTAACTGACTGAGTCACCCAGAGGCCTGAGGTTTCGAGTTTTTAAAGATGATTTTCTTTCTTTTCTTTTTTTTTTTTTTATTTGACAGAGTTCACAAGTAAGCAGAGAGGCAGACAGAGAGAGGTTTCGAGTTTTTAATAAAAGTTCTTGCACTTTTGATTAAAAGTCAAAACTAGACTTATAAGGACCAATGACAAGCCCTTCTTAAATCAAGATAAGAAAAATATCGAGGTATAAAGTTTTATTTAATTCCATCTATAATGTAATTCATTTTGTGGAAATAGCTGATGAGCTTTTTTGGACAACAAATAAATCAGAGCATGAGGCAGAGTAAATTGAATGGGTATGGATGAAAAAAAGTAAGTCATCCTTAAGTACAATTATTCTCTAAACTGTTAATACTATTTATAATTTGACTTTGAAAATACCATATATTTGTATAAAATAAAATGCAACTATGACTTGAGATAAACATTCATCTGTCCCAATTAATGCGTCCTATATTAACCAATGCTGACACTGAGATTTGAGAGAAAACTCGCAAAAAATAACAAAAGAAAATATGAAGAGGAAACATTTGTTGTTGTATTTGTTTTAATGCCATCATAAAGAAGGTTATTTCAAACATTCATTTTGAGTGTATTGTGGGTATAAATAGCTAATATGATTGCAACGAGAAGATGCAGTTCAGGGTAAAGGAAAGTACACCAGGAATCAATCATCTAAATAATTGTTAAGTTTTCTGATATCTCACAATGCCTGCAAATCTCACTGTTGAGCTACAATGCTAAAATGTCAATGTGTGAGTTTCCCTATCAAATGCAGAGAGAAAAGGTGCAAGATTATTTTGGTCCTCACAGAAACTATGGCTTCACACATCTGACAACACTTTAATCAGGACACCAAAGCAAATGTAGAACTGTTTCCATTTTTAGTTTCACAACTCATTTGTTAGTGTTGCAAAAGAACAGAGTGTTATATAATAACCATTCGATGTTTATTTTAGGTGTGCATTATTCTTTATGTGGAAGTTCCCTGATGCAAAAACTTAGTTATTCTTTATACTACCATCTGGTTGGTGGTGCCTCAGTGGAAACTTCTTATACTCTGGCTTGAAGTCAAAAATAATTTTCAAAAAGTTTTCTGTGTTTAGCATCTAAAGATGGTGTTTTAAATGTTTAATGTTAATGTTTAAAGGTTTGAATCCTATATATCTAAGCCTATGAAATTTGTACAATGTTAAAAAAATAATTTTCTTCTCAGTTTGCTTTTCAGCCTTGGAATAAAGATATACAATAGCCAAATATTGGGCCAGATGCCTTAGAAAGCTAAGAAATATGTGTGTTCCAAATGGTGATCAACACTTCTTTCTCCTACTGGTAGCATCCATTACAAACCTTCTTAATGGTAATCACATCTTTCTTCTCATCTGGCTGCTAACTAAACCATACACACACACACACACATATACATACACACACACACACACATATACATATATATATATATATACATGTGTGTATATATGTGTGTGTGTATGTATATATATATGTGTGTATGTGTGTATGGTATATGTGTGTGTGTGTGTGTGTGTGTGTGTGTGTGGTCTATCATATAACATATACACAAGGTAAAATGATTACTGCAAAGTAATTATCCATAGTTACCATTATTTTCTGTATAGTTAGACCACTGGAACTCTCAGAAATTTTCCAGCATACAACACAATATCACTAACTATAGTCACAAGGCTGTACATTAGATTTCTAGAACCTATTCATTCTGCACATCTGCAACTTTGTAGCCTTTGACCAACATCTCCAATTTTCCCCACCTCCTTGCCCCTTGTAACTGCCATTCTACTCCCTGTTTCTCTGAGTACTTTTTTAAGGTTCCACGTGTATGTGAGATCATTCAGTATTTTGCTGTCTGTATCTTCCTGATTTCACTTAGCATAATGGCCTCCAGTTTCTTCCATGTTGTCACAAGTAGTAGGATCACATTCTTATTTAAAGCTGAATAACATTCCATTGCATTTATATACTACAAATTTTTTAGTTGTTCATCCACTGATGGACACTTACGCTGTTACCATATCTTGGTTATTGTAAATAATGCTGCAATGAACATAGACATCTCTTTGAGGTACAAATTTCACTTCCTTTGGATATATACCCAGAAATGGGATTGCTGGATCATATAGTAGTTCTATTTTTAAGTTTTGAGGATACTTCATACTGTTTTTCATAGTTTCTGTACCAACTTACATTTCTACCAATAGTGCATAAGGGTTCCCTTTTTTCCTACATCGTCACTAACACGTGATCATTGCTTTTATGATAATAGGTGTCATGCTAACAAGTATGAGGTGATATCTCCTTGTGTGTGTGTGTGTGTGTGTGTGTGTGTGTGTGTTTTAATTTACATTTCCCTATGGATTAGTGATGTTGAGAACCTTAGATTGAAAACATCCTTATAGTACTATTTTTCACTGAGGTCTGTGTAAGGAATTTTTGAAGGCTGAAAAATTTTAAAATAAACATTGGCCCTTACTGTGTGACATTTATGAAATTATTGAAAAGATAAGACCCGTCTATGTGCATTTTCTAAGGAAGGCTCAAACTAACATTCAACCACAAAGAATGAACTGTAATAACAGCATACACATTGGGTTTCATGCACAATCGGTACAAAGAGGTGATAGAAGTTATTATTCATACTCTATTTTAATCTACGTTTGTGTAGGTTTTCAAGGGGTGTGGTTTGGTTGGAACATGCAAAGTAGTTAAGCACAAATAAAATCACTATTAGTCTTTGTTATCAGTCATAGACACTGGGAAATTTTGAGGGAAATTATGAGTCACTTAACAATTGTAACACAAAATAATAATAATAAAAATAAATAATATGTAACAAGAACTTTGCTGAATCCTTATGAATGCTAATTTCCCTAAAATAGACTCCTAAAAGAGACCAAAGTTCTGGGGCCTATAGAAAAATGTAAGGAGGTGAAGATTGGTCTGACTTAAAAACTTTTAAAGACTCAGTTAACATCTTTTTTTTTTTTTTTTTTTTTTAAAGATTTTATTTATTTATTTGACAGAGAGATCACAAGCAGGCAGAGAGGCAGGCAGAGAGAGAGGAGGAAGCAGGCTCCCCTAGAGAGCAGAGAGCCCGATGCGGGGCTCAATCCCAGAACTCTGAGATCATGACCTGAGCCGAAGGCAGCGGCTTAACCCACTGAGCCACCCAGGCGCCCCTCAGTTAACATCTTAAGAACACTAAATGCGAAATATTAAATCTAATCCAGTTGAATGAACATTGTTAAAGATTTGATCATGTCCTTATTAGAACATTTTCTCTAATAACATGATTTAGACCTCTCCCTTCTCTATTAAACTCATAATGCAAAAATTATCCAACATAAATTGATAGACTTAGGATGCCTGGGTGGTCAGTCTAAGCATCTGCCTTCAGTTCAGGTTATGATCCCAGGGTCCTGGGATGGAGCCTCACATCGGGCTCCTTGCTCAGCGGGAAGCCTGCTTCTCCCTCTCCCACTCCCCCTGCTTGTGTTCCCTTTCTCACTGTGTCTCTCTCTGTCAAAAAGTAAATAAAATCTTTAAAAAAATGGATAAACTTGGCTCAAGCTATACCTTATAGAAAAAAAAGAAATCTAATTTGTATATAATATATATTACATTTATATTTTATAATTATCTCTATGTATATATAAATATATAGATGTGTGTGTGTGTGTGTGTGTGTGTGTGTATATATATAACCTGTCTATCCATCCATCTATATGTAATAGATATAATGCAAATTCAGGGTCATTCTACAAAATACCTGGCTAATAGTCTTCAAAACTGTCATATCAAAAATGAGGAAAATGTGAGAAACTAAAACAGCCAAGAGGAGCCCAAGGATATATGACAATAAAATATATTGTGATACACTTGATGGAGTTCTGGAACAGAAAAAATGATATGGGGAAAAATAAAGTAATCTGAATAAAATATTGACTTAAGTATAAATATTTTTTCATTACTTTTAACAAATACACCAAAGTAATGAAAAAGTGTTATTAATGGGGAAACTAAGTGGGGTATATGAGAACTATTTATTCTATTTTTGCAATAATTTTGCAAAATTATTAAAATAAAATGTTTGTGAAAAATGCTGCAAAAGTATAAAGTATAAAATCATGAAGATAATATGAAGAAAATGCAGGTAAATTCAAACTGAGGATTTTTAAACATGCCGTGAAAATATGAGTAAATATACCTACATGATGTTTCCAAAGCTGTATCTTTTCATTCATAAATGTCCAAAGTATACATAATAACTAGAAGGAAAAAGCCCCACATACATAAATGAGTTAGTTGATATGCCTCCATTAATCATAAGGTTAGGGTCAGATTAATTTACTTAAGTCATAATCTCTATTAGCAGTATCTACTCATAAGAAACTGGTTAAATAAATTTTGTACAGTGAAAATGTTAGAAAAATAAACACAATATCAATAGTCACCTAAGAAAAAGCAGGAAAATTAAAACTTAATTAAGAATAGAAATCTATAGAAATTATTAAAATGAGAGGCCTGATAAAGATGTATGCCTTTAAAAGCAGGCATTAACAAAAAATAAAAATTAACCAATCCAAATAAAATAAAAATAATTTTTAGAAGATTTTATTTATTTATTTGACAGGGAGAGAGAGAAAGTGAAAGCACAAGCAGAGGGAGCAGCAGAGGTAGAGAGAGAGGAGCAGGCTCCCCACTGAGCAGGGAGCCTGATGCAGGGCTCTATCCCAGGACCCTGGGATCATGACCTGAGCCGGAGGCAGACACTTAACCGTCTGAGCCACCCAGGTACCACTAAAATAAAAAATAATTTAAATACACATACCTAAAAATTAAAAATTGGGGACATTCTTTCAAAATTGAACTTATTCAATGTTTAGGACATTAAATATCACACACATTTTCTTTAGTGTTAGAATTCTTCAAAAAAAAAAAAAAAGAGCTCTATTCCAGTTTTAATGTTTCCCCCTAAAGATGTGTGAATGCATTTTCCTGTGATCCCTTTGATGTACACCACACTGCTAATGAGATATTTCTCTTACATCTTCAATAAGAAGTTTTTAGTATAAATTTCCGTTACTAGATCAGGATTTTAACAGCCTTATATAAGGCAAGAGAGTCAAGACCTTTGGCAAGCCAGGAGATTTCCTCTGTAATTTGCTTATTGTGCAGTTTAAAGTACCTGAGCCAGGGACAAGGCATATTTCTCATGTGTTGGTATGTCAGGGGTGTTTGGTTTTCCCCTAAGGGACAACACTTATTGATATAATTACTTAATCCATTTCCAAATGACAATTCATTTGCCAAGTACGATTGTATTACACCATGTATAGTTTGCTAGGGTTGCCATAACAAAATACCACAGACTATGTGGCCCTAAGAACAGAAGTTTATTTTCTCATAATTCTGGAAGCTACAAGTCCAAGATCTAAGTGTCAGCAGGTTTAGTTTCTTCTGAGACCTCTCTCTTGGGCTTAGATATGGTCACCTCCTCACTGTGTCCTTATATGGTTGTCCCTTTATCTGTGTGTTTTCTGATCTCCTCTTACAGTGACAACTGTCATATGAATTAGAGCCATCCATGACCTCATGTTATCTTAATTACCTCTTTGTAGGTCTATCTTCAAACACAGTTACATTCTATACTGGGGGTTATGAATTTTGGTGAGACTTAATTAGTCCATAATAACCCCAGATGACCTCTATATTAACATTTGGATGATTCTCTCTATGCCTTCTGGAGAAGAACTTTCAGCAACATTTTGTAACCAGTGGTTAAAGAACCCTGCATAAAGTTTTATGACTTGCTGGCTTCTGACCCTAAGTAGTCATCTTATAAAAATTCTAAACTTGGGAAAGAAGAAATCAAGGTGAGAGGAAACTAATACTAGTTGAGAACCTAAAATTAAAATTTAGACAGTTGTAGAGAACCTGGGTGGCTCAGTGGGTTAAGCGTCTGTCTTTGACTCAGGTCACGATCCCAGGGTTCTGGGATCAAGCCCTGCATCAGGCTCCTTGCTCAGCAGGATGTTTGCTTCTTTTCCCTCTGCTGCTCTTCTTGCTTGTGCTCTCTCTCTGTTTCTATCTCTGTCAAATAAATAAAATCTTTAAAAAAAATTTAGACACTTGCTTGGCATTTTTCAAATATGGTTATCAGTATTTTATTTAACCTTTTAAAGATTTATTTTATTTATTTTGAGAAAGAGAGAAAGAGCACACACACACATGCGAGTTGGGGAAGGGGCAGAGGAAAAAGATCTCAAGCAGAGTGAACTGAGCACAGAGCCTGACGTGGGATGCGATCTGACAACCCAAAGATCATGACCTGAGCCAATACCTAGAGTCAGGCACTTTTAACAGACTGAGTCACCCAGCCACGCCTGGTTATCAGTATTATAGAACAAATCATGGTTTAATTCATACAGGTGCAGGGAAGAGGCAGTTTTCGTTTTCTACTGCTGCATTAAAAAGTGACTACAATAGCACCATATAACAACATACCTTATTATTTAACAATGTCTTTGGGTTAAGAGTATGGACATGGCTTAACTGGATCCTCTGCTCAGACTGTCATGGGTCTACATTCAGGGTGTCAGGAAGGCTAGGGTTTCATCTGAAGCTCATTCAGATTGTTGGCAGAATTCTGTTCCATGTAGTTATAGGACTAAAGAGCCCAACTTTTAGAGGCCAACCCCATCCATAGGAAGTTCAAAACACAGTCCTTTCCTTTCTTGCAGGCCATCAGGACAGCATCTCTCTACTGCTTCACCTGCTTTTGAAAGGCTCACCTAATTAGGTCAGGCCCATCTGTGGTAATCTCCCTTTTGATTGACTCAAACTCAACTGATGAGGAGTTTAATATAGGGGTGATATTTCATCATAGTAATGAGTCCCAGCTATACTCAAAGGGATGCTATAACATAGGCTATGTACAAATAGAACCAGGATCTTAATTTAGCCTACCACAGAGAACAAGTTCAATTATTTTTTGGCTTACAACATTAGAATTTTCTTTTCTAATTGCAAAATATTCAGGTTGAAAGTTAAATTTGGAGAAACTTCATAATTTTTCCTTTAATTTATGGATCATCCAGTCTCAGTTACCAAGAGAGTAACTAAGAGTTAATTAAAAGAGAGTAACATTCTCAGAACCAAGAGAGAAAAAATTTTGTTGAACAGTGCCTCTTTGTTTATCCCAAAAGATCATTTGGAGTCTATTTACATTGTACAATTATTAATAAAGCTGCTATATGTGAGAAAAGCAATATTGACATTCTACTTCCAACTTCTAAAGTGAATTACTCCTCTTGCTACTATGCAAAATTTTACATAGTAAAATTGGATAGAGCCTTCAAACCAGCATCTTTTGATTACAAAGTAGAATATTGATTGTATCTTAAGATTAGATTTCCATTTAACTTGAAATTCACTTTTGAAGCTAGATGGATGAATTGTGTAAATTAAGCTTTTTCCTTTTGTGAGTTATAGTCTATTTTTCTTTTGATGCTTAGCATTTCCATTCTGTGATTCTGCAGTATTTCTTAGATTCTTCTTCATAGACTCCTTCTGGTATTTCTTATATAAGCCTAAGTTATTTCCAAAATATTAGACTGCATTAAAATAAGAAGAAATTTTATTTGAAGTAAAAGAATCATAAGGTAGTAAAAGCATTCTCAGGAAAGAATTCAAGTTACTCAAAAGTAGTTTCTGACTTTCTGTGCAAGAGCCTTAAGAGAGTTAACATAATTTAGGAGGAGGAAGGAGGAAGCCTCTGTATATTCTGCCATTGTTTCTCTTTCTCTCACTTAATTCTGGTTCTTCCTAAATTTGTGTCTATCAACAGATTTGTTGATCATTGAAATTTAATATGTATTTGTTGAGTTATTGTCAAAATTCTCTGCATATGGCAAATACTTAATGCATATGTTTTTAATTCAATAGATTTTTCTTCTTCAGTTTCAGGGGTTTTTTTTTCTTTATTATTCTTTTTAAAGATTTTATTTATTTATTTGATAGAAAGAGAAAAGCAGGGGGAGCAATAGGCAGAGGAAGAAAGAGAAGCAGGGCTCCCCACTGAGCAGGGAGCCCAATGTGGGGCTCCATTCCAGCACCCTAGGATCATGACCTGAGCTGAAGATAGATGCTTAACTGACTGAGCCACCCTGGTGCCCTATTGTTGTTGTTGTTGTTTTGTTTTTGTTTTTTTTAAGATTCATTTATTTATTTTAGAGAGCAAAAGAAGGAGAGAGAGGGCTAGGGCAAAGGAAGAGGGAGAAGGTGAGAAATTATCATGCAAACAGGGCTCCATCCCAGGGTCCTAAGATCATGACCTGAGCTGAAACCAAGAGTCAAACACTTAAGGACTGAGACACCTAGGTGTCCTCACTTTGGGGTTTTTAATTCCATTTGTGATTAGTGTCAAAAAGTAGAATGTCTAAGCAGGAGAAAGCAAATGTAGATGGAAAAATACCAATCTGGGTCTATCAGTGCTGTAAAATGAAAAAAAAAAAAAAAACTGTTGCGAGAAAAATGATTTTCGTAGTTCATCTCTAACTTGTCAAAACATTTCTGCTATCCAGATCATCGCCTTATATTTGACTGCATTTCATGCATTTTATGAGTTTTCTTTTCAATGTAGCTCTTCTCCCTGAATAGTATTTGTTTCTCTAATTTTCCAAATGTATACTTTTTCCTGCTCTGTATGTGTATTTCCTTTATATTGAAATTTTTATGATGGGGAAGACTTCTCTGAGGAAATACATTCTTTAAAAGGTTATTACAGGGGCGCCTGGGTGGCTCAGTGGTTAAAGCCTCTGCCTTCGGCTCAGGTCATGATCTCAGGGTCCTGGGATCAAGTCCTGCATCGGGCTCTCTGCTCAGCAGGGAGCCTGCCTCCTCCTCCTGTCTCTCTCTGCCTGCCTCTCTGCCTACTTGTGATCTGTCTGTCAAATAAAAAAAATAAAATAAATAAATAAATAAATAAATAAATAAAAGGTTATTACAGTAATTATTTTTACTTGTTGAATCTCTCCACTGGAAGGTTCTTTTAATTTGTTTTATAAATTTCCTTTTTTAAAAGATACCACCATAATAGAAAAATTCAGTAAGAATAAAATAAGTCAAGTGACAGTTGTTGCCTAAAGAGATATGAGAACTCTTGCAAAATGTAGTGTTCTTTTTTTTTCCTTTGTTTTTAAAGACCTTCCTATTTTGCTGTATCTTTCAGTGTACCAACATAGCTCTTATTATCACTATTACATCAAGAGACCGTGGCGTGCAGACTGTTTTAGCATAAAGCAACACTAAATCTCCTTTCCCATTTTTAACTCCATTAATATTTCTGAAGCAGTAAAATATGCAGACGAGTATGCAATATGCAAATGTCATACCTAGTGATTTGGTTAATGTATAATCCAATATTCTTTTTTATCCACCAAAATAAAAATATTACTTATACAGCCTTACTTATGATCATCCTAGTCTGATGTTTAAGTTTATATCTCTTTTGTTTATGATCTGTAAATTTTATAGATTGGGGCACTTGGGTGGCTTAGTTGGATGGACATCAGACTTTCGATTTCAGCTCTGATGGTAATCTCAGGGTCATGGGATTGAGCCTCGCATTGGGTTCTGTGGTTTGTAGGGGGACTCTGGCTTGGATTCTCTTTCTCCCTTTCCCCTTGTCTCTCCCCTACCCCATGCTCTCTCTCTCTCTCTCAATAAGTAAATAAATAATTAAAATATTTTAAAAAGTAAAAAAGTATTCTATAAATTATAAAATCATATTTATAATTCTAGTCCAGAGACTATTTGAAAATGGCAATATTTTTAAGTATTTATAGTAACAATATACACATGTATCTATGAATTCACACAAAGCATAAATTGTTAATAGGCATGCAACAGCTAGCTCTCTTAGTTACTTGCTTTTTGTCCCTTCTTTTTTTGTGGTAGATCAATTTATAGAACCCTATTTTTTTTCATTATGTCAATATTACATATTTACTACACATCTAGTTAATGTCTTCACAATGGCAAGTCAAAGTAAGAAGAGGAAACCAAAATAAATGATAATTGTCTGCTTTGGAAGTCATGCCCTATCATTTTATTTGTGTGTGTGTGTGTTTAGAATTACTTTACTTAAAATAGAAATTACAGAAGTTATAATATGCTTACCTTTGTCGAAATACCATATAGATATAAACATTGATATATACTGATATATATATCACTAATCTCTATCACCTTAATATTATTCATAATCATCCATTAAACAGATCGGCAACTGTGAAGTTTGAGATGAAAGAAATCGATTTCTGCAATTAAATTTCCTACGAAATCTGTAATATGCTAACAGAAATAAAAATGGTGAATCACCAATTTAGTAATAGTCATTCCGGCTACAGCACAATTTGCCTGTTGATTACTAGAAATTTTAATAATTTCCTAGCCTGTCGAGCTTCTTCTACATTGCTAACACTATTCATTACCTCTCAGTAAAGATATTTCATGGAGTGGAATTTCTAACTCAAACAAAGCCATCCTGATTGTGAATAGAAGTAGGTTCCCCTCCCCACAAAAAACTCTTTGAAATTGTAAAAGTAGAAATGAAATGTGCCTTGTAAAATTGAATGAATTGTCAATTGACCAGTAATTCTTGTGCTGCTTTCCACAGGGCAAAATGAAAAATTCTATAAAGGAGAAGAGGGGGAAAATGCCATAAAATTGGCGTGGATTCTTTCACTGGGTGGGAAAAAAATGTGTCACAGACAAAGAAAAGAGATTTTGGACTTGAAATATAATGAAAGTGATTTTTCTGAACAGATGAAGCAGATGACATTTACAAAAGCATCTAAACTTTGTGAATAATACAGAATTTTTCTTTGGTTCTCTTCAGAGAGCATACCACTTGAGAAAGCAATGGGTCTGAAAGTTGATTACTGGGCCTTCACCCCTATGGAACCAGATCAGAAATTTAACCCGTGCTACTGCTAACTAACTAACTGAAGTCAGTAAGAATTACTTCTGAGAGAATAATATGGCATACATTTGGGGAATGTATTATATGTGCTTATCACTTAAGTCAATATTTTTATAAACCTCAAGTGCTAAGAAAAGACGAATAATAAATCAAGATAAAAATTGAAAAGCTTTGAAGCTCTCTAAAACTGACCAGTCCTTCCAGTAAGAAAATATTGTTTTCAGAGCTCCATTAACAGTGTCCAGCATAAAGCAGGTGATTGATAAATGCACATTCCCTTTAACACTTTTGAAAACTATCAGACTGGGGTACCTGGGTGGCTCAGTCGTTAAGCATCTGCCTTCGGCTAGGGTCATGATCCCAGGGTCCTGGGATTGAGCCCTTCATTGGGCTCCTCATTCAGTGGGAGGCCTGCTTCTCCCTCTTCCACTCCCCCTGCTTGTGTTCCTTCTCTCACTGTCTCTCTGTCAAATAAATAAATAAAATCTTTAAAAAGAAGAAAAAAAAACTATCAGACAAATTTGAATATCAATTATTGAGAATGGTAATGAATTTATATCAGTATCCCTCAGCATAAATGTAGTATTATTTTATATATGTGGCATTAGGTATATAAAATTCCTAGTTCAGATGAAGACAAGCAATTAAGAATATAGGTGTAACATTTGTGTTGGTCAACTGAGACAATGACTAAAAACGAACAAGAAGAAAGAGTCTTGGTTTCACTGAATTTTGGAACTATGTGTTCTGTTATGTAAGTTACATGTTACAGATGATTAATTTGAGGCTCTAACAAATCACACGATTTATATCTCACAGCTAATAATTATGATACCTTGGAACAATAACCAACTTATATTGCCCTAAAATACAGACATTCAAGGCTTTTTCTTCTTCCTTTCTTCTAGTGAACATGGTTGTATTTCCTATCTAAATGATTGGTGATCCCAAGTTTTTTGTTTTTTGTTTTTTTTTTTTATGTCCTGCTCAGGTATCTCCTATTCCATTTAGAGTTATATATGTCCAACTACCGGCCATCAATTAAAAATAAGCTCCTGAAAGATACTGTGATATAAATAAAACTTTGTCCTTATAAGTTCAGCTTATAGATCAGTATGGGTGATATCTCTAATTCACACAGTTTCCAAGCTAGAACAGTTGATGTCATCCTTGAGGATGCCCTTCCCTATGCTCTCCTATGCAATTGATCATACTTTCTGAAAATATCTATCATGTATTACCATCCCAGTTCCTACTACTTTACTCTGTAGCCCTTTCCTCCAACATTCCTCTAAGAATATACTTGGAGTCCATGTTACAGCCACAGAAACTTTTTTTTTTCCATTTCCACAAATCTCTGTTTCACTTTGAACTTGCTGTTTTCCCTGTCTGAATCTTACTTCCAATGTGTACAAACTTCAAAAACGAGGCTAATTTGAGAAATCTCCCTTATCTCAGAAAAAATGCTATTTCTTGATCAAGCTTTGTCTACCTGAATTAGATGCTCTCCCATGTGCTTCTATATGTCCTTTATTATTATTTTTTTTATTTTTTTAAAGGTTTCATTGATTTATTTGAGAGAGAGACACAGCGAGAGAGGGAACACAAGCAGGGGGAATGGGAGAGGGAAAGCAGGCTTCCTGCCAAGCAGGGAGCCTGATGGTGGGGCTCAATCCCAGGACACTGGGATCATGACCTAAGCCGAAGCAGCCACTTAAGGACTGAGTCCCAGGCGCCCCTGTCCTTTTTTAAAATAACATTTGTCACACTGTTCATATTGTGTCTCTTATAACCATCCCAACCTACCTGTACTAAACTGTGGAAAGTTCGGACGTATATCTTTCTTACTTTCTGGTTATATCACCAAAGTCTATTCCAGGACAAGAATAATAGTAATCTTTCAAAAAGTAGTTATGAAATAAATATATAAGCAACTGAATGAATGAATGAATGTCAGGGGCCATCCTGCAAAATCAAGGTACAATATGAAAATTGAAAATTCATATTCTAAATAGTCAACACTTTTCTATGATCCATTTAAAAATTACACATGCCCCAGTTTCTTGGTTGGCTCAGTTGGTTGAGCTTCCAACTTCCACTTGGATCATGATCTTGGCTCCTGGGATTGAGCCCTGCCTTGGGCTCCATGCTCAGTGGGGAGTCTACTTCTCCCTCTCCCTCTGCCCCTCCACCTACTTGTGCTTTCTTTGTTTCTCTATCTCTCTCTCTGTCTCAAATAAATAAAATTTTAAAAAATTAAAAATGCCCAACTGTTTGTTTCCTAATTTTAAAATAATTTATTCCTTAATACAAATTTTTCCTTGTATCATCATGAGTGAAGTTTAGCCAGATAATTCAGTCTTTAAAAATCAGCTCATCACACACTTAAATTTCAACAAAGGAAAAAAAAATAACAAATTTGTATATGTCTATTCATCTTTTACTTTCAATGATGATATATGGTTGCTTTTAAATAGCTTTAAGTTTATAAGAGCATTTAACCCATTTTATCTATCATTGGCCTTTCTTTTTTTTTTTATTTTTAGTAAGTAACAAATTACTATTAGTCCAGTTTTGAGTGTGAGTATAACAAACCACAAAAGGTCATGTCAGGTGTTTTTTTTTTGTTTTGTTTTTGTTTTTTGTTTTTTGTTTTTTTGTACTGAACTTGGATTTGTTTTCATTCTGGGAAAACAAGTAACATTTTCTAATTTCTCATTGATTTTATCTGGAATTACTCAGAATCAGGCCCCAAGATGAGTAGTATGTTTATTTGTATAAGTAGTCTATTTAGGAGCTGATTTTAGTTAACTGTGGTAAGGAAGTGAAGAAGTGAAGCAGGAAAAGAAGAGAAAATTAACACATAACTCAGAGGTCTCCCACCAGAGAGGCAATAGAGCTGAGAGACTTTTATACCAACTCCCATGAATTTTTCCTTTAGGTCTGAAGTGGGTAGAGTCAGTACTTATTGCCACCTGAGAGGTAGAGAGAGAACACCTTAAAATAAGAAATGGGGGTATTGAAAGCTGGAGATCAGATTAACATACACTATGATGTAAAAAACAAGGAGAATGGACATTTGCTACAGTCATCATATGAAACTTCCAGACAATAAAAACAAGCACAAAAATACATTTCTAGACAGCTTACACTGAAAAGTATTAATAACAGTATCAACTATTTTACCAAACTTTCACTTCAGGCCATGACAGATAACTGTGACTGGGTTTACTTTCCTTCTCTAAACAACTATGACCTTGGAAAAAATATATGAAACCGTTGTTTTAAGACGTTGCACACCAGACCCTGAACTATGATCTCTGAAAGATGGGAATCAATAGAAATGGGCCCAAAACAATGCAGGACCCAATGCAGAAAGGTAAATTCTAGGTATGACCATGGTCTTAGGGAGTTGAAGAAATTGGAGTGTAGGGAGATTGAGGTGGCTTGAATTTGCAGGACAAATTACCAGAGAGTTGGAAGCCATTTTGAGAAATCTGAAATGATTTGCTGTGGTTCATTTTATGAGGCCAGAATTACCCTGATGCCAATAACAGACAAATATATTATAAGAAAATGAATCTACAGGCCAATTATCCTCATGAACATAGATGCAAAAATTTCCATAAAACTTCAGCATATAGAATCAAGCACTATATAAAACATATGAAACATTCTGCTGAATTTCAGTACCTTTAAGTTTATTTTTAAGAGCATTTAATCCATTTTATATATCATTTATGTTTCTATTTTTTTGTTGTTTTTACTAAGTAGTAATTACCATTGGTCCAAGTTAGCTTTATCATAGGACTGTAAGGATAGTATGATATTGAAACTCAAATATGTGAGTATTAATAGGAGTAATCCTCTCAATATTCCTTTTAGCAGAATAAAGAACAAACATATGATCATCTCAATAAGTAGCTCTACCCCTGAAACTGGGTTTCAGTTACCATTTGTCATGTTTTCTCAACCGTCAGGTAATGAAGTATAGCTCTTGTTGTGTGGAGGTCTAAGAAAATGCTTAATGGTGAAGAGAGGTTCTCATATTTTCTGAAAACAGCTAGACACCATTGACCTAGTGTCTAAGTCAGTTTGGGCTGCTGTAACAGAATACCAAGACTAGGAAGCTTCTAAACAACAGAAAGTTATTTTCCTATGTTCTGAGGCTGGAAATGCAAGATCAGGGTGCCAGCATAGCTAGGTTCTTGGTGAAGACCAGCACTCGATTGCAGATGGCCATCTTCTGGATGTGACTTCACATAGTGGAAGGGCAAGAGGGTTCTGTGGGGTCTCTTTTATAAGGGCACTAATCCTATTCCTGAGAGCTTTACCCTTCATGAACTAATCACCTCCCAGGGCACTGTATCTTAATACCATCATGGGGGGGTCATGTATGAGGATTTAAACATATGAATTTGGTGGAGGTGGGGCAGGGAGCTTAAACAATTAGTCCACAGCATCTGGTATGAAATACCACTATGTATAAAGAGTTTGAGAAAATCTGCTGAAGACTAAGTTGAAGCCAGTCATTGATGGTCATAACAGTTGATATCTGAAGTTCTCTTCATGTAAAAGGTAAAAGCAGTCGGAGGAGGCTGGGCTATGGCGAGAGTAGAAGCAGCTTGTTTTCTCCTGCAAGATCACTACTCTGGGACTCTGTCCTCAGTTTGCTTGCTCGCCCACACACCTCATTCCTCTCTACCCAGTAGTGCCCCACACATGGGGTACTGTGATCTCTCTTGTTGCCATGGGGATGAGTCTCCCTTAGATACTTGGGTTCTTAGATGAGTCATTTTCGCTTGAACTTTTACTCCTTTCCTACTAATTTTCTGTCATGGTAAATGAGGTACTTGGCACCCATGAACACTAGGCCCATCTCCCAGCATTATAAGGAGACAGAACAGAAATGACAAAAGGTCACAAATTGTTAAAAATAATGTTGGGTGTCACAGTGCTCATTGCTTTGAAATACCAGAACCTCTGCATTTTTCAAAAGCCAATTTAATGATCTGCCCCATTTTAGGAAGCAAAAACATCTAATTAAAAGGACTTGGCAAAGATAAACTCTCATCTGCATATAAACTATGTGACATGGAATGATCTAAGTTGCATTGAGCTCTCATTAATCTGTGTTACTCAAACTCCTGTGTATGGACACAATAAATGGTTTTAGTTTTGAGGAAGTAAAAGAGCTTCATAACCTCTAACACTCTTAGCCAACACTAGAGTTTAGTTTTAAGATGTTAAACTAAAATTAGTTCTTAGGATAAATCTTACTTAGTCATGGTAGGGTTTCTCAACCTCAGCATTACTGCCATCTTGGGCAAGACCGTTGTCCAAGTGGGAGGCTGGTATGTGTTGGAGATGTTTAGCAATATTATACTTGGCCTCTTCCAAGTATAAGCCAATAGCAAACCCCCAGTCATGTCAATTAAATATGCCTTGTGACACTGACTTCTTTTGTATTAAAAGTACATTTTAGGGCACCATTTCAATTCTTCTGTTAATTTATTTTTAGTAGTTACTATAGACCTTAAAATATTTATCTTATCATTATTAAGTTCAAGGTAGTATTAGTTTAATTCCAGTAAAACAAAACAACTTTACTACAACATGGCCCCACCCCCTGGACAATATATATGTCATAAATTACATGTAAAATATAAGCATATAAATACATGTATATATAAATGGAGTATTATAGTTAGCAATTCACAAAATCTTATGCTTTTAAGGGAAGCAAAAAGGGGAAAAAATACAGTCTTTCACATTTACACAAATAGATGTTATTTCAGGTATTTTTCATTTCTTTTAGTGCTTATCATTTAGCACCTTCCCCATTTACCTTTCTGTCTACAAAACTGCATTTATTTTTTCTCATTAGGTAGGTCTTCTTGCAATGAATTCTTTATTTTTTTCCTGAGGAGATTTCTATTCTGTCATCATTTTAAAACATCATGCTGCTTTTTATAAAAGTCTTCATTGACTGGTTTTTCTGTCAGTACATTTTCCTTTACTTTTCTTTAATGTTTCTTTTCTTTACACTCCTTAGTTCAGGTGGTTTCTATTGACCTGTCTTCAAATTCACTAATTCCTTCTTTTGCCATCTCATACCTGCAGTTGACCCTAAGTAGTAAATTTTTTATTTTATTTATTATTATTTTCAAGTACAGAATTCCAAGTATATGTTTTTTAAAAATTAAAACTGTGATGTGTTATTTATTTAAAAGAACATACATGAGCAGATGTGCCAAAATGTTAATGTTTGTTTATTTGATTAGTAGGGCATAGGTATCTGTTATACTACTCAGTGTAATATTTTCTATTTATGAAATTTTCGAGATAATTTTTTAAAGTTTTTTTTTATTTAACATATACTCTATTATTAGTTTCAGAGGTAGAATTTAGTGATTCATCAGTTACATGTAATACCTAGTGCTCATTACTTCAAGTGCCCCTCTTGATGCCCATCACCCAGTTATCCCATCCACCCACTCAATTGCCCTCCAGCCACCCTGTTTGTTTCCTAGAATTAAGAGTCTCTTATGGGGGCGCCTGGGTGGCTCAGTGGGTTAAGCCGCTGACTTCGGCTCAGGTCATGATCCCGGAGTCCTGGGATCGAGTCCCGCATCGGGCTCGCTGCTCGGCAGGAAGCCTGCTTCCCTTCCTCTCTCTCTGCCTGCCTCTCTGCCTACTTGTGATCTCTCTCTGTCAAATAAATAAATAAAATCTTAAAAAATAAATAAATAAATAAATAAAAATTAAAAAAAAAAAAAAGAGTCTCTTATGGTTCTTCTCCCTCTCTGTTTTCATCATATTTTATTTTTCCTTTCCTTTCCGATGTTCTTCTGTTTTGTTTCTTAAATTCCACATATGATATATACCTTTTAAAATTTCTGTGTCTTTATTGAAATCCTTTAATTGTTGGCATTGTGTTAGTACTTCTTTTTTCCACTTAAATTTAGTTTTCTCTGATTGTCTTCTTTGATGTCATTGTTGGCTAAAAACAACATGGGGCACACTCAGAATTAATTAGTAATGAATTCTTTTTTCCTAATCATGGGTCTCACTTTTCTGGGTGTGTGTGTGTGTGTGTGTGTGTGTGTAGCTTGTAATCTCTTATTCAATAGGAATATTTTTCCAGGTCCTAATTTTTTATTTTTCTTGACTATTCTAGACTTACTCTCTGGAATCTTTCTATCCTTTTGGATGTGCAGTAGCTGATGTGTCTGTTCAGAATTGTTTTTCTTGTTCATGTTCTTGTTTTTTACCCTACTTTCATAGGGGACCCCCCATACCCATGTGGCTTAGTGGTCAGCCAATAATTTGCATATGGGTAATGCTTCAAGATCTGGCCCTAGTATGACTTTACTGTCTACAGGTGGATCTGTGTTGGGGAAAGGAGTGCAAAGTGCAGCCATTCTTCAAATCAGCTTGAGCTTTTACTTTTTTTCTGGGCCCTTTTTGTTTCTCCTATGAATGTGTGTGGTTTTTCAGTAATCCAGGGAGATTGGGAGCATTTATCTCTCTCATATACAGATTCTCATCATCAGATTTCTGGCTGATCTGCATATATGCCAACTTAATTTATGTCAATGGACCCAGATTTTCTCTGTTCATTTCTTTATGAACTTACTAATTATGTGGATACCACCACCAGGTATGAGCTTGCCTCCTCCATTCCAAATAAGTTCCATTCATTCTGGCAGGAAGGGTGCTTATTTTTATCCAACCAGTTATATCCTGGTTAAATGACAGTGCTGACCATGAAGAGGATTAAAGAATATCCCCTGGTAAGAAGGCCTCAGATTCAGCTATTCTTATCTAAGTTCCAGCAGTTCTTTAATAAACACCTCTCAATTATTGACTAGGGTGTGGAGACCTGAAACTTTGCTGGTGATAATGTGAAATTGGATGATAATATTGGAATTGACTGGAAACAGTCAAGGGGATCATTTGAGGTACTGAAAATGTTTTATATCTTGATGGTGGCTGTGGTTACATGAACAAAATCACCTGTTAAGACCTACTAAAAACTCTCTTTAAAAGAAAACATTTCACTTTATGTAAATTAAAACAGTAAAATGATATAAATTTTGAATCTCTATTGAAGATTTTTTGCAGGTCCCAGGGTGGCTCAGTCAGTTAAGTGTCTGACTTGGTGTTGACTCAGGTTGTGATCTCTTAGGGTCCTGAGATCAAGCCCTGTGCAGGCTTCACACTCAGTGCAGAATCTGCTTATGATTCTTGTTCCCTCTTCCTCTGCTCCTCCTACTCATGCTCTCTTTCTTTCCCTCTCTCTAAAATAAATAAGTAAATCTTTAAAACAAAAAGGTTCTTTGTAAGATGCTCTCTTTCAGGCTGAAGTTCTTCCCTTTTACTCTAGTTTTGCTAAGGGTTTTAAATCATGAATGAACTTGGATTTTATAAAATTCTTTTATTCTGGCTGTCTTGGAAACTATTTAATCTACCAATGTGACAGATTATATGAAGACTTTTCTAAAATTTCTAGATGCAAATAGTGAACCTGTAAGAATACTAAAAAAAAAAAAAAAAGAAAAAAAAAGAAAACCCATCTAGCCATTGCCCATATCACGGTGGCTAATATTTTTTTCCAAACTGCTTAATCATCAAGCATTTGAAAGTTAAGTTAAATAGATACTTTTCCAATTCCTCTAAATACATCAATGTATATGTCCTAAAAATAAAGACATCTGCTTACATAACCACAGAAGTTATCAATTTGAGTGTGTTTATTTCATCTAAGTTTTCAACCTTATTTGCATATAATTGTTCTACATGGTTTTTAATTTTTTTTATCTCAGCTGTGCTTATAATTATTTTGTCATTTTTTCCTAGTTCATTTTTTAGTTTAACTATCTCCTTCCTTCCACTTTTTTCCTTCTTTTTTTAATCTTCATAAAGTAACTATAATTATAACAATGATGGCAATAGAGATTCAGAAAAGATGGTGAAGGAGTAAGGGACCCTATTTCAACTGGTCCCCTGAATTGAGCTGGATATCTACCAGACCACTATGAACACCCATGAAATCAGCCTGAGGTGTAAGAAGATATATCTGGATCTCTAGAAAAAGGATATCTCTGGTGGTTGGTCTCAAGGTGTGAAGTGGGGACCTTTGATTCTACAGCCGGATATTGGAAGATAAATGGAAGGAGGAGGGAGCCTCCAGGATCCTACACCACCAGACCACAAAAGCCTCCCACTCTGGGAATGGGCACAGACTCACAGACTGGCAGCAGCAGGGAAAAGACTTTATGGCAACCCCCCAGACTGAAACCTGGAGTTGCAGGGGCACCTGTGCAAACTGGGGCAGCTGGAGGTTTTAGAAACACAAAGGGCAGCAACATGACTATACCTGGAAGGGAGAGCTGGGAGTGCTGCTGTGGGGTGCACAACTCAGGACGCTGTGGCTTTTAGCAGCACAGACAGAAACAAAGACAGTGCGGCTTGGAGAGCTCACTGAAGAACAGACTGTGATCTCTCTGTTCTGAGACAGAGGTTTGGATACAGTCACTTTTTTTTTTTAATTTAACTTTATTTTTTCAGTGTTCCAGGATTCATTTTTTATGTACCACACCCAGAGCTCCATGCAATACATGCCCTCCTTAATAACTATAACCAGGTTCACCCAACCCCCCACCCTCTCCCCTCCAAAACCCTCAGTTTGTTTCTCAGAGTTCACAGTCTCTCATGGTTCATCACCCCCCCTCCTCCAATTTCTCCCAATTCACTTTTCCTTTGCTTCTCCTAATGTCCTCCATGTTATTCCTTATGCTCTACAAGTAAGTGAAACCATATGATAATTGACTCTCTCTGCTTGACTTATTTCACTTAGCATAATCTCCCCTAGTCCTATCCAAGTTGATACAAAATATGGGTATTCATCCTTTCTGGTGGAGGTGTAATATTCCTTGTATATATGGATACAGTCACTTCTGCTCTGACTCTCAGAAGAGATGCAGAAAGCCACCAGAGAAAACTGCCAGAGAACAAAAGCCCCCCCCCCCAAAAAACCATTTTTATTGAGCCCATTCCCCACCCCACATGGGGCGAGGCAACCTGCCCAAACAGGGTTGCCTGAGTAACAGTGGGGCAGGACCCTCCCCCAGAAGACAGGCTGGAAGAACAAGAGATCAACAACCCTAAAGTCCCTATAACATAGGTGCATCTTGCTTGGGTTGTGGTCAATAATTTGGACTCTATACATTCCCTCAACCACCCTCAACAAAAGGACTAAGAGGAGGAACCCCCACCATGGGAAAGATTCAGACTGTGACCTCAGCCACAGAAGTAATGGATATGGATATAAGCAAGATGTCAGAAATAGACTTCAGGGTAAAGTTATGAAGACAATAACTAGGATGGAGAAAACCACTAATGGCAACATAGATTCTCTAAGGGCAGAAATGAGAGCCGATCTGGCAGAACTTAAAAATGCTATCAATGAGATCCAATCTAATCTAGATATAGCTAGGGTAAATGAGACAGAAGAACGAATCAGTGTCTAGAAGACAAACTGATAGAAAAGAAGGAAAAGGAGAAGGCCTGGAGCAAACAGCTTAAAATTCATGAAAACAGAATTAGAGAAATGATGCCATGAAATGTTCCAATGTCAGAATTATTGGGATCCCTGAGGGAGGAGAGAGAGAGAGAGAGAGAGAGAGAGGACTAGAAGATATATTTGAGCAAATCATAGCTGAGAACTTCCCTAATCTGGGGAATGATACAAGCATTCATGTCCTAGAGGCAGAGAAGACCCCTGCCAAGATCAAGGAGAACAGACCAATGCCCCAGAATATAATAGGAAAACTTGCAAGTTGTATAACCAAGAAACCATCTTAAGGACAGTAAGGGGGAAGAGATTCCTTTCCTACAGAGGGGGGAACAGCAGAATAATGTCAGACCTGTTCACAGAGACCTGGCAAGCAAAAAAGTGCTATCATGACATATTCAGGGTACTTAATGAGAAGAACATGCAGCCAAAAATACTTTATCCAGCAAGGCTGTTATTTAGAATAGATGGAGAGATAAAGAGCATCCAGGACCTCCAGAAACCACTAAGCTGGCCCTGCAAAAAATATTAAGAGGGGTTCTATATAAGGAGAAAGACCCCAGGAGTGATATAGAACAGAAATTTACAGAAGCAATCTATAGAAACAAGGACTTCACAGGCAACATAATGACAATAAAATTGTATCTTTCAATAATCATTCTCAACATGAAAGACCTAAATTCTCCCATAAAATGGCACAGGGTTGCAGATTGGATAAAAAGACAGGACCCATCTATATGCTATCTACAAGAGATTCATTTTGAACATAAAGATACATCCAGACTGAAAGTGAAGGGATGGAGAACCATCTTTCATGCCAACAGTCCTCAAAAGAAAGCTGGGGTAGCAATTCTAACATCAGAAAAATTAGGTTTTAAGAGAAAGACTATAGTTAGAGATACAGAAGAACACTACATCATTCCTAAAGGGTCCATGCAACAAAAAAATCTAACAATTGTAAATATCTATGCTGCCAACATGGGAGCAGCCAAATACATAAGCCCAACTGTTAACCAAAATAGAGACATATTGATATTAATACATTAACAAGAAGAGACCTCAACACTCCACTCTCAGCAATAGATCACAGAAGACACAAAAAAATGGAAAAACATTCCATGCTCATGGATCGGACGAATAAACATTGCTAAAATGTCTATGCACCCAGAGCAGTCTATACTTTCAACACCATCCTGATCAGAATACCAACATTTTTCAAAATGCTGGAACAAACAATCCTGAACTTTGTATGGAATCAGAAAAGAACCCAAATTGCCAATGAAATGTTGAAAAAGAAAAATAAAGCTGGGAGCATCATGTTGCCTGAACTCAAGCTATATTACAAAGCTGGAATCACCAAGACAGCATGGTACTGGCACAAAAACAGACACATAGACCAATGGAACTAGAATAGAGAGCCCAGGTAGGGACCCTCAAATCTATGGTCAAATAGTCTTTGACAATGTAGGAAAAAATATCCAGCAGAAAAGACAGTCCCTTCAATAAAAGGTGCTGGGAAAATTGGACAGCTCTATATAGAAGAATGAAACTTGGCCATTCTCTTACACCATACACAAAGAAAACTCAAAATGCATGAAAGACCTCAATGTGAGAGAGAAATCCATCAAAATCCTACAGGAGAACATAAGCAGTAACCTCTTTGACATTGGCCACAGCACTTCTTTCAAGATACATCTCCAAAGGCAAGGGAAACAAAAGTGAAAATGAACTTTTGGGACTTCATTAAGATAAAAACCTTCTGCACAGCAAAAGAAACCATCAATAAAATGAAGAAACAACCCTCAGAATGGGAGAAGATACTTGCAAATGACACTACAGACAAAGGACTGATATCCAAGATCTATAAAGAACTTCTCAAACTCAACACCCAAAAAACAAATAATCAAGTCAAAAAATGGACAGAAGACATGAAAAGACACTTCTCCAAAGAAAAGATATAAATGGCTAACAGACATATGAAAAAATGTTCATCATCATTAGCCATCAGGGAAATTCGAATCAAAACCACACTGAGATATCCCCTCACACCAGTTAGGATGGCAAAAATTGACAAGGCAAGAAACAACTATGTTGGAGGGGTTGTGGAGAAAGGGCAACCCTCTTACACTCTTGCTGATAATGCAAGTTGCTACAGCCACTTTGGAAAACAGAGTGGAGGTTCCTTAAAAAATTAAAAACAGTGCTTTCCTATGACCCTCCAATTGCACTACTGGTATTTACCCCAAAGATACAGATGTAGTGAAAAGAAGGGCCATATGCACCCCAATGTTCATAGCAGCAATGTCCACAATAGCCAAACTGTGTAAAGAGTGAAGATGTCCTTTAGCAGATGAATGGATAAAGATGTGGTCCATATATACAATGGAATATTACTCAGCCATCAGAAAGGATGAATACCCAACTTTTGCATTAACATGGATGGGACTGGAGGAGATTATGCTAAGTGAAATAAGCAGAGAAATTCAATTATCATATGGTTTCATTTATTTGTGGAACATAAAGAATAGCATGGAGAACATTAGGAGAAGGAAGGAAAAATGAAGGGGGTGGAAATCAGAGGGGGAGATGAACCAGGAGAGACTATAGGCTCCAAGAAACTAACTGAGGGTTTTAGAGAGGAGGGAGATGAGGGGAGTGGATTAGTCCAGTGATGGGTATTAAGGAAGGCACAGATTGCATGGAGCACTGGTGTTATATGCAAACAATGAATCATGGAACACTACATCAAAAACTAATAATGTACTGTATGGTGACTAACATAACATAATAAAACAAACAAAAACAATGATGGCAAGAATGTAAGTCGGTAGAGTCATTTGGAAAAAATATCTGGATCATCTGTTAAAGCCCAATTTATGCATATTCTAGTACTTTTAGTTATTTTTCTGAAAGATATATATATATATATATCTTTCAGAAAAATAACTAAAAGTACTAGAATATATATATATATAGGGAGAGAGAGAGAGAGAGAGAGATATCAATATATAGGTAGGTACAAGGATGTTCATAGCAGCATTATTCATAATAACTCTAAATTGGACACAAACAGGTTATCTAATAGATAGACAAATTGTGTTTCATTCAAGCATCCACCAATAAAAGTGATTGAACTATATGATACTGTAATTGTGGACCACTATTCATCAGTTAAAATAAATAAACTCTCTACATGAATGTACCTCATAGGTATAATGTTGAGTGAAAGAGTTCAAAGAATACATACTCCGTGATGCTAATCCACGAATTTAGTAATTGAAAAATCGTGAATAACTTCAGGCAGTGGAGTCAGGAGTGACTGTGAGAGGTCACAAAGGGTCCTTTAGATTTGATGGTAATGTTTTGTTTCTGGATATAGGCAGCAATTACATTGTTGTGTTCATTTTATTCATATTCGCCAAGCTAAACACATGATTCTTCACTTTTTTTTTGGTACTATCGGTTCATTATTCATTACTTCATTAAAAAGTATTGTTTGTCATTTAATCTTATGACTCCATTTCATAAGATAAAATTTTATCTCAAGTCTGTGATCTATTTTCCAATGCAAATGAATTATCCATCTCCCACTCCTAAATCTGGGCATGACTAAAGCTTCTGACATCAGATTCAATGGAAAATTATATGTAGGATCCTCTTTACCTTCATAATGACTTCTTCAAGCTTTGTAATGGAAGTAAAATTATCAGAATGATGTAAATAAATTTATTTACAAATTTTAATCAATGAATAATTCATATTTTTATAAAGAATGTCAGACATTGATAATGCTTTACCTTTCTAATATGTTTTTAAATAACTTCCACATTCATTGCTTTCAATGATCCTCACAGCATTTCTATGGAAAGTAGGTAACTTCCTCAGTCATACAACTAGTCATTGGTTTGTTAGATTAAAATTCATGTTTTCTGACTTCCAGATTAGGTTTTTTTTTGTTTTGTTTTTGTTTTTGTTTTTGTTTTTTCTTAATTTCCACTTTACCACACTGTCAGACCATTTCCTTAATCATATTCTGGTATGTACCCATCACAGGATTGTCTCATACTTCTTCATAATACAATTGCATATATTAAATCTGCCATGTTCCAGGATCAAATTTGTTTTAAATCACAAATAAAAACTCTCATGTAGGTGAAATTATTCCTATTTAGATTTATGTTACTCTCTCTAGGGATAATAGAGATCCTGATCTAATTACCAGAGCTTGAAGATTTTAGTGTCAGTAGAAATTATTTCTTGACATTAACTGAATTGGGAAAGTTAAATGTGACATGAGAAATACTTTCAACATGGTTCCCTATGATGCATATGTTACACCAATAATGTAAGATGAAATCTATGATATTTAAAGAAAGTTACAGTTTTAGACAGGAATCTCCACTTTTAGTCTTCAAAAATGGTGGTTTAAAAATGAAAATCTGTTTTTGAAATTGTTGGCATTTGAAGAAGATATGCTGTTTAGAAAGGGTGAAGTTTTAGTCACATTACAAAATATCAATGAACGTAAAAAGTGAAATACATATTAATTTTCAGAGTACTAATCTCTGTGATATAAAATTTATAATCAAGGATATTCACTTTTCTAAAAAAAAAGCAGGGTCTCTTCTGAAATGGAGATTTTTATTTATTTATTTATTTTAGATTTTATTTATTTATTTGGCAGATCACAAGTAGGCAGAGAGGCAGGCAGAGAGAGAGGGGGAAGCGGGCTCCCCACTGAGCAGAGAGCCCAACATGGGGCCCAATCCCAGGACCTGGGGATCATGACCTGAGCCAAAGGCAGAGGCCTTAACCCACTGAGCCACCCAGGTGCCCCAAAATGGAGATTTTTAGATTAATTCTTTCAGTAGACTCATATACTCATTCTTATGAAATCAGTTATGTGCTTTCTCAGCATTAGGGGATAAAAAGTGAATTTCAGGGCTAAGATTTGCCATACATGCCAGAAGACAAAATTCTCATTCATATATTGCATTTCAGAATTTTCTTCTAAGCATCAATCTTAAACTGACATTCATGCCCACAATGATTTGCCAAGTTGCTGTTTTAAAAGCAGTATAACCCTCAAGGTCATTTTCTCCTAATTACACCCTGTCCATAAGAAACTTTACTGAAACGTTTTTTTCTCAAACTGAGACTTGCTGAATAGAGAAAGCACTCCTTTCAGGTCAAGCTTTGTGCTCTGTGACATATTTACTGATTCTTTATTCTACAGCTGGCCTTTTCATTACCTAATGCAATGAGATAGGACTCAGATAATAAGTTCAGTATATCTAAACGTCCTTAAGTTCAGATTTGCTTGTGAAAAATACAAGGGAAGTACTCACTCCCCTTCTTCACTATTGATTTTATTTCTTTAAGTTTTTCCAGACCACACTGCATTGTCATACATTTTCTCCTGACAATGTCTATAACAAGAATTTGTGACATTTAAATTGTTTTACAAGAGAATTTTCTGAAAGTCAATTGCTGAGGAAGGACTGTAAATATATACAAGTGTCAAGCAACAGTATTTTTTTAAATATGAAATTTTCTATAAAGAACAACTTGTGCCACTGAGAGTCTCATCCCCTAATGCATACCTTAAAGTGTTGTTATCAAATAGATATTTTAAATTTGGAATCACCAAGTCTAGATAGTTCTAAAAACTAAAGTTTATTCAGCATTAATAAATTTGCTTGTAAATCATGAATCTGTGATGGTATAGTTATTTTATAAGGTGGAATAAACAAAGCTGAACAAAAAGTTTTCAAGAGAAGTTGGGGAATCAAGAGAGTGAGTAAATAGCAAGATGAGTGCAGTTGAGAGGCAGTGTTTCTTGCTGTGGTCGGCTTATTCTCATGATAAGCTGCTAAGGACAGCATGGTCTGCATATTAGTGATTGCTCAGGCTTTGGGCAAGACAAAGTCCAAGGACCTGAAGAGGGAAGAAGCTTCACCAAAGTTTGGTCAAGACAAAGCAAAGAATAAATAATGAGTAATTGTGAACACTAGATTGGTCATAAGATACACAGTATTATACGAAATGCTCGTGCGTGTGTTAATTGAAGCATAAAGGTCAGTATTCTAAATATATGTGAGCATTCAGTCCATTCCACTAAAATGGTGTTGGGGCCATAGCCAAATTAGATTTTTTTCCCCAAGATTTTATTTATTTATCTATTTGACAGAGAGAGAGAAAGAAATCACAAGTAGGCAGAGAGAGAGGGGGGAAGCAGGTTCCCCACTGAGCTTGAGCCTAGGACCTTGAGATCATGACCTGAGCGGAAGGGAGCGACTTAACCCACTGAGCCACCCAGGTGCCCCAGATTCCTTTTTTTTTTTTTTTTCCTGTATGATACCTCTCCTTTTAACCCATAATAGGTACTCAGTAAACAATTTATAAATACAATTGAAAGTTAGGGAAACTAAAGAAGAATTAGCAATTAATAGTATCCTAACTTCAAAATGATATTTGTCTGCATAAGAAAATTTTGGAGGTATTTTATAAGTATACATCAGGAAATACCAGACTAAAGAAGAAAAAGAAACCCTGACAGTTACCTGAAGGGAATCTTTCCATTAAGAATGATTGAGTTAAAGATATAGTGTACAAGCATACCTCATTTTATTGTGCTTCACTTTATTGCACTTTGCAGATACTGTGTTTTTTTTTTCGTTTTTGTTTTTTTACAAATTGAAGGTTTATGGTAACCTTGCATGAAACAAGTCTATCAGCACTACTTTTCCAACAACATTTGCTAACTTTGAGTCTCTGTGTCACATTTTGGTAATTCTCAAAATATTTTGAACTTTTTCATTTTATTATGTTTGTTATGGTGATCCATGATCAGTGATTATAACTTGCTAAAAGTTCAGATGACGGTTAGCATTTTTTTTAGCAATAAAGTATTTTTAATTAAGGCATGTACATTTTTTAGACATAATGCTATTGCATATTTAATAGACTATAGTATGGTACTAAGATAACTTTCATATGCCCAGGAAACTAAAAACTTTATTTGACTTGCTGTACTGCAATATTCACTTTATTTCAGTCTGGAACCAAACCCCCAATATTTCCAAGGTATACCTCTATTCGCTTTCATCAGATGATCATGATTTAATTTTCTTTTTGAAAGTTTTCAAGAGTTGTTAGTGAATAAGAGTTGATCCAGGTTCAGTAAATGTGTAGAATTTTAGGGCTTTTTGCTGTTTTGTTGTTTAGTGTTTTGTTTTGTTTTTTCATTTTACCAATGGAAGCATAATTATAAAATATTTTCTAGAGTGAATAATCTTGTCTGTCCCTTTGGTACTTCATATTCATAATTCCAATTCCAGGTATGGTTTATGAAATTTGAGACCAAGAGAAATTTTTATTACATTATACATAAAGTGGTATTGCATTCCATACAGCATGAATGACTGGTTCATGGATGGCCCCAGAATGAGAAAGCAGCAGAGCATGATTTCTCAAGGCATGCTGAGGCATGCTGAGGCCTAGACCACTGTTGTCCCATTACAACACACAGCTCCGAAGGAAAGCATGGATCCTAGCTGCAGATGTCAAGTTAAAATTTAGGAGTTTCTGGCATCAGATTAGTAACCCTTTTTAACTGGAGGCCTAATCCAAATAGGATATAGTGCCAAGTCCAGCACTCTTCCAAATTAAATTTTATCATCTCTCTTTTTTCTTTTCTTTTTTTTCCTTCCTTCCTTCCTTTTTTTTTTTTTTTTTACAAATGACAAAACCAACTTTCCAAGAATTTAAATTGTTTGTCTAAAGCTATGCATTTAATAAATGGCCAAGCCAGAATTTAAAATAAGATAACTCTAATTCAACACAGTGTCCGTTATATTTCACAACACTAACTCAAGGCAAGCTGCAGAGATTCCCATTTTCTAAAGCACTCCGACAAAATTCTAAATGGTTGTAGGCCATTATGTTGTCTAAATTTCTAGGGAAACTCAAGTTACCCTCTTGCCCCTGGTAAATATACAAAGTAATGGACATGCTTTCTCTATATTTCTGCCCGATTCATTTTTAAGTGCTTAACAAAAGTGATCATAAAGACTAAAGTAGAGAAATCAATTATAAAGAATTATAGTAGCATCAATAGAACTCTTCTTTCTAGATGAGAAAATTGTGATTTATAAAGTCTGGGGGCTTTCAGATGAAATATAATTCAAATAAAACTTAAGCTAGTATTTCACATTCTTCTAGTCACCAATTTTTTATTAATTAACATATTTAATTGGGAATGATACTGAAAGAGTATTTCTTTCAGTGTAAATGCCAGCTATTATATATGTTAGGATTTTTAAGTCATTAATATATAATAAAAAAGCAATTATGTTAATGTGAATTAAATTCATTCTTTCCTGTATTTGGACAATCATATAAATTTTCCTAATTAAAATTTTAGAATATACTACAGTGATTTTTTTTTTTACAAGAAAGCTCTGATAATTGAAACTAATACAGAAGAGTCCAATAACTGACTTTTCCTACCCAAGGAAGACAAATTAGTAGGTTTAGATTATTATTCTAGTAAACTAATAATAATTGATTGTCCAAAGTGGTTTAACTTAGAAATTTAAAATAATGAACTTTAGGGGCACCTGGGTGGCTCAGTGGGTTGAGCCTCTGCCTTCAGCTCAGGTCATGATCTCAGGGTCCTGGGATAGAGCCCTTCATTGGGCTCTCTGCTCAGTGGGGAGCCTGCTTCCCTCTCTTTCTGCCTCCCTCTCTGCCTGCTTGTGATCTTTCTGTCAAGTGAATAAATAAAATCTTTAAAAAAATAAAATAAAATAATAAACTTTAAGGGATACATTTATCTTCTATGAAATTACAGTTATTTTACTAGACTGTATGGGAAAGAAAGGAGCAGAATGAAAACAAGGGCAAAAATGTAGGAGATTCAGATTCATTCATTCAGCAAGGAACATTTTCTCCATATGAGGTTACTCAAGATGCAGAGGTCAGGAAGATGAATCATATGCTAACACAGATCTTTGACAAAGCTGTATCTTTGGGAGAGCTGAAGATACAGCAAGAAATGAGAGAAAACCAGTGGATAAATAACAATAATGCAATGCGATATGTTACAAACTTGTAGAACATCAGAGGAGGGATCCATTTTACTTCCAGAACTTGAATTATGTCTTCAGTAAGAGGGGGGTATTTCACTTGGACCTTGAAGTGTATGCTGTAGTTTATTCTTAGAGAAGTGAATAAACAGTATTTAGAGTGAAGAAAGAGCAGAAGAATGAATCTTGGGAAGTGGTTCTTAAAGGCAGGGAGTGTGTGTGCATGTGTATGTTTCTGTTTATATGTATAGAATCATCTCCTATGCAGCATTTAAGAAGTGTGCTGGTATTATTTTATTAAAACTTGTGAGATATTATTGATATTTATTGACTGGCAGCTTAAGGTGACAAATATTCTGCACATAAAGAATTGTGGCAGTTCCCCTGTGATCTGTGAAAATTTTGCTATACATTCAGGTAAATGAAAATGTATTTATGTTTATCTAAGACTATATATTTAGTCTTCCACATGTGAATGCAAATAATTCTTACGTGATTTTATTTTTTTATATGGTTTGAATTTTCCAGGAATGCAACTAACATGTAAACCAAAGAGATATTGTAATGTCTAAATTTCTAATTTGATCAAAAAATGTTCAACATTTTAGTATTTTAGAAAACTGCATCACTGGTGTCAGTGTAGCACATAGTATTTGAATAGCTAATACAACAAGTTTGTATCAGTTTACATTTATGGCTGCAGTATTCAGGATGACTCTCTATTACCATGCCTATAATTTCTCTTTCAGTTTTGTTGTACTGAGTATTTACGTATTGACAATTATGTATCTACTATGAATTAATTTTATCTTCTTCTTTAGATTATATTTATTCCATTATGTTGATTCTTATTGGAATTGTATATGTAAGTTACATTACCTATTAATTTCATTTGAAGGTAATAAAAAGAATGTTAAAAAGATTTGTTAAGAAGATTAATTGCCATTAACCCAAGGCACTTAGAAAGCTGAATGTAATCAGGCAGATTTCAATGGAAGGTAAGACAACAGTCTAACTATTTTTGATGAGAACACATTTAAAATAATGGTTAGATATAAAGGTGGGGAATCAGGAAGCCTCACTAGAACCAAGAATATTGACTCTGTGAGCCTGCTGGATTTAAATTAAAAAAAAAAAAGATGGAATTACATGTGTATTTTACTCCTATGAAGCTTATAAAACCACTGACTAGCTAATAAGACCTCTGTTTGTGTTGCCACAGAAAAAAGTTAAACCTCAAAAAAGGCATACCAGAGGAAGAGGTAAAGGGCCTCTTCCCTTCTGTGTTCCAAAATTCATGGCAGTGCATAGTTGGTGGACTCTAAATCAGATCTGAAACCTTTAAGTGCAAGACCATCAAGGAAATTAAATTTTTATTCAGGATGTCTCTGGGTCCACATAAATGTCAACATTCTATTATTATAAAAGGAAAGGAAAATAAATATTATATGACCAGTAGCTGTGTTTAACAGACTGAGCATCGAACAAAAAGTTTGTGATATGACTTATAATAAAAGATTATAAAGGCCACATGTGTAAATGATCATATGTGTACATATGTATGTGTGTATGTATTATACCCCATATCATGACTAAAAAAATCAAATAACTGGACAGTCAGGATGCAGTAAGCCAAAGTCAGTAATATATATTTCTGTTATCTATTGTTTTAAGGAGGACAGTGATAATTCAATATGTATTTTAGAAAACTAATGCTAGTGGGATGCCTGGATGGTTCAGTCAGCTAAGCATCCAACTGTTGGTTTCAGCTCAGGTCATGATCTCATGGGATCAAGCTCTACAGTGGACTCTGCACTAATGGGGCGTCTGCCTGAACATTCTCTCCCTCTTCCCCTCCCCCAAGTCATGCAACGTACATACATGCATTTTCTCTCTCTCAAATAAATAAAAGATTTAAAAAGAAAAAAGAAACCTAATGCTAGTGACAGCTGCAAGCATAGTTAAGAATAGAAATAATCCTTTAGAATTGACTTCTGGTTCTTTCAGTATGACAAAGAAAGTGATATCTGTTTGTTTGATATATCTATTTAGTAAAAATGCATGAAAGTAAATTTATATATTTTTATAAAAAGTGATATCATAAACAAACTATAAATTAACACTGGAGGTAAATGAAGGTACAATTTTGAGGAACCTGCATACTGTTCCCAAGAGTGGGTGCAGTTTATACTCCCACCAGCAATGTATGAGGGTTCCCCTTTTTCCACATGCTCACCAACATCTGTTGTTTCCTTTGTTGTTAATTTTAAGATCTGTGAATTCAGTACTAGATCATTTAGTTTCAGCTCATACATTCTACAAGTCAAAGTAGTGCTGTTGCTAATTCCATAGTTTTTGATTGTTGGAGAATTGGGAATTTAAATTACCTAACACATTTTGTTGGAAAAAGGACAGAATCTTTAGCCTATGAATACGATGTTTGCAGAAATGCTTCAGAAGGTTCCAAATGTAGTAAATATTCAACACATGAATGATTTCTCATTGATATCTAATACAAAAATGAGTAACTCACATTGAAATTTATAAGGGAACATTTTAGTTTTTTTAAAGAACTTTTCTTAAAACAATAATCTTTCTTATTCTTCCCCTTTACTTACATCACAGAAACCAAGGAATACTTTAGTTATTTTGTCTAGGAAAGATGAGGTAGGAAAATGAAATTCTTACAAGTTTGTTATACTACACCAAGGAGCAAGAGGCAACGGCCTTGACATGTGTTTTACATTCTGACCTTCTATGCAAACTAACAATGTTTTGACAGGACACATGCCCTGCTGGAGAAGAGATTGCCACATTTCTTTCTGTAGGAGTGATGGGTTTGAATACTTAGAAGTAAAACAAGTTTCTAAACATTCTTAACTAGATGTTAATAATGAATTTGCATCTTTGATTCATTTGCATCTTTTTTGATTCATTTAACTTTAATATATTTATTTGATGCAAATTAAATCCACCTTTCTATTTTGCCTAGTGGTCTAACAATATCCTTCCCAAGTTCTATTATAAGGGAAAACAATGCTGCTCTATGTTGCCATCACAGTATCCTTGAGGCATTCCATTTCAATACATGCAGGGGGAGGAATAATTAAAGACAGTGGAACAGCAAAGAGTAACAGCCTAGAACAAAGTCAGGCTACTGTGAGAATTTTAAATTAGACATCCTTAATAATGAATTGATAGCAAAATATTTAATTCTATGAAATAACACCAGTGACTTGACCTCTATTAATATGTAGGGTGGCAAATTAAAGCAATTTTATGTGTAAGTCTGTTAAAGCTCACTGCTGATTCAGGTGTTACCACAATGTGAATTCTTATGGCACTTGAAAAACTAAAATCCAGATACAGACTCCACAGTCTTTAGGTTACTTTACACCACTAAAACTTAGGTTTTTGTAGTTACAAAATATTTCCATACAGCCAAATAAAGAAATTGGACAAATTGATGACTACCTTCCAACCAGAACTATTAGTCTCTATATTTTTTTAAATATATGCTTTCTAATTCAGTATATCCACTGGTTTAGTGGATGAAAATAAATACATATTTATCTTATTTTGAATAAGCAAAATTCAGGTAGGAGAGTTGGAGAAAAATTTGTGCATTTCATTGCTCCCTTAAAATGTATTTAGTGAAAATATTCTCCTTTGCTCCTCAATGAAAACTCAGTCCCCTGAATTTTCTGGACAGTCTTAGGTAATAATATATGTATATGTGTGTGTGTGTGTGTGTGTGTGTGTGTATGTATATATATGTATATATATATATATATATATAACTACTGTGAGGCACAAAATATTTTGTCTTCTGAACGTTATCATATTCCTGAAAAATAATCTTTGATTTAAAATTTCTGTTCTACTGCTTTTTTTTTTTTTTTTTTAAGATTTTATTTACTTGACAGAGATCACAAGTAGGCAGAGAAGCAGGCAGAGAGAGAGGAGGAAGGGAGGAAGCAGGCTTCCCGCTGAGCAGAGAGCCTGACGTGGGGCTCGATCCCAGGACACTGGGATCATGACCTGAGCCGAAGGCAGAGGCTTTAACCCACTGAGCCACCCAGGCGCCCCGATGTTCTACTGCTTTTTCTAACCCATTTCACATGAATGTGCAAAAATCATAAAGTCCTTAGAAAAAAGTGAAGCATTGCCAACATGGATCTTGCTGTCAAAGAGCTTTCCAGAATAAGCTATAAATGCACTGTAGAATTTTTCATACAAAGCTGAGCCACTGAAGGAAGGTGCGCTTGGTGCCAATGTAGAAGACATGGCTGAGGCTTCAAAGAAAAAAGATGAACAAGAAGTAAATTCTCCCCTAAAAAGAAGAACAACATAGATGAAGAGAGAAGATACATACACCAATGAATAAACAGAATATTCACTATCCCCCTCAGAATTAGCATAATAAATATTTAGAAAATCATAAAGATATAGAATATCTGATGAACAGTTGATCCAACTGATATTTATAGGACCTGTACCCCACAAAAGGATACATATTTTTCTCAAGTACCCATGAAAGATTCACCGAGGTAGACTATGTTCTTGCCATAAAATAAACCTTGACAAGTATATTTAAAAGTACAACATAAATCATACAAAACATGTTTTCTGACTATAATAGAATGAGAAATAAACAAGAGAAAGATGTCTGAAAATCCTCAAATATTTGGAAACTAAAATGCATACATCTGAAAATCTCATGAGCCATTGAGGGTATCTCAAGTGAGATTTAAGAAGATTTTTATCTGAATAAAAGTGAAAATACCTCATATCAGAACTGGTGGGATGTATCTAAAACAATTTTAAATGAAATTTATAGCTTTAAAATACTTGTATTAAAGTAAACAGTTATGATGTCCATAATATAAATTTTCACCTTAAGAATTGTTAGAAAGAAGAAAAGATTACAAACAAAACAAGCAAAGGGAGAGAGCAATAAATGTGGGCTTCATGGTGAAAGAAAAGACATATAAAACAAATTAGAATAGTGGAACAGAATACAGAGCCCAGACATAGATGACAGAATACACTCATTTAATTTTTGACAAAGCAAAAGTACTCCAAAGGGCAAATGGTTATCATTTCAACAAAAGTGAATATCCACATGAAAAATAAATAAATACATGTAAATGTAGACCTTACACCTTTCACAAAAAATTAACTCAAAATGTATAATAGGCCTAAATGTAAAACACAAAACTACAAAAATTTCTAGAAGATACCATAAGAGAAAATCTAAGTAATAGGTTGGTAATGAGTTTTTGGATACATATCACAAGTATGATCCATAAAAGAAAAAAATGATTTTGTCCTTTATTAACATTAAAACCTCTGTTCTATGAAAGATGTGTTAGGAGAATGAAAAGCCAAACCACAGACTGGGAGAAAATGACTGGGGTAAAACACATTTATGATAAAGGACTATGTCCAAAATATACAAGGAACATCTAAAAATAAATAATAAGTGAAATAAATCAATCAAAAGATAATTATCATATGGTTTCACTCATATTTGGAACATAAAGAATAGCACAGAGGACCATAAGGGAAAGGAGGGAAAACTAAATGGGAAGAAATTAGAGAGGGAGACAAACCATGAGAGACTCTGGACTCTGGCAAACAAACTGAGGGTTACAGGAGGGACTGGGGAGGGGAAGGGGATAGCTGGGTAATGAGTATTAAGGAGGGCATGTGTTGTGATGAGCACTGGGTGTTATACACAAGTAATGAAACCACAGACTGGGAGAAAATGACTGGGGTAAAACACATTTATGATAAAGGACTATGTCCAAAATATACAAGGAACATCTAAAAATAAATAATAAGTGAAATAAATCAATCAAAAGATAATTATCATATGGTTTCACTCATATTTGGAACATAAAGAATAGCACAGAGGACCATAAGGGAAAGGAGGGAAAACTAAATGGGAAGAAATTAGAGAGGGAGACAAACCATGAGAGACTCTGGACTCTGGCAAACAAACTGAGGGTTACAGGAGGGACTGGGGAGGGGAAGGGGATAGCTGGGTAATGAGTATTAAGGAGGGCATGTGTTGTGATGAGCACTGGGTGTTATACACAAGTAATGAA